>NC_142010.1:111160291-111471791 GCF_049901735.1 Notechis scutatus | reverse complement strand
TCCTAGATAGGAGCTGCTATTGATTTGTTTGGCATACAACACAGAAGCATAAAAGACTGGGCGAGGATAGGAGATGCAAGTCGATCCTTTAATTTTCATTTTGTGATTGTAAATTTGAACAGTCACTAAAGGAGCTGTTGTCAGTTGAGGACTACCTGTAAAAAAACAAGAGTTATTTCCATTTACTGGGTTGCAGTCAAGAGACCATGTTTCTTTCCAAGACCAGTACAAAAATAATAATAATGGAACTCAGACTTTCATTTAAGCTTCAGATGAATAGCCTTTGATAGACATTGCTCTGGAAATTTGCCTGACCCCCATTGGAAGCCACCAGCCTGGGTTGAAATCGCTGGGTTGCTTCAGCATAATTGCAGTTGCCCTTGTCGTATAATGGCCAGCAAAGCTGACAACAGATTGTAGGGAGCAGTCACTTTTGCAACCAGTGGAGGATGTTGGCCATATGGATTTCCTCTTTAAAAGACCCTTGGAGACGTATTTGAAGAATGAATAGGATCTGCAGTTTTTGTGAAAGGGAAAGAAGCTCCTTTCACTGAGCTTGGCACACATTGAAATAGGCCTATGCAAATCACGTGTACGCTAATCAAAGCTTTTAGCTCCCCTAACTGAAGATGTGAAGGGCTGAATGGAAATTGCCCATGCACAAAGAATGCATTGTCCAACTGTAGCACAGCTGTGCGAAATAAACATGATTGGCTGGCTGGAGCCATTGTATTCATAACCCCCCGCCCCACATTTTCTTAGAATACATCCTTTTGCACTGACTTTCAAAATTGAAATGAAGCCAATAATTAGCACCTTGACCTTAAACTTTCTGACCATTTGTCGAGGTTCAGCCAAGATAATCACCCTGGTTTTAGAAATCCTGCTTAGCAACCCCTGGGCAAACAATAGATGGACAATTTAGCTAATATTTGGCACTTTCTCAGTGAAAAAGACAAATAAGAAGGGCTCAGATTCTATCTGGTGAAACAGAGAATCCCTTAAAAATGCTTAGTGTTAGCTGGATCACTGTTGAGGGGGAGGGTCAGAATAGGAGCTGATACAACACACACTGAGCTAATCATTATAGAAATGAGGGATTTTATTCTTGACACTGTGATATTTATACTAATGAAGTAAGATAACATATTATTATAAGGTAATATATTATTATAAATGAAAGCATTATATTATGTATGGTTCTGTGCATAAGAAATATATATAAAAATCAGGCTTAGCCTGTTTCATTTTCCTCCTCCCTGAAGTTTCTTTCTCTCAAGTTCTCCTTGTAATTTACACAGGTGGTCCTCGACTTACAACAGTTCATTTAGTGGCCGCCTGAAATTACAGTGGCACTGAAAAAAAGTGACTTATGACCGTTTTTCACACTTAGGACCAGGGGTGGGATTCTACCGGTTCAGACCAGTTCTATAGAACCGGTTGTTATGATTCTGTGCGGTTCGGAGAACCAGCAAATCTTGCCCCTGGCTGGCCTCGCCCCTCTCTGCCCTCTTCTCCCCGCCAGTCCTTATCACGCATGCGTGACCCTCACACATGCCCAACATCGCTGACTGCATTCTTCCCTGCCCAGTTCACTCCTTAGGGCAGGGGTGTCCAACCTTGGCAACTTTAAGACTTGTGGACTTCAACTCCCAGAATTCCTCAGCCAGCTTTGCTGGCTGAGGAATTCTGGGAGTTGAAGTCCACAAGTCTTAAAGTTGCCAAGGTTGGACACCCCTGCCTTAGGGTATTTCTTTTTTCCCCTCCTGATGATCAGCTGTGCTGGGATCCCCCTCGCTGTCTTACTGCTTAGCCCAGGGGGCTTCCCTGAGGCCCAGGAGACAAGAAGGGGTGCGTGGGTGGGGGGAGAGCTGCAACCCCCCCCTGCCCTCCATTTTTTTTGCCTTCCTGGGCCTCAGGGAAGGTTCCTGGGAGCAAAAACGCCCCCCTTGGAAGCGTCCCTGAGGCCCAGGAGGCCCAAAAATAGAGCACAGGGGGGAGCTGCGCCCCCTCTGTGCTCCATTTTTTGCCTTCCTGGGCCCCAGGGAAGCCTTCTGGGAGCAAGAATGCCCGCCCCCCCAGGAGGCCCATGAGGCCCAAAAACGGAGCACAGAGAGGTGCTGTAGAAGAAGGAGGAGAAAGAAAAGAAGGAGAAGAAGCCATGCCCACCCAGTCACATGGCCAGGCCCACTTAGCCACTTCCACCTAGCCACACCCACAGAACCGGTTGTTTAAAAATTTGAATCCCACCCCTGCTTAGGACCATTGCCACATGATCACCATGGTCACATGATCAAAATCCAGACCCTTGTGAACTGACTCATATTTATGACGGTTGCAGTGTACCAAGATCATGTGATCCCCTTTTGTGACCTTCTGACTAGCAAAGACAATGGGGAAGCCAGATTCACTTTACTACCATGTTACTAACTTAACAACTGCAGTTGATTCACTTAACAAATATGGCAGGAAAAGTGAGGTAGTGTTTGGATTGTTTTAAGATGGCAGCATAGCCATAAGAAAAAAACCAACCACCTTAGAACAGACCTGGGCAATATACAGCCCGCAAACCACAGGGTCTTTTGTCTGGCCCGTGGTGTTGGCAAGGTGTTGGCAGGGGTGGCAGCGGGCAGCGGCAGCACAACAGTCCCAGTTTCTAATGTGGCCTCTTGGAAAAATTAATTGCCCACCTCTGCCTTAGAGTGACTGGAAGTCTTAATAACACCATTTTGCAGGGCTTTGCAACAAAAGCAGCATAAAGATTGGCAACCGTGACATTAAATTTTATGACAGCATTGTTTTGTGTCAAGACAAAAAGAGATGGAGAATACATAACACAATAGTGAAGTATGTTCCTAAATTTCTCTGCAGGCTGATATAAATTGCAGCAATCACAAAATAGACTGCTGAGCTGACTTTTCAACAGCCATTATTACTACCAGGCATGTGAATTGATCATTCTTCTTTGTTAAGAACAGTGTGGTTGCTTAGCACCAGTCTTCTCCCCCAGCACTCATTAATTTATTGACATTTTCATAATCCTCGGTAACTTTCAAAATTTCAGAATCTAGATGTCTGCTGATGGTAGCTTTGACCAATGGGCATTTGTTTCAGCTTAATAATAGCAATGGCAAGTAGACTTATATACTTCTTCCCAGTGCTTTACAGCCCTCTCTAAGCAGTTTACAGAGTCAGCATATTGCCTCCAACAATCTGGGTCCTCATTTTGCCAACCTTGGAAGGATGATCATCATCTAATGATCTCTACCTGCTCAAAAATGCTTTCATCAAAATGCGCCGTCAATCAAATTGCAATTGGAAATGGCAATCAAAGACATAGGAAGAAGCCTCTACATTTGCTACCCGTAGAGAGAATGCAGCAACAGAAGGCTTTCTACTGAACTAAGACTGCAATGAACCTCAGCATTATTTTGCTTCAAAATTTCCTTATCAGAACAGTCACATTTCATAATCCATATATAGGTTAAAACTCCCCTCTAAGACTGGATTAACTCTCTGCTTGACACTTGGCGAGATTAACTCCATATTAAAGCACCTTGACTCTTTTTTGGACTTCCAAGGAATCCTGGGGGAAACAAATGCTGCTCCTGCTTTAAAGAATATACTTCTTGATGAAACATTGTGTGTGTGTGTGTGTGTGTGTGTGTGTGTATTTAAAAGTATTGCTTTTAAAATAATAAGAAAAATCATAAAAAGTGCAAAACATAAAATTATGCATTGCATGTTATATTTTTCTGTTTGTTTTTTTACTGTAAGCACTTGCTGTGTATTTGAAACTATTGCAGACAACAGGAGCAGATAACAGGAGATAGGAGCAGATTTTTTTTTAAAAAAAAAATCATGTGATACCAGGTGTGCTAAATGTCTCAATGAATGACAAGAGAAGGGTGTAAGGGCACTTTGTGTCTAAGCAAACTGTGCGCCAAATCTTGCATTAATGAGTGCCACTGGAGCTGGTCTTTAGGAGCTAGCAGAATAAACATGAGAATAACCAAATGTGGCAGGACCAGTGGGGCAAAGCCTGCAATAAGTGAAGTTATATTCACCACTAGCTAAAGAAGGTTTTTGTTTTGTCTAAGTAAAATCATTTATATTTGTTGTTGTACATTATCGGTTCTATCATATTGACGCATAGCTTGGGGAATTGCATAGTGTTGGATTTCAGCATTATATATTCTGTCCCTCATTCCAAAATTACATGCTGTGGCCACTGTAAAAATTACACTTCTGTGTCCACTTGCATTACATATCATGCTATTTAATTATCTCCATTGCTGACCTAAAGTGACACTGTGACATCCAAGAGGAACGTTCTTTAAAAGAAAAAAGAATAGCAAGATTACTCAAAAACTAGCCAAGTACCATTTATGCCTTTTCAATAATCAGGGTAAGCACAGAGCTCTTAGCAGTGATCCAAACAGTCACAGACTGAATAGACAGATGAGTAAGAGTCGGAGATGCAATAATAAGAGGTATTAAGTGGCTGAAAATTGCCTGGGCATTGATTTTGAGTTTCACTTATATCCTTTTTTATTTAGCTCCTGGGAGATTAGGAAAGGAATCTGAAAAGTTCTTTTTCTTGATCACACACCTGCAAGAGCAATAGAATTCATTGTATCTGGGTGTCCTTTGTTTTGTATCACGTTTCTTTCAAACTGTGTTCAGAGGAACCTTAGATTCCATAACCACTTGAAGGTGTTCTGTGACGGGCCAGGGGGAAGGGAAGGAAAGGGAATCAAACATAACTAATTTTCCATCATTAAAGCTTGGCCTCTTGATAATAGATTTCAGGATTTTTTTTTTAAATTAACAGATTCCATGGCCCGAAAAAGCTTGAAAACGCCACAGCATTATAGTGAGGGGGGGAATCCTGTGAAAAAATTCCCAAAGCCATTAATTTCCAGCCACATCAAATCGTAGGTGAAAATTCAATTTCAGATCTCATCATCTGAAACTGTGCTATCAAGTTTTCTCCAGATGGGAGGTTATGCCATTTCCTTTAGCTACAATTTGGCTGCAGTACACTATGAAATCAGCAGCTGGAAAACTTGACTCTAAGTAAGCTCTATGCTAGGTTGAGAGTTACAGGCAAGACTCCATCAGCAGGCATATATAATGTAAGAAATTCCTTTGTTGAAGAATCGTCTCCAACAAATATGTCAGCAGATGTTTTTATTATATTTTTGTGCCACCTTCAAAGGTAGACAATTAGACTAGCTATAGTGGGTTTTTTTTTCTCTTAAGGGAATCATGCTTTAAGAGTTTAGCATGAATGCATTATTATCCATCGGTCCCGCCATTGTGACATTGTTGGAAGTTAAAGCCCAACCCTCCCCTAGGAAAATGAAATATTTTAGGATATACTAAAAAGGCAGAATATTTCCCCTAAAAGAAAAGTAGAAATTTAGAGGCAGAAATTCAGCCCCACCACCTTTTTTAATGGGCCATTAAAGCCTGGGCCAGTCTATTCTACATAGCAAAGATCTATCTGCTTCAGGCAAAGCATTACATCATCATCCAGCAAGAATCAACCAAGCCTGGTACTCAGACAACCTACAAAATTACCCCTGCATGGCCCCATGGGAGTCTGACAACCAATCAGAACACAAGCTCAAATTCAAAGCCCAACAGAGGGCATAAAACCCAGGCACTCTCAGCATCTCTTCTGTTTTTTCGTCACCCAGCATGTGAACCTGTTCATCAATAAACCTTCTTTCCAAGCAACTTCCATGATTCGTGTGTCACTTGGAACTGAACCCAGATGGACATTTCTTCCAACAACATTATGAAGGTTAATAAAGATTGCACAGAGTCAATCTCCACTGTTTTCGGGGCTTTCTACCCATAAAGTTTTGCCCTGAGCAGAATTCATCGTTCCTGGTTTAGTAAAATCTTGTACATAACATAGATAAAGCTTTGTGTGACAGAAGACAGACTTTGAAGATGAACTATGTACAAATGATGATGTAACTGCTAAAATGTATAAACCTTTATTGAAATTTGAAACAAAAGAACAAGTGAAAGGCTGTATGATAAAATGGCTAACAAATTTGGATACAATGTACTGACAAAACAGTGGGAAAATGTGTGGTTAAAAGGACTTAAATTTATATTATGTTACAACATAAAAGATAATTTTTATAAAATGATGTGCCATTGGTGTATGAAATCCAGAAAAAATGTCTAGAATGTGTAGAGGTACTTCAGATTTATTTAGGAAATATGAACAACATGAATGATTATTTTATCACGACTGGTGAACTTTTAAAAAAACCCAGAAATTTCTGGTTTCAAATATATATAATGATGTACAAAAAAAAAATAAAAAAAAATTAAACATCAACATTCAACTGAAACCAGAACTTTTACTGCTGGGAACAATAGGCAGCTAACTAGAAAATAGACATGGAAGATTATTGTATGAGATTATTGCCACAAGAATATTATATGCACAATAGTGGAAAGACTCTGAAATATCAATATCAGAAGAATGGTTCATTAAGCTCACATCAGTGATGGCAAAATTAATTTTTCCAAGGCCTTCATGGCTACTGTACCATGTTATAGTCTATTTCTTGACTGCTTGTTCTTTTACTGTTCACACTTGATGTATAGAACCAAAAAGAAAAAAAAAACCAAGAATAAATAGCTTGCTTTATGTTTCACCCTTTTCTAAATATCCCTGTCACTTTACCTTTTTGCTGGAAAGAATGGATGCAAATAACTTACATCCATGAACAAAACCTCACATTTGCTTTTTTAAAATATCTTGTTTATCCCATTGACGTGTATATGTACTCTAAGATCCCTGTAAATATCTGGTCACACATGGTGATCTTACGCTATCTGGCACAGGAGAAGGTATATAAGATTTTTTTTTACCTCATTACAACTAGAAATGGAAACAGATTCTTTCCTTGTCATTGATTTCTTTGCTGTAAACCATTCAGAAAAGTGGTTTGATATATGATTATATACAAAACAGCATAATACTGAATGAATCATTCACAGTGAAGACACACAGCAGTAGGGAAGAACATTTCTCATATTTTGATTTTATCTTTTTGCAGTGCTTGTTTTATATTATCTTCATATTTATGCAGCCACATAACTTACAAATGTATTCTAAACACAAACAGAAAATCTGCAGGTTTCAATATACTTTGTTGCAAGTAAATCCTACTGTTTTTCACAGGGCTAATTTTGAAGTAGAGACACAAAGCCTGATCCTTTGTATCTGGGTAAACTAAAAGAACTTCAATTCCTGTCAGCTTCATCTTGTATATGTTTACTTGAAATTACTATTTGTCTATGGAATATAATATAATTTTCTTTCAAGTGAACATGCTTAAGACATAACAAGACTGTATTTTTTTGTTGGATTTTTAAAGTCTGCAAACTATTTCCCTGATCGCTTTATCCAGTAATACACAAAATGGAAGGTAAGAGGAAGGGGCCAAATGCTCCACTATCTGGCATGTGCACACCGCTATTCTGTTTAACTTCTAACATTCAGTAGTATCATTAGAAACCTTAAACTCTTCAAGAACATTAGACATTCCAATAATTGTGTTTACACAACAGCTTATTCGTGGTTAACGTAACCGTGGTTAACTTAATTAACCCAATATGCTGGGATTGCAAGTTACACTGAACAATGAACTAATTGCATGAGACAGATTTTATTAGACACCGTAATCTGAATATATGGTTAGCTAGTTTGTGATTCACTTTGTGTGAACTCTGTCAAACCATTTCATTTTCATCAACTCCAAATTTACCTGGAAGTAAATTTCTCTGTATTCAATGTAGATTATTTCCAGGAAAATATGCACAAGAATATAATTTTGGTTGTAAAATGACAATCCAATTGTTTCCTCTATAATAAAAAACATTTAGAAAAGATAAATATACATTTAGAAAAGATAAATCATCTTTTTTATTGTGGCCCAAATCTGGTGGGATTAATCCCTCTTCATCTTGTTATGTCTCATACTTGAATTTCTTCTTTTTCTTGGTGTTCCTTGTTATAATTTAAATGCCATTTTGGAGTTAGAAGAAAGAGCCAAAAAAGTAATTATCTGCCCTGGTTCCATCCTTCAAAGTAGGATTTGAGGCAGAAAGTCAAGGCAGGAACATTAAATCTAAACTGTAAATGCTGCTAGCTCAGGAGACAGATGTCAGGATTTATGCGGTATTACAACTCATCACCATAATGTTACTCCATCATAATCTTTTATTTTTAATAGCAGTTTCTTTACTGCTGCAGATATCCTTCACTGCTGAACTAATTGGCACATAATGACTGTACTAATCTGACAACATGAACTAGCAATAAGGTGGTTTGATGTGGAAATAATTGGATGGAACATTATATGTAGACAAGGTGATTGGTCTCGGGAAAGATGAAGAGCGAAACTAAAGGAGCTCTTGTCCAGAAACCCGGGGCTGAAAAGAGGAAGATGAAAGCTGAGAAGAGATCAAAGCATCCAGTTCCTCCCAAACAGTGAAGTAGGAGCTCCGCTAGCAGTTAAACAGAGGGCACTGTTTTCTTTGGAATGTTCTTTATACTGTACTGAAGCCCACATGTAAATTTGAGAGATTAGAATGGATTGTCCAGGTGTCCCGATCCTGACAAAAGAAACTTGCATGTGTGTGATTAAAGGAAACTCATCCATCATTGAAGCCTCCACAGGATGTTTGTATGGTGAGACCATATCTAAGAGCAGAGACATTATTTTGATTTAAGGGTAGGCCTTTAGGTTCATTTTGAAACACATTCCTTTTGTTGGCTTTAGCCTATCTTGACTCTGCCGCAGGGTTTTGTTATTCCCTGCTAAAGGGAATAGCAGTAGAATATGGACTCATCCATTGGTGAACAACCCCATAGGACACTCCTCTAGGAACCCGAGACTTTAAATTATCCTGCCTGTTATGAATCAATAAAGTAACTAGCATAAAATGCAAAGTAGGGTTTGAAGGCCTGCACACCTGATTGGTCCTCAAACAACGAACAGGGATTGGTCAGGATGAGGCCACTCCTTATTGGTTATTATTTGAACTTATCACAAAGGTTATTGGTTAATAGGGTAGCAGCCAACCCTATAAAAGGGTTACTGCTGCCCATAGAGTTTGCTCTGTTCTATTCCTATTCCTGTTATTATTAAAGAGTTGAAGTCACTGGTCAGATGTCTGGTCTCCTTATTCTTCAAACTTAACACTGGCGACGAGGATGGGATGCGGAGACCGAAGAGCTGACTGATCTACAGAGCAACCAACAGAGCACGTGGTCGAACACGCACTATCAACGGCAATCATGGCCAGCGGTGCCGTACCACCCGCTCCATTCAACCCAGAAACCGAAGACTGGGAGTCATACATGGATAGGTTCCAAATGTTTTTGGAGACCAACAACTTGAAAGATGCAACGGCCAGCAAAAAAGAGCTGTTTTTCTAACCCACTGCGGGCCTACTGTGTTTAAAATGGCAAAGTCACTTGCCAAGCCAGCCGAAGTAAAAGCAATGGACTGGGATGTCCTCGAGCCTTTGCTACGGGCCCACTACGCCCCACCGTGCCAACATTAGTCAGAAGGCACGAATTTTACCAGAGAGGCCAGCGGAAGGGCGAAAGCCTTGCCAACTACGTCGCAGACCTTCGAAACCTTGGAGGCCTCTGCGAATTCTCCAACTTAGAAGAAGCCCTCCGGGACCGCCTAGTTCTGGGTTTAGAGGATTGCACAATCCAGAGCAAAATCATGGCTAAGGGGACATCAGCCTTACCGATGCCCTTAAAGAAGCCTCGGCAGCGGAAGCAACTAAGAAGTCGGCAGCATGAATGCGCCGTACCAGCGCACCGCTACGCCAACTCGACGATGATACCTCGCCGCCCAGAGAGACACCCGGTATCGACTCACCACGAAGACCTAGAATCCCCATCAGAAAGTGACGAGGAAGAGGTCAACCGACTCCGAACTGAACGAGACCAGTTCACACAACGCTCAAATCGACCTTGCGCAGGATGTGGAGCGAGTCACCCACGATCCAGCTGCAAATTCCTCGACGCACTCTGCCGCGTTTATGCGAAAAGAGGTCACATCGCAAAGGTTTGCAGAAGCAAACAAGCCTCCAACTCCAAACCCCGACAGGCCGAATGCCAGTCTTTAGGATTCCTCGGTACACACCGAGACAAACTGAACCACCAATGGGGAAACCACTCCTACAGAAACAACCCGTCCACCACTAACCCCAGGCGCGAAGAAACCAGACGGGAAGAAACCCACCAAACAATCACCATAGGCCACGCTACATCCTTAGACGCCGGAAAAATCCGGGTGAAGGTCGTGATCGAAAACAAACCTTGTGTGATGGAGGTAGACTCAGGATCATCCCTCTCGATGGTATCTTGGAAGACGCTCCAGCAGCTTATTCCAACAATTCGCCGCCAAGACCTCAACCCTCAAAGGGTTATACTCAAAGATTACCAGGGTAATCGAATTCCCGTCGTCGGGTCCCGCCAATTCCAGGTCTCTTTCAAGGACCGCACCGTCGCACTGCCACTGACTGTTGTTGACCGTGACCGGCCTAGCCTTTAGGCCTACAATGGTTCGGGCTCGGGATCACCGTAGCTGGAGTTCACCGGGCCGAGAGCAACGATTGGGAGGAGGCCCTCGTGCAAGAATTCCGAGACGTCTTCGCGAGCGGACTAGGCAAGTACAAGGGGACCCCGATATCATTTAATTTGAACCCTGAGGTAGCACCCATCCGCCTTAAGCCGCGTCGGGTTCCGTTACGCCCTGAAACCTAAAATCGACGAACAACTCGATAAATTAATAGCACAGGGCGTGCTGGAACCCACCGACCACGCCCGGTGGGAAACTCCAATAGTTACGCCTATCAAGCCTGGTGGGTCACTGAGAATTTGCGGAGACTACCGGGCCACCCTTAACCACGCACTTCAGCAAAGTGCATATCCAGTGCCAGTAGTGCAGCACCTGCTCCATTCCTTGGGGGCGGAAAAATTTTCGCTAAATTAGATCTAGCGCAGGCATATCAGCAATTGCCTGTAGACCCTGCCACCGCAGAAGCGCAAACTATCGTCACCCATAGGGGTGCGTTTAAATGCAACCGACTCCAGTTCGGGGTGAGCGTCGCTCCCGGGATCTTTCAGAGTTTAATGGAGAGACTGTTGCAAGGAATAAGAGGGGTCGTACCGTATTTCGACGATGTACTCATCGCCGCCCTAACAGAGACATTCTAGAAAAACGACTCGAATGGTCTCTTACAAAGGTTCCAAGACGCCGGCCTCAAAGTCAAAAGAAATAAATGCCACTTATGCACGGAAAGGGTAGAGTTTCTGGGATACCTCCTGGACAGCCAAGGGATCCATCCCACTGAGGACAAATTGAAGGCAATTAAGAAGGCCCCCACTCTAAGGAACAAGGCAGATCTTCAGGCGTTCCTTGGACTTATCAATTTCTATAACGTATTTCTACCAAATAAAGCAACGGTAGCTGAACCACTGCATAGACTTTTAGACAAAAAAAGCAACGTGGGTTTGGGGGCAACGGGAACAAAACGCCTTCCAGCAAGTTAAAAACTGCTAACTTCTGATTCTGTACTTATGCAGTACAACGAAACTCTGCCATTGACTATTACTTGCGACGCCTCGCCGTTTGGCGTTGGAGCAATCCTGGCCCACGATTGCAAACGGAGCAGAAGCTCCGTCACGCATTTTTCTCACGAACTCTAGCTAAAGCTGAAAGGAATTATAGTCAGCTGGATAAAGAAGCTTTAGCTATTGTGGCTGCAGTTAAAAGATTCCATGAATATGTGTATGGGCGTGCATTTACAATAATTACTGATCATAAACCACTATTGGGGATTATTGCGGGAAATAAACCAACCCCGTATATATTGTCCCCAGAATGACTCGTTGGTCTGAATTCTTGGCGGCGTACAACTACACCTTGCAACACCGCCCAGGAAAAGCAATTCTCCACGCTGATGCATTGAGCAGAGCACCACTCCCAGAATCGGTTGAAGATCCAGCACCGACCATTACAACGCTACAAATTGAGGCCCTGCACGCGCCGCCATTGACTGCGAGGG
Organism: Notechis scutatus; assembly: GCF_049901735.1. Classification (NCBI taxonomy): domain Eukaryota; kingdom Metazoa; phylum Chordata; class Lepidosauria; order Squamata; family Elapidae; genus Notechis; species Notechis scutatus. The sequence goes on along the minus strand of NC_142010.1, from coordinate 111,459,662 downwards.
ACATTGCCCTCGAAACAAAACGAGATCCGGTCCTGCAACACATCCTACGCTGGGTTGAGCGTGGGTGGCCAACAGAACAACTATCACCAGAATGGGCGCCTTTAAAGCCCGCCAAACTGAACTATTTTCCCAAAAGGGCTGCATCTTGTGGGGAGATAGAGTTATAATTCCGAACAAACTGCAACGAACTGTGTTAGCGGTATTACACGACGGACATCCGGGCATAGTGCGGATGAAAGCACTTGCACGAAGCTATGCCTGGTGGCCGGAATCGACAAGAAAATCGAGGCCTGGGTCGCTACTTGTCAACGTTGCCAAGACGTCAGTAATGCCCCACCTAAAGCAAGCCCAACCGAATGGGAAACCCCAAGGGGACCATGGTCCTGTATTCACATTGACTTTGCGAGGCCTACAAGGGGACACACCTTCCTTATTACAGTCGACGCCTACTCGAATTGGCTCAAGATCCATCGGATGAATACAACTACAACGGACTCAGTTATCAGCAGATTAAATAGACTATTTGCCACACATGGGTTCCCGGACGTTTTGGTCTCGGACAACGGCCCACAGTTCACTGCATTACACTTTGAACAGTATCTTGCTGATCGGGCATCCGCCATGCGCTGACCTCGCCTGCGCACCCTGCGGCAAACGGACGTGCAGAACGCATGGTACAGTTTGTAAAAAAAACCTCCACAAAATGGAATTCGCGACATCGATGAAAAAATCAATCAAATTTTATTGTTGCAGCATATTACGCCCCACAGCGTCACCAACAAAACGCCCGCCGAACTTCTCATGGGGCGGAAACTACGATCGCACCTTGACCGGCTCCACCCGCATACGCACCGAAAAGCCTTCGGCTCCAGCAGCAAATGTCGGGAATTTAAGGTAGGCGATTTAATCTTTGCAAAAAACTTTTCCGCCGACCCTTTGTGGATACCCGCAACCGTCACCCACCTCACAGGGCCCAGATCTTACCGCCTACTAACAGAAGATGGGAGGGTGTGGAACGCCACATAGACCAACTCCGTTCGAGATTACCACCCAGCGGCCATGGATCCCCGGGTTCCCAAACTGAGGGGGAGGAAATATCGAGGAAATTGACTTCGATATGACGGATTGCAGGCCAACGGATACCTTTCGCCCAGGGAAGGACCGGCAAATGAAACGGGAGGGAGTTGATTTCTCCAGGGGACTTGAACTTGGGGAATCCGAACTGCAAAACCCGAAGAACCATTAGTTAGTAGAAACAACCTCAACGAAAGCAGCACGGAAGCACCGTGCAGCGAAACGGAACAAAATAGAGACTATCCAAACGCTCCACCAGAACCGGACTTTGGGCAAAACCCGGTGGAGCCACGGAATCATCTAGACAGACCAAACGGCCTGTCTACCTTGAGGATTTTGTTACAGCTCCCCTCAAACGGAGCCCAAGGGGAGGGGTGTTATGAATCAATAAAGTAACTAGCATAAAATGCAAAGTAGGGTTTGAAGGCCTGCACACCTGATTGGTCCTCAAACAACGAACAGGGATTGGTCAAGATGAGGCCACTCCTTATTGGTTATTATTTGAACTTATCACAAAGGTTATTGGTTAATAGGGTAGCAGCCAACCCTATAAAAGGGTTACTGCTGCCCATAGAGTTTGCTCTGTTCTATTCCTATTCCTGTTATTATTAAAGAGTTGAAGTCACTGGTCAGATGTCTGGTCTCCTTATTCTTCAAACTTAACACTGCCCGACTTCTTTTATAAATAGAAACTCTTAAAGAAATATATATCTTTCATATTCTTGATCACAAGACAGCTCCTGGATCAGTGTTTCTAAAATTCAGCAAATTTAAGATGTGTGGACTTCAACTCCCAGAGTTCCCCACCCCATGCCGGTGAGTTGAAGTCCCACACATTTTAAAGTTACTGGGGTTGAGAAATACTATCCTATATCACAAACAATCTTTGTCAATTGAAGCAGAATTACATTTAGGACCATATAATTCAGAGGTGGGTATTCAGCAGGTTCTGACCAGTTCTGGAGAACCGGTAGCAGAAATTTTGAGTAGTTCGGAGAACCGGCAAATGCCACCTCTGACTGGAGATTCTACAGTATCCTTCCCCTGCCACGCCCACCAAGCCACACCCACAGAACTGGTAGTAAAAAAAATTGAATCCCACCACTGATATAATTACAATTTAATTGAAGTTAGAGAAAAAGGGGATTAGCTAAACAGAGAAGTGATGACCATGTAATTACAGCTTAATTGAAAGTAGAGGAGAAAATGATTGTCTAATCAGAAGAGTTCTAATTAGAGCAGCTGATTGGCCCCCAATAAACAAACTCGCATTGTGCTCCAAATCTCCTAAGCAAATGTTCTGTACAGGATCAATGGGGAAATAATAATTTGTTACTAATCACTGTGAAATCACTCAGATTGATAGTTCCTCTTATTATGTGAGTTAAGAATGAGACAAAGATTTCTTTCAGAAACGTGAAAGAATTGAATTTACAACACTCCACTGAACTGGCAGCCAAAAAGCTTAGTGTTCAGGATGTCTCTCTGACATCCACAGCAACATGGAAGCAATTTCTCTGTATGGCTGCAGTATCCAACAAAAGACATTAAAATTGCCAAAAAAAAGGGTACTGTTCAAGTTCAGGGCACAAAGAAATCAGTATATTTAAGGGATCTATAACAGGGGTCCCCAATCCCTGGTCAGTGGACCGGCATTGGTCCGCAGCATACCCACAACTGGGCTGAATAAACAAGCAAAGCCCAATTTGCAGAATGCAGGCAGCACATGAAACCACGCCCCCTCCGGACCACTGAAAAACCTTTCTCCATGGAGCCGATCCCTGGTGCTCAAAAGGTTGGGGGCTGCTGATCTACAAGATTTGCAGAAGAAGGAAAAGGGAATAATTAAGGGAGAGAAGAAAAAACCCTAAGTGGTTGTTCTGTACAGTCATTTACATACTCGCAAGCGCTGCATTGCGATTGGCTAAAGCGCGCGGAAACCGGATTGGTCGAGCGAGCCGCACTGATTGGCCCGTCGCGAATCCCCCGCAATTGGTGGAAACTAATCGCGGGAGATTCATGGTGCCATTGGCGCGCCGCCGCGGCTTGGGAATAAAAAGCCGCAGTTGTTCCCTCCAAGTTTAAGCTGTTTACGGAGCGAAATAAAGAGCTGAAACCAGTCACTGACTCCGAGCTTCCTTCCTGCGATGGACACGACACTGGCGACGAAGGTGGAATCCAGAGAATAACCACCGAGCACGTGTCCCGAGGAAGACAAAGACCGACTAGATGGCCAGCATCACCCCGCCCGCGCCGTTCAATCCGGCTACTGAGGATTGGGAATCGTACACGGACCGATTCCTAATGTTCCTCGAGAGTAGCAACTTAAAGGATGCGAACGGGCAGAAGAAAAGAGCCGTCTTCCTGACGCACTGCAGGCCCGCAGTGTTCAAGATGGCCAAAGCCCTCGCAAAACCCACGGACGTGAAGGTGATGGACTGGGGCGATCTTGAGCCGTTACTTCGAAACCACTACACCCCCGCCGTGCCCATCCTCATCCGGCGGGACAAATTCTACCGGCGGAACCAGCGGCAGGACGAGAGCGTCAGCGATTTCATGGCTGACCTGCGAGACCTAGGGGGCATGTGTGAGTTCCGGGACTTGGACGATGCCCTCCGAGACCGCGTGGTCCTAGGCCTCAGGGACCCGGCACTGAAGAGCCGACTGATGGCAAAGGGCGACATCGACCTCGCCGACGCCCTTGCAGAAGCCACCGCGGCCGAAGCAACCCGGAAGTCAGCAGCCCGGCTTCGGAAGGCAGACAACAGGGACCGCACCGAAAACCCCGAGGCAAGCCGACGAGAGACCACCACCCACCACGGGGACCTGGACTCCGCCTCCGACACCACGGAAGAGGAGGAAGATGTCCATCGGCTCCAGGCAGGACGGGACCAACGAGATCAACGAGGTCGTAAGTCGGGGCCCCAGTGCGCCGGGTGCGGGGGCAGCCACCCTCGATCAGAATGCCGTTTCATCGACGCGATCTGCCGGCATTGCAACAAGAGGGGCCACATCGCCCGAGTCTGCCGACTCAGAAAAACATACAGCCCCCGACGCCGAGACCAGAGCAACCGGAGGTGAGACGACACACCCCCCAGACCCCGAGACCGCCAAGCCGAAAATCGCTGGAGCTGGGATGCCCGGGGGCAACGAAACGGGGAAGGCCGCCAGAGGGAGGAAACCCACCAGACGGTCACAATCGGTCACGCCGAAACCACCGATGCCCGAAAAGTCTATGTAGAAGTGAACATCGAGGGCGAGCCATGCTGGATGGAGGTGGACTCTGGGTCATACCTCTCCATGGTCGCCTGGAAAGAAATCAAGCGGCTGGTGCCAACCATCCAGAAAGGAGGGCTAGAGAACCAGAAGTTGGTGATCAAGGACTACCAGGGGAACCGCATCCCCGTCATTGGGACCGGACAGTTCGAAGTGACCTTCAAGGGCTGCACCGCAAAGCTTCCCCTGACGATCGTGGACCGAAACCGACCCAGCCTCTTAGGGCTCCAATGGTTCGCACCACTCGGCATCGAGGTTACGGGCATAAACCACATCGCGGAAGCCGACTGGGAACAGCAACTGGCAAAGGACTTCCAAGAAGTGTTCGACGGCACCCTAGGCAAGTACCGAGGGCCCCCTATCTCTTTCAGTCTAGACCCCAGCATCGCCCCCATATGCCTAAAACCGAGGCGGGTACCTTTTGCGCTCCGACAAAAAATCGACGAGCAGATTGACAAGCTCGTCAAACAGGGGGTCTTGCAACCAATCGACCACGCCCGATGGGAGACCCCAATAGTCACCCCAGTTAAGCCAGATGGGTCAGTGAGAATCTGCGGGGACTATAAGACCACCCTCAATTGCGCCTTACAACAAAGCGCCTACCCTGTCCCAGTAGTGCAACACCTACTACACTCACTGGGGGGGGCAAGGTCTTTGCGAAGCTCGACCTGGCGCAAGCCTACCAGCAGCTGCCGGTCGATGCAGAAACCGCCGAAGTGCAAACAATAGTCACCCACCGGGGAGCGTTTCGTTGTAACCGACTCCAATTTGGAGTCAGCGTGGCCCCGGGAATTTTCCAGAGCCTCATGGAGAGACTGCTGCAAGGAATAAAAGGGGTGGTCCCCTATTTCGACGACGTGCTAGTGTCGGCAGCCAACCGGGAAGAACTAGAGGGTCGCCTAAGGGAGGTACTAGAAAAATTCAAAGGGGCCGGGCTAAAAGTGAAGAGAGAGAAATGCCAGCTATGCACAGAGCAGGTCGAGTTCCTAGGGTACCTCCTAGACCGACATGGCATCCACCCAACCGAAAACAAAATCAAAGCCATCAAGGAAGCCCCCACACCCAAGAACAAAACAGAGCTGCAGGCATTTCTGGGACTGCTCAATTTTTACAATGTGTTCTTGCCCCAAAAGGCGACCTTGGCGGAGCCATTGCATAGGCTTCTGGATAAGACAGCCAAATGGACCTGGGGGAAACGTGAGGACGCCGCATTCAGGAAAACCAAGGACCTGCTCACCTCGGATGCCGTCCTCATCCAATATAATGAGACTCTACCCCTCACCTTTTGGCGTCGGCGCCGTTCTCAGCCACACACTCCCGGACGGAAAAGAAGCCCCCATCGCTTTCTTTTCAAGAACACTCAGCAAACCAGAAAGGAACTACAGCCAGTTGGACAAGGAGGCCCTGGCTATCGTTGCAGCAGTAAAGAAGTTCCATGAGTACCTCTACGGCCGCCGATTCACCATTATCACAGACCACAAGCCGTTGCTGGGAATCCTGGCTGGGAACAAGGCCACCCCAAACATCCTATCCCCCAGGATGACAAGGTGGTCCGAGTTCCTCGCCGCCTATGATTACCGGCTCATACACCGACCCGGCAAGACGATCACCCACGCAGACCCACTGAGCTGCTCGCCACTACCCGACCTAGACGCCGACCCAGCCCCCACGCCAACCACCCTCAGCATAGAGGCATTGCCCGACCTACCCATAACCGCGTCAGACATTGCCCGAGAGACTAATAAAGACAAACGTCTGGCGCGGGTATTACATTGGGTAGAAAAAGGGTGGCCGGAACAAGACAACGATGAATCATTCAGGACATTCCGGAACTGGCAAACAGAACTGTCATTACAGAAAGGCTGTTTGTTATGGGGGGACAGGGTGGTCATACCAGAAAAATTGCAAGGGAAAGTATTAAAATTGTTGCATGAAGGGCACCCGGGCATTGTGAGGACAAAAGCCTTGGCCAGAAGTTACGCTTGGTGGCCAGGCATGGACAAGCAGATCGAGGCTTGGGTGGCCAAGTGCTCACGCTGCCAAGAAACCAGACCAAATCCTCCCGCCGCGCCAATCCTAGAATGGGAAAACCCCAGGGGGCCATGGTCCAGGGTCCATATAGACTTTGCCGGGCCCACAAAGGGAAACACATTCCTCATCACGGTGGATGCTTACTCCAATTGGCTGGAGGTAAGCAACATGAAAACCACCACAACAGAAGCTGTCACCAAGGTACTCAGCAAGCTCTTCGCAACCCACGGCCTCCCAGATATCATCGTGTCAGACAACGGGCCCCAATTCACCTCGCTAGAATTCGAAAAATTCCTAGCGGAACGGGGCATACGACACGCACTGACAGCGACGGCACATCCGGCGGCCAATGGTAGGGCGGAACGGATGGTTCAATTTACAAAGAAAACCCTCCAAAAGATCGAACACGGGGAAATACAAGAAAAGATAAATAAAATGCTTCTGATACAACATATAACCCCAAACACAACGACAAACAAAAGCCCGGAAGAATTACTAATGGGGAGGAAACTAAGGTCCCCACTTGACAGACTACACCCCACATACAACCCGGAAAAACCCCCAGACTCATCAAGCAAGCACCGGGTTTTTGCACCAGGCGACGCAGTCTACGCAAAGAACCTTACCGGAGACCCACTATGGGTACCGGCAACCATAACCCAACTGACAGGCCCCCACTCATACCGGCTGCAGACAACTGACGGACAAACATGGAAACGCCACATCGATCAATTAAGATCAAGGACAAGAAACACAACCGACACGCAATCAAACACAGACAACCCCATTAACGCAAACCAAGAGGGGAGGGAATATACAGGGGATCAAGAAATAATAGAAAATAACCAGCAATACTCACCGGTTAACAGCCAGCTCAAAGCCTCACCAGGAAGAAACAGCCAGGCCAGCTCAACCAGCCCAGAAAGACTAGGCGGGAGCGGCGAGAGTCGCAGCTCGACCGACCCGGGTAGACCGGGAGGGAGCTGCAACAAGAGGCCCGGCGACACCTTCCAGGCGGTTCCATCGATGAGACCAAGAGAAACAGAGGACCCGACCGAACCGGCCGAGAGCCAAACAACAACTAACCTGCGCAGGTCCAGTAGGCAAGTACGGAGCCCCGCCTACCTACGGGACTACGTTACGTAGGACCGAACCAAGAGGGGAGGGGTGTTCTGTACAGTCATTTACATACTCGCAAGCGCCGCGTTGTGATTGGCTAAAGCGCGCGGAAACCGGATTGGTCGAGCGAGCCTCACTGATTGGCCTGTCGCGAATCCCCCGCAATTGGTGGAAACTAATCGCGGGAGATTCGAAGCGGTGCCATTGGCCGCGGCCGCCGCGGCTTGGGAATAAAAAGCCGCAGTTTTTCCCTCCAAGTTTAAGCTGTTTACGGAGCGAAATAAAGAGCTGAAACCAGTCACTGACTCCGAGCTTCCTTCCTGCGACGGACACGACAGTGGTGATAGAGACAAAGTCCCAAACATGTGCTTATGGAAATTCACTGCTCTTTGGAAGAGGAAAAAAGATCTAGGTTGGAAATGGCAAAATACAGTACTATACCTCTATTTTAAAAAAGGACACAATCATTCAGTTACAAGAGTCTCTTTTGCAGACCAGTTGGATGGATCTTTTCTACCAGTTAGCTGTCAAAACAGTAGGCCATATGATAATGATAGAATACTGTAAAGTATGGCCTGTCTGAAATAGGAACATATTTTAAAAATTGACATCTGAGTGACCTGTTCACCATTTCTCTGCTCCTGGCATTGTTGCATTTCCCTGAACACTACTTCTCAGGCTGTATTATTTTATCCTACAAAGATTTGCAGCTCCTACTCTAGCAACTGATGAGTGAACCAGTGAGAATGCTCTGATGCTTTCGCTCCCTCTCTTTGGTGCTTTAGAGTGCTTATAAGAAATATATTATTTGTTGAAGAGTAATGCTGACATTTTCAGGAGCTCTACACATTTTGAAGTTGAGCAATTTTTATTCTGGTTGTAAAATAGTGTGGCTCCAGAAATGAACCTAACATTATCTTCCTTTTTAAAAATTATTTTGAATTTCTTCAACCCTCATTCTGGAAACTTTGTTCCTTTTCCCAGAATCATTTTTGAACTCCCATGTTTTGTTCGTTTGTTTGTTTGTGTGTGTGTGTGTGTGTGTGTGTGTGTGCGTGCATGTGTGTGTATGTGTGTGTGTTGCTTTGTAGAGAGCTGTGTTCGAACATTAAAGAGAAATGTTGAGGTAAAATATCCTCCAGCCAAGTACATGTATGATGCTCTTCTCTTCTTATCTCTTCTCTTCTCTTCTCCTTTTTCTTTTCTTTTCTTTTCTTTTCTTTTCTTTTCTTTTCTTTTCTTTTCCTTTCTTTTCCTTTCCTTTCCTTTCCTTTCCTTTCCTTTTCTTGCAGGATCATTGGCACATTACTTGAGTTGAATTCTGGCAAAACTAGTTCTCATAACCTAAGTATGATTTTGAGTAATATTACTCATAAAGGACATTATCTCCAAGTAGGCCAGTTTCACAAGAAAATCTTATATTCAAAATAAGTTCCATCGAGTTCAGAGAGTCCTGCTCTCATTTTGTGCCATTTTAAAGGCTGAATCTTAAAAAAAAAACAAATAGAGCAAAATCTTCTTATTAAAATGTATATGGCAAATGTGCACAAATAGGAACAAGGGGTGGGCATATCCTCCACTAAGATATGTTTTCATTATGGTATAGTTTTTGAATCCTTGAGGGCATTTGCATGTACATTCTCTGATAGGGTTTGCAAGCCATAATAGTAATAGCACTTAGACTTATATACCACTCCATATTGCTTTATAGCACTCTCTGTGCTATAAATGTCAGTGTACTGTGCCCCCTAACAAACTGGGTCCTCATTTTACCCACCTTGGAAGGATGGAAGGATGAGTCAACCTTGAGCCCATAAGATCTGAACTCCTGGCTATAGGCAGAGTTTGCCTGTAATACTACATTTTAACCACTGTGCCACCATGGCTCCTGCAGTTTGGTTGTTTGCAAATTAGTACATTCCATGATTTCAATTTTTTTAAATAATCCCTGATTGGACAAGACTGACTGCATACAGGTAATCCTCAACTTACAACTATTTGTTTAGTGACCGATCAAAGTTACAATGGTATTGAAAAAAGTGGCTTATGACCATTTTTCACACTTATGACCCTTGTATCATGTCAAAATTCAGGAGCTTGGCAATTAGCATGTATTTATGAGAGTTGCAGGATCCCAGGCCAATGATCACCACTTGCAACCTCACCAGCTGCCTTCCAACAAACACGAGTCAATGAAGAAAGCCAGATTTTTACTTAAGGACTGCATCATTTTCTTAACAACTGCAATGATTCTCTTAACAACGTTGGCAAAAATAAGATCACAAAAACTCACTTAACAATTGCCTTGTTTAGCAACAGAAATTTTGGGCTCAATAGTGGTCCTGAATCAAAGACTACCTGTACATGTTAGGTGAACATAGACAATAAGTTCCACCAATTTCAACGTGCAATAAACTCTCATAGGAAAAGATCTGGAACCATGATCTTCCTTTCTGTGGCTATTGTGAGAGCCACCCAGTGGTGCAGTAATACATTGCATCTGTATTCCATTTATAAAATGTCCAAAATGACCAGTTTTGATTCTCTTTAAAGAAGAAATAGGCAGAAAACCCAAGCAAAAGATAATTCTGTCCATTCGGGTGAAAAAAAAATGGCAACGGTCCAATTCACATGTTATGCCTAAACCCTGGTTCATTTGACTATGATCCATGGAATAAACCACTAATGCCTGGGGCTGCACAATACATTAAGCCACTGCTTAGCAAACTGTCTTTGTTTTAGAAAAATGTATGAACTAAGCCAACACATTCCCCCTCCCCTTTTAGATTCACTCATTCGCAAGCATTTTATCCCCCTGTGCTCTTTGCTCTGATGAGAAGCATTTTACTAGTTTACAATGCCACTTTCTCTCCCCACTCCCCTTCCTTAGTCATGTGAAATGTACTTTCCACACCTTTAAAAAAATATAAAAAAAGCTTCACACAAATACAGAATGTGCTTCACAAAAAAGCATGGAAGCATTGCCATTCATCTTTCCTGTCATTCCTCTATCCTAATTTCCTGTAGATGAAAAGCAAGATTGTTAGCTGGTCTCTTTAAGGGAGAAACATTGTTATCTGTATTGGTTTTATTGATGCTGAAGGCTATTGCTAGGCAGGTATTGAAACATTTGATTAAGGGGGGAAAAAACACCATTCGTTTCTCAAGCAAAGAGACGTGTCAATGAATTAGAATGTTGTAAGACAAGACTCTAGAAAGATCTGGGATGCGGACTTTTCAAGCACGCTACGCAGAACTATCCTGTATCATTGAAATGGTTTAAATTAAGAAGCTGACTCACCTAAACTGTAATACATATAACATGAGCAATAAAAAGGTATTTCCACAAAAGACCTGAGAGGATAGGGATAATTATCAGTTGTTTTTGTTTTTAAGGAAAGTTCCCTGGGGAAAACATGAATCTATTAATACCTCTTCTGTCTAATACATTTTATTAAAAGGCATGAGCTTTCATGAACTGTGGCTGATTTTATCAGATTGAGATGCAGTTCATGAAAGTGTTGGAAGTTAAAACCTACCCCTTTCCTAGGAAAATGAAATATTTTAGGATATACTAAAAAGGCAGAATATTTCCCCTAAAAAGAGAAGTAGAAACTCAGAAGCAGAAACTCACATCAGAGAGGCAGAAGCTCACCCCCACCTTTGTTAATGGGCAGGCCATTAAGGCCTGGGCCACAGTATTCTACATAACAAAGCCCCTCTACCATCTCACCACCTGGCCTGGGAAGATTGCATCAGCCAGCACTCAGGTGAAGCCATGTGGTCCAGGCAAAGTCTACAAAGTTAGCTAAGACCCCGCCCCTGAGAGCCTGACAGCCAATGGGATACATTTCTTACACAGGAACAGGAAACACTAAGATGGGGACAAACAGAGGGTATAAAACTAAGGGTCCCTCAGCATCTTGCCCCTTTTTTCCCTTCACCCAACATCTTGAAGCATGTGATCGTCCTTTTCACTTTGGAGCTCCAAGCCATGTAGTCTTGTCCACCATTAAACCATCTTTCCAAACAGCCTCCATTTTTCCAGTGTCTTTTTTCCCAATTGAAACTGAACCCAGAAGGATAATTCTTCCAACAAAAGCTTAGGCCTTTAATAACATTTATTTGACAGAAAAGATGCAACCAGATTCCTGTTTTTGTTTGTTTGTTTGGCTACCATAGACCAACATGGCTCTTTTCCTACCATGGGGAAAATAGGAATATAGAAAGCCAAAAATACTGTACAATGTTCATTGCTGTGTAGTGATGGCAGGAAGGATTTCAAGGCAGGTGAGGGCATATTTTTTACCAAACCCCCTTCCATATGGATAGCTGTGTTGAAAGAAATATCCTTATGGGTTCAGTTCCAAGTGGGGAAAAAAGACACTGGAAACACGGAGGCTGCTTGGAAGGTTTAATGATGGACAGGACCACATGGCCTGGAGCTCCAGAGAAGGGTGATCACATGCTTCAAGGTGAGAAGAGATCAAGAAAAAAGAACTGAGGTGCTGAGAGTGTCTGGGTTTTACACCCTCTGTTGGGATTTGAATTGGAGCTTGTATTCTTATTGGTTGTCAGACTCCCAGGGGCAACTCTGTAGGCTGTCTTGAGTTTTAGGCTTGGTCGAGCCTTGCTGGGTGATTATGCTCTTAAAAGGACTTTTGGCAATTGCCATAGCTTTACCTGGAGTTCCTTGTTATGTAAAGTATTCTGGCCCAGGCCTTAATGGCCCACCCATTAACAAAAGTGGGGGTGAGATTCTGCTTCTGAGGTGAGTTTCTGCTTCTTGAGCTTCTACTCTTTTTAGGGAAAATATTCTGTCTTTTTAATTTTTCCTAGGCTATTTCAATTTTCTAGAAGAGGGGTGGGTGCTAACTTCCTACAGCTGCTTGGGAGCAATAGTTTGCTTTCATTTTTATTTTTTGCAAAATCAAAATATATAATTCTTTGTGTGTGTGATGTGTATATATGCACAAACATGCTATGTGCATAGTCATGTACACCAACATAAACACATACTACTTTCAGGTTTTCAGCAGAAATATTTTCTTTCTTTTTTATATATCAGTAAATTATTTTACTTTTCCTGTATCTTGCAATAGGAAACCTGGCATCTAACAATAGAAATTGAGTCAATTTTTTATGCTGCGTTGATCAATATGCATTTGGGAAAATGGATAGCAACAGCAGAATGCATTTGATTGGTGATGTTCTCACTTCCTTCATCATCTTTCACCCAAAGGAATGATGAAATATGGTAATATATAGAAGGTTAGTTACAACTGCACCAATACAATTTAGCATAATTAAAATTACTTTGATGCGATTTTAGCAGAGTACAACACTACAATACCAGAGGTGGTATTCAGCAGGTTCTGACCAGTTCTGGAGAACTGGTACTGGAAATTTTGAGTAGTTTGGAGAACTAGCAAATACCACCTCTGACTGGCCCCACCCCCATCTATTGTCTGCTTCCATAGTCCCTGCTGATCAGCTGGGTCTTCTTTTGTTACCCTGCACAGGAGAATGGAGCTGGAAAACAGGTTAGTGTGGAGTGGGGAAGGAATGGGGATTTTGCAGTATCCTTCCCCTGCCATGCCCACCAAGCCATGCCCACAGAACCTGTAGTAAAAAATTTTGAATCCCACCACAATTCCAACTGATTACATTTATGCCCAATTCTGATTCTTTGCTTTAAAAAAAGATTCAAAAGGAATTGTGTTCCACAAAGAATTGCAATGAGGTTAATCAAGTTCAAATCCCAGATCATCCTCCCAAATCTTTTAACACTGTCAAGAGAACCTATTGTATTTAATAAAACATTATAACACTAAGAAAAAAGCCCTTGTATTAACTGAAGTAGACAACATTGTTCAAATGTTCTTAGTAGTTCTGAGTGAAAGGGCAAGAGTTTTCTAAAACACAATTACTTTTCATGAAGTAAAATTCAGCCATTCTTATTTGCTGAATTTTAAATACTCATTGAGCATAAGCAATGAAATAAATTTACCCACTTACTGGAAAGGGGCAGTGGCAAGTTATAGTCAAATAATTGATATTCCAAAGAACCTTCATATAGCAGACAGAAATATAAAAAAAATAAAATTTTAGTCATTTATAGAGTTATGGGGAACTGGAAGTCACAATACCTAAATGAAACCAAACTTATCCGAACTACATGGAATATACTTTGTTGAACTAGGGCTGGCAGGAGTCTGATGGCACCAGCTACTTTGCCATCCCAGAATGGGTGTTGAGTCTGGAAACATCCTTCAAGAAGTTTACATTATGATTTTGATTGCAAATCTTGCAAAATTATGGTTTCGCATAACCTGCAACTGTAGTTGTAGGTTCCAGTGGCTATTATGTTTGCTCTTTTCTTAATCTCCTTCCCCCCTACTTTTTGACTTAAAATTTACATAGGACCAAGTCATGGTTTTTTGTGCTTACAGATTTGAGGCTTATTTTTGAAGATTTGCAAGATTTGGTTAACGTATCCTAACAATAAAGAGATAGTACACCTGGTTGTGCTTCCTGTTTAGGCTCCTCGCAGGGCTAACAATATGCTAACGATTCCTTTCCTTTCCCTCTTCTTACTCCAACAATAACCTGTCTTTCTTTGAGACAGGTTGAGTGAGCTACCATTGGATCACAACATACTCTTTCCCTACCAAACAAAATGGAGCCAATTGCAACTTGCAAAAAGCTCTGGTCTGTAGTTGCTGGAGAAGACTTTGAGAAAGAGCAAACAGGGAGCTGTGGGTACACACACCACTGTCCTGTGACTGAACAAATCTTCTCTGGGACCCTCTCAGAGCAGGAGAATGAAATAAGCGAGGAAGAAACAATCCAGCTGAGTAGAACTTACTCTACAAAATTATTTGAATGTTAAGACTAATAAGTACAGAACTGATTCTACTACAGGTAGCCCTCAACTTTATGACCACAATTGAGCCCAAAGTTTATGTTGCTAAGTGAGAAATTTGTTAAGCGAGTTTTGCCCTATTTTACGACTTTTCTTACCACGTTTGTTAAGTGAATCTCTGCTGTTCTTAACTTAGTAGCATGGTTGTTAAGTGAATCTGGTTTCCTCATTGTCTTTGTTTGTCAGGTCACAAAAGGAGATCACATGATCCTGGGACACTGCAAACTGTCATAAATGGGAGTTGTCAAGCATCCATACGTAAATCATGTGACTCTGGGGATGTTGCAACGGTCATAAGTCACTTTTTTTCAGTGCCACTGTAACTTCAAACTGTCACTAAATGAACTGTTGTAAGTGGACGACTACCTGTACTGTATTTCTGGAAAAAAAAAAAAGGCATGTGTCTGCCTTTGTTCTTAAAAATATACCAGTTACTCAACGTGGAGGCAAGCCTTCAATCACTGGAAACAGGATTTTACAGTACAGGTAGCAAAGGGGAAAAGTCGGCAATAGAGAAGATCATGCAAGGGCAGCCATTACGTTGAGTGTTGTAAATGCAAACAGGTCCTAATTGGTTTCCATGGCACCCAGCGTATGGGTGGGGGGGAGGAGAGTGCGCGATTGCTCCTGGCAGGCGACCCATCAACCGACCGGCGGGGTTGCCGAGATGAAGTGAACCTGCTTCAGGACTCCCAGGAAGAAGTTGCCCACTTATGCCGTAAGCCCCGTCCGTGCCCTGTCAGGATGTTCGGGGGAGCGGAACGGCGCCCTGTGCTCGCGCGAGTCTTGACTGTACAACATTTTGTGCCCTCGAGCAGAAGCGAACGAATCGATCGCAGTCACACTTTGTTCTCCACGGCCGCGCGTTTTTCGTAGGACTGGTTTTTCTTTTTCTTTTGTTTAAGCACTCCAAGTCCCGGCCCCTCCCTTTTGAAACAGACGGCTCCTAGTAATCGTAAAACGATGACTTAATTGACTCTGATCCACTAGAGACGAGGTGGACGAAATTGTGTCCAGCGCGAGAAGACCGCCTAGGTATCTGGGGTGGGTAGCTGAAAAAGGCAAGAAGGTGTGATGCAACAGCGCAGTTGAAGCCTGGCTCCATTTTATGGACATTGTGATACACATTAAAAAAAAGCAGTGAAGCTTCAGTCAGATGGCCTCACTTTCTTTTTATCTTTTTCAGTTGACACACACACACTCCTTGTGTGTCCAATCACACTTGGCCAATAAGAATTCTATTCTTATATATAAATGGATGGGCATAAAAAGCCTATGCTAATTTATGTAAAAGCAAATTTAGTAACATTAACAAAGTCTGAAATAGATGCCTTGTTTTCAAGAGTTTTGGATAGATTTCTCATTGCCAAGGTGATCCATCTGCCAGCAGGGTGCTCTTTTGCAGATTAAAGGGTTAGTCTCCTGCGTGCCTTTCTGATGTCTTATAAGCTTTAAATTAGGGCAGAAAGATCTTGAAACTAAATATAATATAGAACAAAAGCCACCTTTAGATACCTTGTTGTGGATTCTTAACCATAAAGATTCAAAAGCCTAAAACATGCATTGAGCCATCATTAAAAGCTCTGCCCTTTTATACGTGTCACGGTTGCCAAAGATGTAAGTGGCAGTGTGTGTGTGTGCATAGTGAAGTTTCATTACAACATGCTTTTGTTACTTCTGGGTCCTCATACTGCAGATACCTAAGCTTGGATACGTGTAGGAATGCTAAATGCTAAAAACTGGAAACATAGACGCAAGGCTCTCCCATCTATTCATTATCTCCAGATATTAATTATGAATCCCATCATATATTAAAATAAAGGCATTTCACTGTATATCACAATTCATGCCTTCCAATTCCATATTTAGTTGATATGTGCTATCCACCCTTTGTACAAATACATATGTGTATAGGGTTCTGCAGTACATGCAACAAATCTTATTGGACTGACCTTTTCCCCTCCTCACATGAAGAAACATACAATTCCTTTGCCTGGCCATCCCATACATAACAAATCAAGGTATGATCCATGTTCTTATTTAGTAGATGGGATAGAGCCCTACAGAAGGGCATTGGCCTTCTAAGGTAATCCAGACAGGAAGCATGCCCAGATAAACTAATTCTACTTTATTGTAAGGTTACATTAAAAAAAACACCCTTGCAACTCTGAAAGTACATTTCTCCCCCATTCCCTTTACATCCCAAGAAACTCAGAGTTTCTAGAGTACATTTCTCAGAAACCTTCTGCGATGTTTGCCATGCCTACATACTTTCTGTAGGCTAAGTTGCCTCTTATCCAACTGGTCACCTGGCTGTTGCTTCTGTCTCTCGTGTCATTCCCCACCCTACATACCATTATATAGAATGAAAAAAGAGTGTACTTGATTGGGTTAATCATGCTACTCTAGATATCTTCTATGAAGGAAAAGGAAAATTGAAGTGCACAAAAGGCAACACAAACTACCATAGGCCTTTAATTGACAGAGGTGAATAAAAGTGTGTGTAATATGATGAGAGGGATATAATGTGATCCACTGAGGATTAGAAAATTATCTGTAGCACGAAGAAAATAAGATGACATTTTTCTCATACGCGTAAATATCAAAGCACCGAGAATTAGGTAATAAACTTACAATGTGGATTGAGGATCAATTAGGGCTCTCGTAATTTACCAAGTTCCCCAGCCCCAAATTTCTTTGAGTTACAATTTTTGCATCATGAAGTATCTATATTAACAGAAAATGCAATGGAACTAGAATGTTTCAATACCTTTAAATACGAAAATGGGTAGAAAATATCAGAATCCACCTACAGCAATATTATACAAAATAGGATTAAGGCTTGTAGGGGTGTTAAGCAAACCATCAAACCATCAGGAAATGCTGCTTCAGCCTGTTTTTTTTCATTTCTCAGACTTAAAGCTAAGCATCATTGTACAATGTCGTCCTCGACTTACGACCACAATAGAGCTCAACATTTCTGTTGCTTAGCGAGATAGTTGTTAAATTAGTTTTGCCCCATTTTTACGACTTTTCTTGCACAGTTGTTTAGTGAATCATTGCAGTTCTTAAGTTAGTAACATGGCTGTTAAGTGAATTTAGCTTCCCCATTGACTTCCTTCATAAATAGGAACCAATTGCCAAGCCTCTAAATTTTGAACACGCGACCATGGGGTTGCTGCAACAGTCATAAGTGTGAAAAACAATTATAACAAAAACAGTTATAAGTCATTTGTTTCAGTGCGGTTGTAACTTTGAATGGTGATTAAACAAACTATTGTAAGTTGAGGACTACCTAGATTGGGTATCATCTTTTTAGAATCCTTGATGTGTCCAGATACTAGGAATGCATTTTTCCCCTATACCTGTCAAGGAGTTAAAAGAAACCAGTGTGGTGAAGTGATTAAAGGCATCAGGTATAAAAACTGGGAGTCCCTGAATTTTAGTCCACCTTTGGCACAAAGCCAATGGGTGACTGTGAGCTACTTGCTTTGTCTTCGCCCTAGGAAGGAGGCAATGCAAAATCTTTACCAAGAAAAGGGGGCTTGTTCAGAAATTAAAAACTGACTTGAAGGCACACACACAAAAAAGCAATGTTTTTCCATTTCCATCTGTGTCCTAATTAGGGCACCCTCAATGTCAGGCTTTTTCTACACTTCTTCAGTGATTTAAGTTTATTTGCCAAATTACACTATATCCCAAAAGAACGTTATCAGCTTTTCAAGTCTGGGTTTAATAGAAATAGTAACAAAAGGAGGTCAAAAGAGAACAAATTCACTGCTGTTCCAGTTAATCAATTCTGAGATTATGCTTTGAAAACCAGCCAAAAGCACCTGAAAGGAAGAATGAAAACATTCATATAGGTCAACACTGCTTTCTGGACTCCCCCTACTGAAAACTGTCAAGAACCTTTTCCTTCAAATGAAAAGCAGCTTCTCACTAATGGCTATTATTGATCATCTTATGTTTACAGCCCTCAAAATGTACGAATAAAGTGAATGATTTACTCCCAAATGGGTTGTCCCTGCCTACACAGTGAAGATCCACATTTCTTTCCCTTTTTTTTTTCATGAGCCACAAGCAGAGAGAAAATTCAGTGGTCACACCTGAACTAAGCCTTTCTTTTCTTTTTAAGTTGGGTGGAAACCTCTATCTCCCCCGCATCTCTGCGGCATCTGAGGCAGAGTATTTATTTATTTATTTGATTTGCCAATTGTTTACAAGATAATAAGTATAAGTGTATACATAGTTGTGAATACATGAAATGGGTACATATAAGAAAAATAAAAGAAGAATAAGAGAAACAATAGGACAGGGACGGTAGGCATGTTGGTGCGCTTATGCACGCCCCCTACAGACCTCTTAGGAAAGGGGTGAGGTCAATAGTAGACAGTCTAAGGTTAAAGTTTTTGGGGTTTGGGGAAGAAACTACAGAGTCGGGTAGAGTATTCCAGACATTGACCACTCTGTTGATGAAGTTGTATTTCCTGCAATCAAGTTTGGTGCGGTTAACTTTGAGTTTGTATCTATTGTGTGCTCTTGTGTTGTTTAGGTTGAAGCTGAAGTATTCATTGACAGGTAGGACATTGCAATGTATGATTTTATATACCATGCTTAAATCAGACCGAAGACGGCGTAATTCAAGGTTTTCTAGTTCTAGAATTTCAAGTCTGGTGGCATAAGGTATTCTACAACGAGTAGAGGAGTGGAGAACTCTTCTTGTGAAATATTTCTGGACTTTCTCAACTGTGTTAATATCAGATACGTAATGTGGGTTCCAGACTGATGAACTGTATTCGAGTATTGGTCTAGCAAATGTTTTGTATGCTCTGGTTAGTAGTGTGATATTACCAGAGAAAAAGTTACGTAGGATTAGGTTAACAACTCTTAATGCCTTTTTGGCTATGTAGTTGCAGTGGGCTCTAGCACTTAGATCATTAGAGGTGAGTATTCCAAGGTCCTTTACAGAGCTTGGGTCATCAACAAGATCTTGACTATTCAGCTTGTATTTTATTTTCTGATTTTTTTTTTGCCAATATGTAAGACAGAGCATTTATTTGTTGAGAGTTGAAGTTGCCATTTGTTTGACCATTCTGATACATAGTCAAGATCTTTTTGTAGGGTAACAGTATTGTCTGTGGTATTGAACAGCTTTACATCATCAGCGAAAAGAACGCAATTGCTCTTAATATGATCACAGAGGTCATTTATGTAGAGTATGAAGAGAGTTGGTCCTAGAACACTGCCTTGGGGGACACCACTATTGACAGGTACAGAATTTGATAGGACGCTCCCAATTTTGACCATTTGTTGTCTGTTTGCCAGGAATGCTTCTATCCAGTTATGCAGTTGTCCAGAGATACCATAGGATTTTATTTTTAGGAGTAGTTTGTCGTGTACCACTGAATCAAAGGCTTTACAGAAGTCTATGTAGATTGCGTCTATTGCTTTGCCCTGGTCAAGTTGTGTCGTCCATATGTTTTTGCAGTGTAAGAGTTGCAGATTACAGGATAGTTTTTTTCTGAAACCAAATTGTTTATTGGAGAGTAGGTTGTTTGTCTCTAAGTGGAGGATGATGGATTGGTTAATAATTGATTCCATGACTTTACAGGTGACGCAGCATAAGGAGATTGGTCTGTAATTTTCAACTAGGCTTGGGTCTCCCTTTTTGAAGATGGGGATGACTGTGGCTTGTGACCATAGGTTAGGCAAGGAGCTGGTCCTGAAAGATTTTTCAAAGATTATGCTTAGAGGTTTGGCTATGGCAGTGGATAGCTTTTTAAGAAGTAGGCACATATTCCATCCGGTCCAATAGATAGAGATGGTTTTAGATTGCGTAGTGCTTTTTCAACATTGTCTTCTGTAAAATCGATATGTATTAGATCATTGTTGTTATCTGTGGTATGGCTAGGAAATACTGGGCATGATCCATTGCTGTTTACAAATACTGAGCCGAAGAATGTGTTAAAGATGTTGGCTTTAATGGTGTCATCGTTGCAGTCTTTACCATCAGGTCCTATCAGGGTGGGATGGACCTTGAGTCTTTTAGTTTGTTGTTTACAAAATTGTAAAAAAGCACGGGTGGAATTGGTGCTTAGAAGGTTTTCCTCTTGTTTAATGTGATAATTGGTGCATTCGGTCTTTATCTGGTGGCATAAATTTTTGTATCGGCTTTTGAAATTGGCAACGTGACCAGATTTGTTTTTCCGCCAGAGTGATCTCTTTTTGGATTGAAGTTTCCTTATTGTTATGGGTAATCTGCTTTTTTGTTTTGTTTTGGGAGTTGTTGTTGGTACATATAGTTTGATGACTCTTTTGACTTCAAGTAAAAATATGTTGTAATGGTCTTCAACAGTATTGCATCCAGTGAATAGAGATTGCCAATCAAGGGATGAGAGATCGTTGTCTATAAGATCATAGTTGCCTTTTTGAAGTTACAATTGGGGATTACATCATTGTGGTGATTTTTGTGTGGGCGTATGTTGAGACAAAAGTCAATCATATTGTGGTCACTGCTGGAAAAGGGTTCTTTAGTTTGTATTCCGTAAATTAAATTCAAACTATTGCAGAAGATGAGATCGAGGCAGTTGTTTAGTCTAGTGTTGTTGGTTACTAGTTGTTCCAGTCCCAGATTTGTAATAGCATTGTAGAAGGTTGTGTGTATGATTTCAGTTGTACAATCATTTAGGGTCCAGTCAATATGAGGTAGATTGAAATCACCAAGAAAGATAAAAGGGTATGGGCAGGATGCAGCCCATGTTAGTAATGTATTTAGCTTGTTTACATGTTCGATGTCATAATCAGGTGCTCTGTAACATAGTAAGAATCAAATTGTGATATTTAAGGATAGTTCACAGATGATGGTCTCAGGAAGAACAAGCTCCTGGGTAACTTGGATATTTTTAGATGTAAGGACTTTTTATAGAAGATAGCAACACCACCTCCTCTACGAATTTCACGATCTGATCGGTAAACATGATAGTCTCTTACTGTGGTAATGGAGTCAGGGAGAGATGCATTGAGCCATGTTTCACAGACAAATATAATGTCGAATTTAGCCATATTTAGTAGGAGGAAAAATTCAGGTATTTTATTCACGAGGCTTCTTGCATTGAGTAGTTTGCATTTAAGGCCAGCAGTAGTTGGAATTGAGGTAGTTAGGGGCATGCGTGCCAAGTCTTGGGTGATGGTGGATCGGTTGAGGTAGGGTTGTGGTTGAGGGTTAAAGCTGAGTTGCGGGTTGTGTGGCTTACTTTTGATACAGTCAGCATGGTAGTCAATGTACAGGTCCTTCTCTCCATTGTCTAGACGTTTTTTGAGTTCAGTGCGGAGTACACGGAAGCGGGCACATTGCTGTATGGTTAGGTCAGGGCGACAACGGAGGTTCTTATGGTTGGTGTTGGTTTTGGCGAGTGAATTTATAGTGTAAATGAATTTACGTTTGCTTGATTCATTTTTGCAAATGACTCTGCACAAGCGTGGGGCCACAGAGCCGTCTCTGTTTCTGAGCTCTCGGCCAATGCGGGAAATGTCAAGTATTTCATCAGCGGAGATGGTTGATGCTTGATAATCACTGATGATGTTTCGGACAGTTGTGATGTCATCATTGTCATTGATGTCCTCTAGACAATGAAAATGAAAAGAAGTATCCACTACCTTCCCATCTAGCTTAGCTTTCAGTTCTAAGATGTCAGAGGCAAATTCAATTACTTTGATATCCCTTTGAAACAAGAATGTTTTTAGGCAATCTACAGTTATTCTCAAACTGTAAATTCACAAAAATTTGACCAGGAATTACCAAATGTGTATAAAAGGGAAATCTTCTTGAGTACAAGAAGCATAGAAGGTTAATTATGTAGGACAGTGTCCACTCTACAGACATTCAAGCCAAAGTCTGAATGATGGAAACAAAGTCTGTGGATGAGGAAACATGTGGTCAGAGCTTATATTCAAACAATTGAAATTAATTCCTGAAGATAGCTTGCCTAAATTAGAAGTACATATGAAATAAAGCTGAGAATTATTACAGGATTTAATTCCTTAATAAATCTGAGAGAATTATTATTTATGTGATTCATCGATAACTGATATCCACTAACTCTTCTTTTTCACCCTGGTCTTTGCATTTCTTGAAGTTTAATTTACAGGGAATATCTTCTTAGATATTCTTATTCTTCTATTCTTATTCTATGAATTGATAGAAACAACTATCTGCCTGGATAAATTAAACAGTGATTATTTATTTATGTTGAATTAAAGTAAACTGATAGGATAATCTTCACCATTTTATGTCAAGATTCTTTTACAGGTACCAGATAGTTATAGCTACTGTTACAAATATAACACGTAGAACAAAAGGTGAAAAGCCTTAGGATGACTAACATGTCAAATCAACTTGCATGAACTTGGATAACTGACAAGAATACAGCTATCATTAACAGGTATAAAAATAATTTGCATAGTAACTTACTATTTGCTTTACATATATATTATATTCAGCTTATGAGTAGGGTTAAGAGATTACTTTAAAACAAGAATTTTTTAGGGAATCTCCAGTTATTCTCAGTTTTTAAATTTACAAAAAATTGACTAGGAATTCTTCTAACACACATGGACAGAGTTTTCATTTAGCCTAGGCTGAGATCCTCATGCAGTTAAAAAAAAAAGTTGATGGCCACAACTGTGTGATCAAAGGTCTGCTCTGTTTTTACACGTGATGCATTTTTAAAAAGGGCATATTTGCGACTGTGCTATCTTGACTTTCTGACCTCTACCTGCTGTCTGATGGTTTGAACATTTATAACTGTACTGGGTTTGGTTTCACTTCTTCAAATTTCAAATAAATTGTTCCAGAATCATTCTACAGTGTATTTGGGCCAGAACTAGAGCAAAAATACATTGAATTAAACCACACTCCATGCTATGGCTAAAAGTGAGAACTATATTTAGAAATGGGCAAGCTTTCAAGATTGTTATTATATCTACAACAATTTCCTAATAGAGTTTATTAATTTAAGCTTAGCAAAAAATGGTCTTTGGCCTGTTCTTTTCCAATCCAGAAAATTCTCTCTCTAAATCCCCAAGGATTCATAAGGCACCCGGTTCAGACTCTTCTCTGGGTGACTGGGTCTTTCCTCTCTGTGATGAAAGTGATAAGTTAGTAAGAGATAAGAGTAATGTTGCTTTTGTTGGGAGTGAGGAGTTGAGCCCATGAACATATCCAGAATCTGGAGAGCATACTGTACTGAAGTTCAAGTAACAAAGTGACTTCTTTGGAAACAATATGTTCATAACATATTCCATGCTAGGTGTGACCAGTTCCAAAGTATCCTTAATACTTTATAAAAGTCTGCAAACATCTAGATGACTTCTGGATTAAAAAAAAACACCATATACACACACAGAGGAAAAACATAGTCTTAATTAGCATCTAGTGGTCATCTGGATTTTTGCATATCTGTGAACCCTGAAGAACAGCAACTTACCTGAAAGCAACCAGATGACACCTCACCTTCTCTTCTGCTTTCTCAAGAGTTCTTTTTACCATCAGTTCTCCATTGTGTATGGAGACAAAAAATATACCAGGCACATCCATTGATCACTTTTAGTTTTCTAAATATATTTGAGGTGACCCACTGATTAATTGTTCTGTCAGGAAATTCCTCCTTAGTTCTAGATTGGATCTCTCCTTGATTAGTTTCCATCCATTGCTTCTTGTCAATCTCAAATATTGGAACACTGCTATCATGTCACACCCCTAGTCCTTCTTTTCTATATTCTGTATTCTCATACCCAGCTCAAATGAAAGCTCCAAATTATTCTCCAAAGCACCTGAGGGCAGGACAAGAAATAATGGTTGGAGTCTAATGAAAGAAAGAAGCAATCTGGAATTAAGGAGAAACTTTCTAACAGTGAGGACAATTAAGCAGTGGAACACCTTGCCTTCAGACATAGCAGGCGCTTCATCACTGAAGGTTTTTAAAGAAGAGGCTAGACAATCACTTGTCTGAAATGGTATAGGTTTCCCTGCTTGAGCAGGGGTTGGACTAGAAGACCTCCAAGGTCCCTTCCAGCTCTATTCTATTCTAAATTCTCCTCCGCATCTGTGTGATGGATGGCACTTCTTCCTTTGTGTGCCTCTACTATTGTGTGCTTAACATTTGACTGGATGAATGGAGGAACGGGAATTCCACCTGAAACAGAATTTGGATTAGAAACTTAGTTATCCCGCTGATAGCGCCCGGTCGGCATTCTTCTCCGAGACGACGAATTGTTTACAACCGCGTCGAACGTTCGGCCCTTCTGAGCCGCGGGGCTCGGAAGCTTCATCCATACGGCACTAGGACCCAGCGGGCAAGGCGGGCAAGAGCGGAAGTTCGAAGAAGTGGCTACGAACTGGCACCTCACCATGGAGGCCGAAGAAGAACCTCCGGCCGGACGTCGCTTACTCAGGTATCTGCAAGGGAGGGGCGGCGCGGGGATGAGGGAGATTAAAGGAACTGCCACCCTCCCCGGGGGTGGGGAATGGGGAGCGGGAGAGAAGGCCGGAAGTGTCGGAAGGACGGGCGTTTATATTTCTCCCTCCTGCGCCTTTGCCACGTGCGGCTCGTCCCCGGGCCGTTCTGACATCCGCCAGCCAGGAGTTTTGCCCAAAGAAGCCCCGCTTGCACACGCGATCGATGCAGGAGCAGTGGTTTCAACCGAGAAGGGAGGAAGTAAGAGGCTACGTCCTCACGCCACGCCACCTGCTTTTCAGTGGGTCGCGCGCACCCATTTGGGTTGCTCAGCTGGTCCCGCCCTCCCTAGAAATGACTTCAATTGTATAGAGCTCGTTTCTCTTCTCTCAGGAGAGATCACATATTTCGAGTAATTGCAATAATCTGGCCTTCGCGAAGAGAAGAGAATAAGACATTGCAGGCAGAGAGAGGTCGAGATAGGCAAAGTAGCAGGTAATCTCAGGAGCTAAAAGAGCAAAGCCAGAATGCATGTGCATTTTAAGAGTATATATGATAAAAATGGAAAGAAACCAGAAAGCATCACAACGCCATCTTCGGTCTGATCTAAGTATGGTATATAAAATCATACATTGCAATGACTTACCTGTCAATGAATACTTCAGCTTCAACCATAACAACACAAGAGCACACAATAGATACAAACTCAAGGTTAATCACACCAAACTTGATTGCAGGAAATATGACTTCAGCAGCAGAGTAATCAATGTCTGGAATACTCTACCTGACTCTGTGGTTTCTTCCCCAAACCCCAAAAACTTTAACCTTAGACTGTCTACTGTTGACCTCACCCCTTTCCTAAGAGGCCTGTAGGGGGCGTGCATAAGCACACCAACTTGCCTACCGTCCCTGTCCTATTGTTTATTTTTATTTTTCTTATATGTATCCATTTCATGTATGCATAACTATGTTTATACTTATACCTATTATCTTGTAAGTGATTGACAAATCAAAATAAATAAAAATAAAAAATAAATTAATAAAAAATAAATAAATAAAAATAAAACAAAGAATAGAAGAGAAATAGAATTTTTTCATGACCACTTCTTTCTTTCTAGCTTGTGAAATGAATTAAACTAAAATTATTTTAAAAAGTAAATCACTATTAAGGAAGGTAAATATAGGTTTACAAGAGTTTGTAATTAGTGACCATTCAAAGTTACATCACTGAAAAAAGTGACATGACTATTTTTCACACTTACAACCATTGTAGCATCCCCATGGTCATGTGATTTACATTTGGTTGCTTAACAAATAACTCACATTTATGACTGTTGTAGGGTCCCGGAGTTATGTTTTGAGTCATGTCTTGTGATCCTCTGACAAGCAAAGTATGGGGAAACCAGATTCAGTTAACGACAGTGTTACTAATTTTAACAACTGCAGGGATTCACTTAACAATGTGGCACATAAAGTGTAAAAGGGGCAAAACTCTTGTAACAAATTTCTCACTTAACAACATAAATTTTGGGCTCAATTGTTCATAAGTTGAGGACTATGTGCAAAAAGAGAGTTTGAGGATTTCCGAAGGTATTTCACTAAAATAAACAAGGAGCCATGTTTTTTGTGGGGGGGTACATTTTGGCTAAAAGGGTATACATGCAAACTGGAGGTGATGTAGGCTCTAACAGGTTCTCCTTGAAAGGATACAAGTTTTAAGCTTTTCTTTTAGAGAAAAGATTAGAAGTATGTATGCCAGCATTTATCCACCTGGACAATTTTAAGCACGGTAGCTGGGGAATTCTGGGAGTTGAAGTCCTCATGTTTTAAATTTGCCTAGATGAAGAAACACTAGTTGTACACTTACAATGTACAAATAAATTATCTTCATACTAAAATCTGGTGTTATTTGCGGAAGTTGAATAATAGGATATTTAGTTGCTGGAATTGGCTGTTGATAGGAAATAGTGCTGGCTAAATAGATTAGTGGTCTGATCTGCCACCATTTAGCATATCTGAAAAATCTATTATAGAGAAATTGAATATTTAAGTGATTATTCTTACCTTCTCTCCACCCCAATTCCTCCCCTCATGAAGCCCCTCAGAACTGCTGGCAGCTCGAACACGTGATCACAAGATCCCCCAGCGCTCACTTGGTCAGAAAGATTTCATTCCTGATGGAGCAGAAGAACAAGAATCCAAGCTACACCAATGTCGGAAAGAACATTGGGAACTTCTGGAGGAAGAACGTGTTGTGCGGCTGTATGTATGAATTATGCCTAGAACTAAAAATTAAAACGTTTTGTCTAGTATGTTTTTAGCTTTTCCAGTTTTACACTAGGGAGTCTGTTAACAGGAAAGATAAAAACTTTTCTCGATCCAGCAAATTGGAGAGTTTCAGGCAGTTCTCAAATACACAGTTCTTGGCTAAATAATGGAGAAGGTGGTTGCTTCACAATTTGAGGTACATATAGAGTCTGGACATTTGAGTCAGGTTTTTAAATTGCAATAGGGCACTGACTGCTTTTGTTATCTTGTTGGATGATCTACATAAAAAGAGGGAAGAGGAATGCTGGTTACATTAGATACTTTCGACATTATTAGCCATAATATCCTTTATGATTGACATTATTGGCCACAGTAACTGTTGCCTTTTTCCAAAAGTTCTTGTACTGGTTGGGATGAGGTGCTTTTTCAGTGTGGTTACTCCTTTTCTAGTAGCTGACAAGCTCTGGGCAAAGCTCTGAGCAGGACTGCCAGCAGGATAGACAGTAGCTTGTGGTCCTCTTACCAGCTCAAAATAGCAGCCAATCTCATGCCTCCACTTCCCCTCTATATGCCATTTACTATCACTTTTTCCTCCTGCACCCCTCTCCACTCTGTCTTAGCATTTGTTCTTGTAAGGCAAGGGCCTGAGGTGGAGAGATGCTGCCTCTGGACGTCAGCACATCCTTGAAAACACCAGGGAGTGGCTCAATTATCACAGGCAGCTGCAACACTGGCTTAGATGCTTGTGAGTAAAGTGAATGTATGACGGCGTGAGGAATGTGGGGATGGGAAGCTTTTCTGCCTGGCTACAAAGGCTCTTCCAAAGCACAGAAAGCAACCCCAGCTTTACTCTCTCACAATAGGTTAACTTATTTAAAATCCTAGGGACAAGAGTAAGAGTAAGAGTAAGTGATCTAGACACCACAAATTATTTCTTCCTAGATCTGTGTCTTTTCTGTTAGCTGTTCTGTGCTGGTAGAAAATGGCTTTGGGTGTCAATAATCTTCTTTGTTGTTTATGTATAGTAATTCTGGAGCTACTATTTTAAGAAGATGTAAATCTTCTGCTTTCTGCTAAAATTAATTTTTTAAATTTCCTTTATAGGGGAAATTTGGTGAAGGCAGAGTGGAAGCCCCAGGAAGGTATTGTGGAACTGAAATCACCTGCAGTAAGTTTTACTACCGTATCTTATACGAATGTTATTCCTACACTCTTAAACAACTTGCTATTATCAGCTTCTATCTCAGAGCAGCACATACCAGTAACCAGAGGCTTCTTTCAGATCAGAGCCAGATGTAGTAGGGTTGATTTCAGTTTTCATATTATGACATTGCCACTGAATAATGTGTGCCCTCTCTCTTTCATCAAATTGCTGAAAATAAAAACTGTATTTGCAATGTTGGAGTTGCAGCTGTGGCATTGTTTTTACTGGAACCAGCTATGATTCTTGGAAGATGATGTGGGTAAAGAAGGTATGGGTTGAGCAAATGAAATCTGTGCGCTCTTGATTTCTTTCCTGTCCCCCATAGTTGTCTAAAAGACAGCTGTTTTGAAAATTAAGACAACAAGGATATTGAATACTTATTGTCTCACCTCCAGTAATTCAATCCCTGAACTTGGGAGAACTGGACATCAGGCTAACTTCTCTCTCTCTCACACACACACAATAGGGTGCATTGGGAGACCAAGAATTCTGGGGTTTTATGTTCCCCAATTGTAATTCAAGCCTTTGGCACAAGGATGAAATTCCCTTCTTCAGTACAGTTTTAATTCACATAACGATGGTCCAACTGAATCATGAAGTGAAAGACTCCTAGAATTCTCCAACAAGCCTGGGCTTATT
Source organism: Notechis scutatus (assembly GCF_049901735.1). Taxonomy (NCBI): domain Eukaryota; kingdom Metazoa; phylum Chordata; class Lepidosauria; order Squamata; family Elapidae; genus Notechis; species Notechis scutatus. Next base: position 111,430,672 of record NC_142010.1, on the reverse strand, counting down.
TTGTTCTTTTTGAAATGTTAATAGAAATTGGGATTGATCCCCTGAATTAACAATGTTTGTTGTTGCCATCAGGGGAAATTCTGGCACACCATGGGTTTTACACAGCATGGAAAGCAGTGCCTGCTTCCAGAAGAAGCCTTGTATCTCCTAGAATGTGTAAGTAAATCACATCCACAAGCTGATGAAGCAGTTTTGGGTAGCTAAGCATCTCCCCTGTTTGTTTGTTTTTGTCTTTACACGCGGTTCCAAATTTTACCACAGAATAATCATGTAAATTAAGAAAGAAAGTTGCCTAACTATTTGGAAAACAGGATTAGGAGGTAGGGATGCTAGAGTGACTACAGCCATATAATACTTTTTCAAGAGTTAAGGAAGAAATCTGTTTAGGGGAGTTGGCTCTCTTTCTTAACCTCGTACTAATGGGAACATCTGAAATGAGAGTATAGCCACACTGCTAAGAATGGTTGCAATCTCCATAGGATTGAGAATCCTGCACAATCAGGATTACACATAAAATCTTCTGAATAAATGCCACATCTTCATGTCAGTCCCTTCTTATGGACATGCAAGTTGGGATGAGCAGACTCACAGGAAATGTTCCCATCTCCCATTCCTTGATATTGCAACACTAGTTTCTTCTGCAGAAAGCACATCTGTTTGAAACATATAGATGTGCATGACTTTATAAATACCAGTGTACAGTTCTTGGAATTGGGTATCATCAAAACGGCTGCAGTATTCTCATTGCAATTGTTTTATTTACAGAATTTGCCCCAAGTGGCTCATTCTGTGGGTCTGTGTGATCGTACTGTAAAACCAAGTCTTGTATCTTAAGATTACAGGTTAGCAACCACTCATTCAGCAATTGTTCAAAGCACTGAACAAGTGGTACTTAATAACCAATCCCCAGAGTTGTGGCTGTCATAGCATCCATGTGATCACTTGATTGCGATTAAGGCACATGATAACTGACTCACATGTGCAATGGTTGCAACATCCCATGGTCATATGATCACTATTTGCAACCTTGCCTACTGGCTTTCCAAAAGTAAAGTCAATTTGGAAGTGTGGGTAAGGTTGCAAGTTGTTCTTGCTCCCATTGCTTTTTCTCCCGAGAAGCCATGCTTCCCCACCCAGCTATGCTTACACTGCAGCATATCTACCCACTTAGCCTCACTTCAGTGGTGCGATTCAACCGGTGTAACAACCAGTTTGGTGAGTGATGCTTTGTGCATGCATGCGCCAAACGTGCTTAGCGCACATGCCCAACATTTTAAAAAGACAATTTTCAGCTATAATACTTACCTTCTACTGCAGCCCCAGTGAATGAAACAGCTGAGGTGCAGCAAAACTGCTCTGCCGCATGAATCAGCTGTGCTCTAAAACAAGGAAATAAAGCACAGGAAAAGGGCAGTGGCAGGTGGGCGGTGCCAAATAATCACCGGAACTACTGGTTCATCTAAATTGGTCCGAACTAGTAGAATCCCACCCCTGCCTCACTTGCACCAGGCTACAGCATCCACATCCTGCCCATTTGCATGGCAGCGCTCTCATCTGCCTGCTGCATGGTTTGCCAGCCACCTAAGAAAGGGCTTGTCATGATCAGGAATTGCAACTTCCAGCTGACTTGCTCATTGAGTTTGATGGAAGCTGACCGAAAGTCCTAAGTTGCAATCATTAACCCGCAATCCTCATTTAACAACAGGAATGGGGATTGCTAGGATTGCCATCGCTAAACGATGCTGTCATGATACATCACACTTCCTAATTGCATCACCTAGGGACAGAAATTCTGGCCCCATTCTGACCATTGTTATACAAGAAGTATCTCTGCAGACATCCAAGTGATATGTGTAGTTCTTGGTGTAGCTCTTCGGATCCCAGAGAATATCTGAGGCAATCGCCACAATGGTAGGTTTGCATAGTTGCTGAACGTTTATTTATTTTTTTCTTACAGGGTTCCCTTCAGTTATTCTACAAAGACCTACCTTTGTCAGTCCAGGAAGCGTATGAGGAGCTGCTGTCTCCAAAGTCGGTCAGCCTACTAAAATACCAGGTGGATTTCAAAATTTGGAGTTCAACATCTGTGGAAGTAAATTTGGCAATTTAAAAGAAGCATTAAATTTCAAAGCAGGCAGTTCTGCTGTAATTATATTATCACAAATAGTTGTGCAGTTCAGTTGACGTGAAAGGGCATGTGAGGATATTCCATTGAAGTTTGAGGTTAACTGTTTATAATGAATGCTACTGTCCCGCTTTATTTTCACAAGGACAATACTACTCTGCAGCATGATATCTTGATGGTATACCCTAAAAAGTAGAGTAGACTGAAAAGGGGAATCACTCATTAAAAACCTGTTTCTAGTCCTGACTTTGAAGCATTAATAACGGCCACTTACTTAAATACTTCAAGTTGCAGTCGAACCTAAATTTTTGCTGAACTGTCTGAGCAAATATGGTATTAGGCCCAGAATTCAGGCAACTTTACCAGTTTGCCTAGGGACTTGATGGTTGAATGAAAAACATACCGTTGTTTAACTTGTTAATAATTTAGGGCATAACTTGCTAATAATTTTTCATACCTCCATCTATGCAAATGCTAAGTTGTGCCTTTTGATTATTATATAGTCTCTTCTTCATTTTTAAGGAGTGGTTTGTTTTAAAAAGAGAGCAGATATCATTTGAAACATTTCTATGGTGTTCTTAAATGTATTCAGCGGAGACTTCAATGTTGATTAGAATCCTTAGAGACCCAGGGGTACAAAATCTCATTAGTTAAAATTGTGATATTTTCTGGGTGGATGGAAAAAAAACAATGTTTATTGTGGTCAAATGTTACATTTTAATGGTTTATGGTTTTAAAATGTTGCATTTTAAAAATGATGCAGCATGTTAACTATCTCCGTATCATTTGTTGCTGTGGAGCCCCATCACTTTTGTATTACAATTTTATATGTTTACTTGGAAGTTACTTTTTAAAGTAAAATTTCCCTCGAATGGGGCTCAATTCCTAGTAACTACATGGATATGTCTATGTTTTTTTGGTAGCCTTATGGAAATAGTTTGCCACAGCTGCCTTCTGGTATGGATCTTGTGGCCTTAATTTTCTGTGCTTTGTGAAGGCTGCAAGTTGAACCAGTTAAATTGATTTTGTGTAGTTGACTTTAATGTATTCAAAGTTTTGTTTACATGACAAATGGCTATTTAAATGCTAACTGGGAGCATCTACAAATCCTCCTGTATGTATAATATGGGAGACATTGTATGTGTAAACCACCTACCAATAGGAAGGTGGCTTTCATGCACACACAGTTCAGGTTAAAAAAAAGTTTGATAATTGAATCTCTAAAAAATGAAGAGTCCTTTCTCATGTGAACTGCTTACATTTCATCCCTATTGTAAGGTATATAGCCACTTGAAGCGACTGGGTTACATCGTTTTGAGATTCCATTCCAGGTAATTGTTTGACAATCATTTCCCCTCTCTCCTGGCAGTGTGTCCATTATGCATCTCTTTAACTTTGCACAGTTGCTCCCTCTTCTCCCTTCTTAATATCCCTACTTCCCGAGGTAATTGTATTTCTCTTTTGGTCTTTTGCTTCTCTGTTTGACTTTAACTGAGCAGGTGGTTAATCAGTGAAGAAAAAGGAAGAAAGGTTTGCTTTTCTAGTGTGACCTGTCACTGTTTCTGAACCGATTGTTTTGATCTTTTTTGGGTGGGGGGAATTTCTCTTTTACAGCACTGTTCCAACACCTTATGAGAGGCAGCTGAATCTGGATAGCCATTATCAAAGCAGGGAAAGAAGCAGCCACAAGAGGAGATGCTCCAGCCTTGGGTAAAATCATTTGGGTAGTGGGAGTGATGGCCTTGACAAGCTTGCCCCAGGGGGACATGGATTTAAGCACTGAGAAATGCATCTACTTTGTTCTTGTCTTCATATTTGTCTCTTGCTCTAAGGAGTTTAAAGTTTTACTTTAAACTAGATGGAGAACAAGTAGCTCTCCAGTTACTGCTGAACATAATTTGTAGCAACCCCAGCCAACATGGCTGATAGTATGCTATACTGGTACTCCCACTACAGGCAGTCCTTAACTTACAACCAGGGGTGGGATTCAACCAGGGGTTGGATTCAACCAGTTTGGTGATTACATTTTGTGCGCGCATTCACGCTTCACGCGCATCTGTAATCTACCATAAGGTGTGCTGCCTGGACAGCTGATATTGCGCAGGTGCGCAACATTTGAAAAAGCACTTTTTTACTGTTTTACTGTTTTTTACTGTTAAGAAATTAAACTATTAATAATACTTCATTAAAGTTGCATGCTGCCTCTCATTGGTTCACAACACTCAAACAAAAGCTGTCCCTTAAAAAGCCCTAGTTTGATCAGGCAACTAAGGAATTGTTTGAGTATTTTATGTGTCTAGAGGTTTTTGAATGGACTGAATTGTTGGTTGAAAAATGATTAAAAGTGGATGCGGTATAATTACTTGCATCCTTTTGAACAAATGACAGTTTATGAATAATGTGTTTGAATAATTCTCTGATAGCAAAAGATAATCTGTGCCCATCTTTTTATCCTCTTCTCTTTTATAAGATCCCAAGAGAAGAAACCCAAGCTATCTGAGAAATCCCAAGAACGGTCCCCTAAAAAGGCTAAGATCCATCATACTCATTCCAGTTCTACCGCATCAGATGGTTCACCTAAAGCAACAATAAAGACACCGGATCCAAAAATTGCAAATATTGAACTGGTCCCATCTTCAAGTGCCACAAGAGACTGCAGTGAACTGCCCACCTGTGCTCAAGATTACAAAGAGACATGTAGGAAGACCTTAGGGGAAAGCCATAAGGATACCTGTGTATCCAGATGGAATTTCACCTCCATTGCTTTTCCTAACATGGGTGCTGATGGCCCTCAAGTCTTCCTGCCAGAGCCTGATAAGAGGCTCCTCCCAGAGAACGTAACAGCACGGGCAGTTGATGCCAGCCATTGGCGCAGGTGGCTCAACCAGAAACAGGAGAGGTTGACCCGCAAGGAACAGGAGCAGCTGAAGTGGGAGAGCAGATACAAAATCAGTGTCAACGAGGATGCCCAAGTCCGGCGTTGTACCACCTGGCAAGAGTACAAGGCACTTCTGAGAGAGAGGAGTGGTCTGGAAGATCGCTGCATACAGGCAGTTGCCCCACTTGTGAAACCAAACCAAGGACTTTCCACAGGTATTGTGGCTTCTGAAAAAGAGAGGAATGTAGAATAGAATAGAATAGAATAGAATAGAATAGAATAGAATAGAATAGAATAGAATAGAATAGAATAGAATAGAATACCTTTATTGTCATTGCATTCCACGAATGCAATGAAATTTGAAAGCTACTCCAGCACAGTGCCCCAAACACTCCATCACAATCACACTACAGAGTTTAATAATAATAATAATAATAATAATAATAATAATAATAATAATAATAATAATATAGGACTAAATCACAAATGCTTTGATTCAAGACAATTACTGCCTTGAAAAAGAAACTGTTTCTCAATCTATTAGTCCTCATTTTAAGACACCTATAACACCTCCCTGATGGTAACAGATAGAAATATGAATGTCCAGGATGAGAACTGTCTCTGGAGATTTTTAGTGCTCTAGAGAGGAGTCTGGTCTTCGCAATCTCTTCCAAAGAGAGTAATCAATGATTTTTTGTGCAGTGTTTATAACTCTCTGGAGCATCTTCTTATCCACTGCAGAGCATCCAGCATACCACGCTGTTACACAGTATGCCAAAATGCTCTCGATGGTAGACCGGTAAAAAGTAACCAGCAACTTCTTACCCAAACCACTCTTTTTCAGCAACCTCAGAAAGTGCAAGCGCTGTTGGGTCTTCTTTGCAGTGGCCATAGTGTGGACCAACCAAGTAAAATTGTCAGAAATATGAGTTCCTAGAAATTTAAGACTATGAACTCTTTCCAAAGGAATGTCTGACCTTTGTTCTCTGAAGAAGGATACACGCGGCTTTGTTTAAGGTGATGGGTATTTCTGAATGCCAGAATAGCTGGCTTATTGGCAGAGGCATGTTTTGTGAAGGCCCTAATCCAAGTTTCTTCTCTTTCATTCCCTTCCAGCTGACATCCTTCAACAGATCAGTGTTTTCCAACCCTCACGCTTACTGGAGGAAGCATTTCAGTAAGTATCAAACACAGAAAATGAGCTAAATGCTTTAAATCTCTCCCAGTAATTGTAGGTATGAGCAACAGTCATATTGAGCAGGAAGCAGAACCTGCAGCCCTCTCAAACACCCTACTAGCTGGAGTGCTAACAGTTCAGGTTTAACAACTTCTGGAGGGTCATGGGTTCTTCTATAGCATATACGTGGGGATGTTTACTTCAAAAGCATTACAAATCATTAGTTTATACTTGGAAAATGTTCTGGAGCTAATGGTTCTGCCCCTAAATTGTGTGACATCTCTCTGCTATTCATTAAAGCATCATTTTTCAGGGTTGCACAGGATCACGAAAAATCCAGCTGCTTTAATGAGTAGCAGCCCCTAAGCCCTTCTGTGCAGTGCAAATAATTCTATCCAATTTTGAAGGTGCTTTATGCAGTGCATCACAATATGTCTCTTGTGTTGTAAAGTGTTAATTGTTAAATTGCAATTCTTTTTAACTAAATGCGATAAAAGTAAATAAGTGTCAGATTCAAATAAGCATACTCTGCTGGTCTTAAGTATAGCAGTCCAAACTTTGTATTCTCCAGATATGTTGGACTAGAATTGCCATTGTCCCCAAGCTAATAAGGAAGAAGATGAAGTTGAGGAAGTCTGCTTAAATTTTTTTCAACATGTAATAGTTTCTAGGAAATCCTCTTGCCCTTAGGCTATAAGTGATGGAGATATCTGGAATCTTAAAATTTATCTCACTGCGTTTTGGTTTTTCTCTTAATGCAGATGCTTTCCAGTTTAAGGAGGCAGTTTGGTCTTTACTGTAATTACGGTAATTACATGCCTGGGAAGTGAAGTTGAGGATCATGTTGCATTAGTCATTCAGTGTACCACTGGCTATCTGCCTTTTTTTTTTAGACACTAGAACAAGCCCATGGGATCCTCTGCATTGAAAACATTTGAGTGTTTGAGGAAAAGGGATGTAATTTTTTCCACGAACTGCTTCCACTGCTTGCTACATAATTCCACTCTTAAGAAACTTTTTAAAAATTTAATCCTGAGTCATATATGCCATCCTGCTACTTTCCTTTCTGGCATGTTCACGTCCAGTATGGATTATCCAACTGACTTCAGGGATCATGTTTTAATAGATGAGGACTTAAAGTAACATTTTGAGAAATCTGACAGCTGTGGCAATTGGTTTATTATCGTCAAATTTTTATGCTGCCCCAGTAAGTGACTTTAGACAGTTTGCATTATAGGGTAAAACATCTGTAAATCACTACTCAAAACAAACAAAACTGAAAGAATACATGGCACAGGGAGGCACAGGAATTAATGAATTCACCATCAAACTATCCTCAAGGAGCAAGCACCTTCATCCAATCCAGTCTTAACAAAAGAATTTTTACAGGGTTGAACCAGTAATGGAAAGAGAAATTGGGAAAGTTCTGGTGAGGATTTCTTAGTATAAAAGAATAGCTTACAACCTATGCTATAGTTTTCATGTCCTTTCTGGCTTAAATAGTGAGACCTTGTGCCACTAACTTTCAGCATTAACTGTTTGGGGTTGCAAAAAGGTAGGGAGAAGGCTAACTATAATTTCTAGTAAGATTTGTTGTGCGTGAAGATTTTTTTTTCGTCCCTTCTTTTGGCCATCAGAGAATTGCTAAATTTTTATACTAATGATTAACCTCTACAGATTACAGAATGATTCATCAGAGCTAAAAATAGATTTTGATGTGTATCCTGCTGATGGTGCTTCAACTTTTAAAAAGAATGATCCTGGAAAGCCTTATGTCCGGATGCGCGTTCAAAGGTAATAGGTGCTTGTAATCTAATTTCAATCTGTTATATATTTTGCACATGGCTTGTCCGGTTTGGTTTGATGGAAAAGAAAAAGAGGTAACAATTGTCCTGTTTGTGGTGAATCTGTTGTGATAGATGGCTGTTCAAACAGATTTAGGACTTCAGATCCCAGTCCATCCTGACATTAGATCCTCTGGTTATTGCATTTAACAATACTGGCTGTTATTGGAGTTCTTGATTTCACCATGGGGAATTAAAACTCTTTAAAAAAATAAAATAAACAGTACTCATTAGAACAGATATCTCCTGTCTCTTGCCCCCAGATACAGTAATACTTTTTATGATGTGACAGTTTAAAATTATTTTCAAATAGAAAAAAAAAGTTGAATTGGTGTTTTTTTTTCCAGTTTTGATGAGCAGGTCCCATCCCTGAAGATTGTCAAGCAACTGTCTTATCAAAGTGGAGATGTTCCAGTGGTGTTTGCTCTAGTTGACAACGGAAACCTCACTTTCTTCTCTTTTAAGGAGTTCAAATTGCCAATTGATATTTATCCCTGATACTGAGAGTACCATTTGGAAAAGCTGTTTTATAAATGGGTGTTCTGAAATAAAAGATTACTCAGGGTTTGACATTGTTCAGTAGGATATCGCCCGGAGTTCTGACTAACAGTACGGTGCTGCCAGAGGACACATATTCTATAAAGGGAGCGCCTAAAAAGAAAGAACTGTTCCAACAAAATCTGTTCTGATTAGAAATACAGTTATTTTATTCTTTTAATCCATAAGTTTTCTGTTTTTAGTTTGCTATTGCCTAAGCTAGCATTTCTGCCAATCTGGAACAGTTCACGAATTTGAGCCTAGGCAGAGTCCCAAAATATATTTCGGCATCAGCTGAATGTAAAAGTTGGAAGCTACTTTCATGAATCATCAAATAGCAAAGACAAAAATATTTTTTTTCTTAGTAATCTTCAGTTCCAGACCCAAACATGGAACATATGAGAATAGCTGGATATTTAGATCATTTGTTACTTTTTCTACAAGAAAAGTTGGAGGCCAGAATCAATGTAATTATATCAACACTCATTGTATTTTCTATTTGCAGATCTAAGAGATTTATCTAATTTGCTTAGGATTTGGTTAGTGGAAGGTCACGATCTGTATTTGCTTTCTAACATCTCTTCTTGAAGCAATTTAAGCGAGTTTATATCACCAAGTTTATTTTACATTCTTGGCTGCTGTGGGTTTTATTTTTTTATTTTTTTGCAGATCTTGACATTTTCTCCCTACTGTGAAATTCCAATACAGTTGAACCTTGCACTGTTATTAGGAAAAAAGGCACAATATTTTTCTTGTTTAAGTGTATCTGTCATGAGGATTTTACATAGAAATTGCAGAAAAATTGTTTTGCGTTTTCAATTATTTCAATTCGGAAGTAAAAGCAATAAAATTATTTGTGATAACAGAATTCTAAAAGGTTTCATGTAATATCTTTTCTTGGCAAAATGATGTATGCAATATATGCATAGAAATATATATTTGTAAATATTTTTACACATCTCAAACACATCTTTGAGCTGTTTCTGAAAAATGGGAGTTGCACATACTTCTGGGCAGGAGAGTATTTTTCAGAGATTGGGGGTTATCAGAGAAGAATCATGTCTTGGGTACTTTGTTTAAGCAGACCCTCTGGACCAAACACTGAATTGCTCTGGCAAGGTGTTATGTAATCTATTTAAGTTCTGCACTGTAGACCTTTAAATAAACAACCAGCACTTTGAATTCAACTGGCAATCTTGGTGACCAATGCAATGAATTTAATTATAGGTATAATTCTATACTGCCCGAAATTGTCCCACTAAGAGTCCACCTGCTGCATATTGTGCCAGCCAGAGTTGCTGTGTCTCCTTCAAAGGAAATTCCATGCAGAATTGAAATTATAGTCATCCAGTTGGGTGGTGATCAGAGCGTGGGTTACTGATAGAGGGCATTATGTACCCTGAGACTTTCTTCTCTGGCAGTGGTTTATGATGGTTACCATCAACAATTGTAACAAATTGTCTATAGTTATGATAAGCACTGCATCTTTATCAAAGACAAAATGCCCCCATATCGCTCAAGTGTTAGGAGCCTCCTGAATGCATTTGCATGACTTTGGAGGACTAGTAGAAAGCCTTCACGCACACAGCTCTTGATGGATTGTCTGCTACATAAAAAGGATCTGCACCAACATCATCTCGTGTCTTGTGGAAGCCAAAATATACAAATCTGTTTAAAGGCTTGTCTTCTACAAACATTTGCTCTCTGACATTCTGCAAGAAAATCTCATCTGGATGGTATGGACTGGAGATGGGGTTTAGGTTGCCTTCAATGTGGAGTTGCTCCAGGTTTGAGAATACCTATTTAGAGCTACCAGATAAGATAGTATATATTCAGGTACTCCTAGTTTGTAGAGATAGTGGTTAAGTTTTGAAGTGCAGCAGCTCATTGTGATTGTGTGTGCGTGTGCTCATTCACCAGCAGTAGAGAGCACAAATGATTTCACCTCAGCTTTTCACTTTTACATAGGAGTAGGGCCCTATGAGGGGTGGAAGCACTAGGCCTGCCTCATAAACCTTTTTGTTCAGCTCCAATTAACTTACACGTGAAGAGGAACAGAAGAGAGTCCTTTTTTTCTACACAGTTAATTGTTTTCCAGCCTAATTTGCTGTTGTATTCAGTCTTCAATTAGACTTTGTGTATATCTGCCTTAGTGAAAGGACATAAGACAAAAGCAGAGAATGACTGGGTTTCTGAACAAACTTCATAGCCTTGCATTGCAATCCATAGATTGTTGCACAGTTCTCTCTGAATAAAAAGTGGCATCAAGGATGTGGACCAAAAGGTAAAAAAAAAATTGACAGACGTTAGCCAAAAGCAAATCCTTACATGTGGCTGAAAGGCATCTTGGCTGTAGTTTATACCCGGGATGTCAAACTGGTGGTCTGTGGGCCGGATGCGTCACGTGCAGGCCACACCCATCCCAGCTATGCAAAGGGGAAAAACAGCAACACGTCACGTGACGGCAACATGACGCCGCAAGTTTGACACCCATGGCTGGCTGAAATCCTGAAAGATGAGATCCACACCTCTTCAAGTTGCCATTGCCAAGGCTGAAAAACACTGATTTAAACTGTTCTAAGCTGTTTTGGTGTATGTAGGGACACATATAACTATAATAAGTAGGGAGCAAGAAGATTGTGTAGCTGTAGGGTGAGTTAATTAACATGTTAGACTAAAATGTGGTTGGCTAGATTATAGTTCAGGATACTGTATTGCACAAACTGAGCCAGTATAGTTAGTTGCAATGAGTCATGTGAATCTAGGCAACGAGTTAATTTAGTACAGGAAATCCTCGACTTACATTTTCATTTAGTGAGCATTCAAAGTTACAACGGCATTGAAAAATGAGACTTATGACCATTTTTCACATTTACAACCATTGTGACATCCTCATGCTCATGTGATCAAAAGTCAGATGCTTGGCAACTGACTCACGAGGGCTGCAGTGTCCTGGGATCATGCAACCTTCTGACAAACAAAATCAATGAGGAAGCCAGATTTATTTAACAACCATGTTACCAACTTAACAACCACACTGATTCACTTAACAATTACAGCAAGAAAGGTTGTAAAATGGGACAAATGTTTCACTTAACAACATAAATTTTGGGCTCAATCGTGGTTGTTTAAGTCGAGGACTATCTGTATAGAATCCTGAGAATATGAACTTTAGGATTAAAAAGATGCCATTGCAGGATTTATTCAGTCTATTGCCTTCCAGATAGGCTTGAGAGCATCAAATTGGAGATATTTATTTACTTATTACGGGTGAGATCATGATGTGCTAAAAAACCACAAAGACCAAAAGGGAGAATGGATAGGATGATTAACTTGGATCCCATGTTTCTAGCTCTTGAGGTATGTGTAATTTTATACATTCAGGCAGTCCTCAATTTACGACCCGTTGCTTAGTGACTGAAGATATAAGATCTGGTCTTATATTTCAGGGTGATCAGCCCAGCTAAGTGCCCCACCCACCTGGCACGTGCACAAGGGGCAGCAATTGCACAGGGACTGACAGTATCCAGCAGCAGTTTCAGCCCACCAGTCCCTTGGTGCACTCTGAGGCTGCACAATCTGCGCAATGCAGGTGAGTTGATTTCCCTGTCCAAGCAGCAGACGGAGGCAGAGGTGTGCAGTGGGGGGAGGCGTGCGATCCAGACATGCTGCAGGAAAGGCAAGAGATGCCCGACTCTTCGGACCGTCTTGGTTTTCCCACGGCCCACATGGTGCGTCTGGATCGCATACTGCGCCCCCCCCCCGCACTTTTGCCTCTGTTGCTTGGACGGAATCAACTCACCTGTTCTGCACAGGCTGTGGCTGCTGCCAGACACCGTCCGCCTGCACACACTCACCGCCTCCTGTGCTGGCCATGCCCACTTCCCTTTACTAGGGCTTATTTTCAGGGTAGGCCCTATTTCAGGGAAACAAGTATATATAGTGCAATTTATTACAGCCAGTCCAGCAAGATTTACTTATATCATGATGGCTTATAAAGCTGAAATTGTTATTTTTAATTTGGTGACAGAATGACTGCTCTGAGGCAGTTTGTATTCCTTGAAGCACAAAAACTACACATTGATGAAAGCAGGAAAATAATAATTTATTTTGCAATGCTGGACTTTCCAGTTGGATACTATGTAATCATAAATTCCATACTATAGTGTCAGAAAAGGGTAAATGAGCTAAAAAATTGGGCCAGTTTCAGTCTTTCCTAATCAAGCAAAAAGATCTTCAGCTGTTTGTTGAAAAACTATCAGCAAAACAAAATGAGACAGGCAACCCCAGGGATTAAATTCAACTCACTCTGCCAATACAGGTAGTCCTCAACTTACAACAGTTCATTTAGTGACCTTTTGACTTACAATGGCACGGAAAAATGAGACTTATGACCATTTTTCAGAGTTATAGCAATAGAACTTAACTTATATACCGCTTTATAGTACTTTATAGCCCTCTCTAACAAGTTTTACAAAGTCAGCATATTGCCCCTGACGATCTGGGTTCTTATTTTACTGACCTCGGAAGGATGGAAGGCGGAGTCAACCTTGAGCCTGGTGGGATTTGAACAGCCAAATTGCAGGCACACTATAGTCAGAAGTGGCCTGCAGTACAGCACTCTAACCACTGCGCCAAGGCTCAGTGCAAAAGTTATGACTTTTGCAGCATCCCCACAATCACATGATCAAAATTCAGATGCTTGGCAATTGTTTCATGTTTATGACCAGTGATCAGCTTTTGTGACCTTCTGATGAGCAGTCAATGGGAAAGCCAGACTCACTTAACAATCATGTTACTAATTTAACAACTGCAGTGATTCACTTAACAAATATGGCAAGAATGGTTATAAAATAGGGCAAAACTCACTTAACAAATGTCTTACTTAACATAAATTTTGGGCTCAATTGTGGTCATAAGTTGAGGACTACCTGTATTCAGCTGATACTGTTTACTGAATATTAAATGTTTACTCATTTTTCTTTTCATGCTTTTCTAGTATATTTATGGAGCACAATTTAAGTTCTAGTTTTTATGGCATTAGGGCATAGTGATTGGCTGATTAGTTTTGCATTAATTGAGAAAAATCAGCAAACTCAGCTTGTAAACTTGAGGATTTCATGGCAGTGCGACAGAGTGCAATTAATGTTGCTAGTTTCTGGGCAAGATCTGTTTAATTTGTACATATTTTCATCTTGTATTTTATATTTTAAAATTTATGTCATATAGTATGCCTTGTGATGCTTCTGACACAAACAGCAATCCTTTGTCTTAGAAGAAATATCGTGCCAGATGGTATGCTTTGTATTGTAAATTTCCACAGAAGGAATGAGAACAATGAGCGTGATTACTTACTGTAATGCGAAAGTAGAAATAGTAGCATTAGAAAATACTGTTCAAAATATAGAACACAGTATTCAAAATGTTACTGCATGCCTACTAATCACATTAAAAAGAAGTCACAACTCCTAGGCATTGATATAAAGGTCTTCATTTTTGAAGACAACAATCTAAACACAACAATCTAATTCTTACTTCTGACTAGATAAAGGTACAATTTTTAAAATCATAAATGTTGAAGAAGCCCCAGTTGTCTTCACTTCTTCAACACATTAAACTATAATGTGCTTTGATTTGATGTAGCTGATGTATAAGCCGAGTCCAGTGTTTTCCAGGAAGAGCCCAATAAATCAGTATTGATTGCCTTTATTAGACAGACGGGGAGAAGCAGGACATTAGCAACAACACAGGACGGGTGGGCTAAAGCTAAATTGGGGGATGCGAATAAAAACGTCAGTTTTCAAGGAATAAAGCCCAATTTCATCCTTTGACTGCCGCGCACGTATTTAACAAGGCGGCCATACATTATTTCTCCTCCGGAATGTATGGAGGATTGCTTACATATCGCGGGTCGACTTTCACCCGCGCTTGAAAGCGGCAACCGAAAATTATGGATGAAAAGAAATGCCATTTGACCAAATGGAGACCTGCTTTCAACCAGTTCGATTCCGAACGAAAAGAGCGCAGGCACTGCCAACGCGTCTCCGCATTCTAGACCTCGCCGTCAGTGACCTCACTGACTAAGAACCTCCCGGGCTGCGTTCAATGCCCCCCCCCACTTTGTACCCGCCTGCTAACACACCGTCTCCTCTACCGGAAAAAGGTACACCCAGGACGCAGCGGATGTGGGGCGTGGCCAAGACTCATTACAAAAAAAAAAAAAAAGCCATTCAGAAACCAGATCGAATTATAGCCTAAGGTACTCTCGGCGCGCTGATTTCCACCCCCGCCCCCTCCCTCCCTCACCCTCCCGCAGCCGACCTTGATCTTTCTCTTATTGGTTGTAGGCAAAGCGAGAAGAAGGCTCTCGCCGCTTCCCGATTGGCCGGGATGGTTAAAAAAAAAAAAAGCGGTAAGCGAAATTAATTATTCACGAGCCCCGTCGGGGAGTTGAAAGAAAGGCGGCGGGAGAACCACGCCCCCTCCCCCCCTCCCGGTCTCATTTACATACGGGTAAGGCACGCCCCTCCCGGAGGTATCCAGGAAGGAGAAGCGGCGCGAGGAGGAGTTGTGTGCTCGCTTGCAGGGTAAGGTGGGCTTAGCGCCAGTCCTCCGGCGGGGCGGGAGGATGGGTGGGTGGGGTGCGCGCGGGGGGGCTGTGGGGTGGGGTGGGGGTTGGGACTCAGGGTGCCCCGGTTCGAGGAACGGAGCGGCGAGGGGAGAGGAAGGCGGCCGGCAGGTGAAGAGGCTCCTCGGAGGGATGGGGTGGGGGAAAGGAAAGAAAGGAAGCGAAGAGGCTCGTTTGGACGGATGTGGGGGTGGGGGGTGGGGAGTGGCGCTGAAGGGTGGACTCCCGAGTGCCGAAAAGGTGAGCTGGGCTCCGCTGAGGTGGGGAGGGAAGCGGCGGTGACTTAACAACTTCCAAGTCGGTCGGTTTCTGCGTGCCGCGCTCTGCTCGGGCTTCAGAAATAGGCGCGGTAAGTGGGGGAAACCGGGGTGGAGGCTGGCAGAAGGAAAGAGAGTTTATAGGTATCGGGCAGGGTGTTTCCGATGCGGGCGGGAGCCGATAGAGGAGATTTAGAGGCTGAATCGGGAGCCTTAGAGTGGAAGGGGTTGTGTGTGTGTGTGTGGGGGGGGGGGGCTTGAATCACAGATAATAAGAGTTGGAAGGGATCTTGTAGGTCATCTAGTCCAACCCCTACCCAAGCTTGGGTTTTGAGGGGGTTGCCCCAAATAAGCCACCCGGAGTTGCCTTTGCATTGCGAGGTGGGCGGTGTATTTAATATGAGCAAATTAATGTTATTAAATAACATTTAATATGAATAAATCGATCTGCTACAAGCCCAGTGAGAGAGGTGTGAATACTCGAACTAGGATTAAACTTTGCAGGGTCCTTGGCCGTCATAATGACTCTGGTCCTGGCCGTTCTCGCCTCTTTCAACGCATGGAATAAGGTGGATGGTATTTCAGGAATGCTTTAACTTGTCTTACAGGTGGAGACAGTAGATTAAAAAGCAAACAATGAGTTCCTGGGTATTTTGGGGAGGGGGAGGAGGGTGGGTTTTTGTTTTGCTTTTCTCCTGTTACTGCTACCTGTTTTCAGGTGATTCTTATAAGTGCTGCCCAGATAATTCTGGCTTTCTGTTTCCCTTTTAAGAGTTGATGTAGAGATCTGTATTTCATAGAACAAACCTACGGAAGGAAACCTAAAGGAAAAAAAAAGCCAGATCAGTGTGGAGATTGTGGTTTTAATGCAAGCAATCTAGGTTGGAACAAAGTGTTGTGTCTTGGGGCCAATACACATGCTTTTTAAATGAGTCTTGTATGATAGAGTTTTCTTAAGTTGAATATTACATGTATGCCACCTTGAGTTGTACAAATATAAAGGTGGAATATAAATCTAATAGTAATTTAAAGTTGTCCCATTATTGCCAAGGTTCTATACACTGCATTCAACTGCCGTGTGATCTGTTCGATTTACAACTTAGTATACTGAGTGAGCCTAGCCAGTTTTAACTGATTTAACAAACCATGTAATACAGGTAGTCCTCGACTTACAACAGTTCATTTAGTGACCGTTTAAAGTGACAATGGCACTGAAAAAAGTGTCTTATGACTGTTTTTCAGATTTAATGACAGTTCCAGTATCCCCATAGTCACGTGACTGAAATTCGAATGCTTGGCAACTGACTCGTATTTATAATGGTTGCAGTGTCCCAGGATCATGCGACCATCTTTTGTAACCTTACAAGAAAATTCAATGGGGAAGCCAGATTCACTTAACTCTGTTACTTAACAACTGCAGGGATTCACTTAACAACTGTGGCACAAAAGGTCTTAAAATGGGACAAAATTCACTTAACAAATGTTTCACTTAGCAGCAAAACTATTGGCTCAATTGTGGTCATAAGTCTACATGTAGCTGTATGGACTTAGCTGCGAAATTAGATAACTTTTGTTTAAGGATCCAGAATTGGATCAAATTTAGACCTATTTGTGAAACTTTGCTTAAAGAGGCTTGAAACAGTGAATGTTTCTGCCAATAAAGTTTAAGAAAAACCGAATCTCCTTTGTAGTCTTTGTCGGTATGAACTAATAAAATTTCCCACTTAAAGAGATTAGTCTGTTGAGTATCATCTTCTAAGCAAATAAGAGAGTGAGTGCCAATTCTTCCTGACCCCCTGTTTACTTAGGGGTCTCAGTGACCTGACAATCTACATTTTTCAAAACCATAAAAGATTGAAAAATTAACTGCATTGTAAGCTGAGAAAAGTTGTCCTGTCTCCCCCCCACACACAGACAGAAGTGGGCTGATTTAGTAGATACTAGAACCCTTTAATTTTTACATCATAATTTTTACAACCCAGTTTATTTTTACATCAAACACAAAAATATTTATTTACCATGGTCATTTAGCAGGTTTTTATTTTTACAGTCAAACAATGGTGCACAGACTTATATATGGGTTTAATTCCCTTATCCCCACCCTCTGCCTTTTTTTTGCAGACATTTTTCAGTGAATAAACTAGTGTGTTTGGTTCTTAAAGCTACCTTTGTATATTAAGTTGAGTAAGTTACCTATTCTTGCAGTTTCCTGTGATTAAACACTGGTAAACATGTATGTTTTATGTATTATATGCAGACATTTGGATAATTGTGTTTTTGTATGCAGACCAATGACACATGAATGAGATGCTTAAAAATGAATCCAGCCCACAGGGGAATAGCAATAGCACTTAGACTTATATACTGCTTCATAGTACCTTACAGCCCTCTAAGCGGTTTACAGAGTCAGCACATTGCCCCCAACAGTCTGGGTCCTCATTTTATTGACCTCGGAACAGAGGTGGTATTCAGCAGGTTCTGACCAGTTCTGGAGAACCGTTAGTGCAGTGGCCCCCAACCTTTTTTGTGCCGCGGCCCGGTACCGACATCACAAAATCACCCGTGGCCAGGTACCGGCATTACAAAATCATCCGCGGCCCGGTACCAGCATCAGCACGCATGGCAAGGTGAGCCGAGCGACCGGCCAGCCAGCCGTTCCCCGCTTCTCCCCGCCACCTTCAACTCCTCCTTTGTACCTGTGTCGATGGGCTTCGCGATGGCTTTGGGACGGTCGCTCGGCTCACCTTGCCATGCGTGCTGAAAGAATCCTCACGCCTTAGTTTTGTTCGAAGCCGCCCCCCCCCCCCCCCATGAAACTAAGGCGCGAGGATTCTTTCAGCACCCAAACGCCGCTTTCTACCCGGAAAAGCTCACTGGAAGCACTTTTTCATCAAAACAAGATGGTGTCGCCCAGCAAACCGGTGGCTTGGTAGAAATTGTTCCACGGACCGGTACCGGTCCAGGGACCGGTGGTTGGGGACCCCTGCGTTAGTGGAAATTTTGAGTAGTTCGGAGAACAGGCAAATAGACCTCTGACTGGCCCCGCCTCCCTCTATTCTCTGCCTCCCAAGTCCCAGCTGATCAGCTGGGTCTTCTTTTGTTGCCCTGCACAGGAGAACGAAGATGGAAAGCAGTTAGTGGGGTGGGGATGAAATGGAGATTTTACAGTATCCTTCCCCTGCCATGCCCACCAAGCTATACCCACCGAGCCATGCCCATCAAGCCACACCACGCCTACAGAACTGTAGTAAGTTTTTTTGAATCCCACCACTGCCTCGGAAGGCTGAGTCAACCTTGAATTAGTAAACATAAATGATAATATTTGGTTATTCTGCAGCTGAACTCTAGCACCCACACTAGTTAATAATAATCAGTTGACAGTGATCCTCAGAGCATGTACTTTATAATTGGTGTGTTCATGGTTTTCTTTGGCAATATTAGAAACTCTCAGATTACTGGACCCCCAAGAACAGTTAATTTAAAAAATGGGATTAATTTATGGATAAACATGTAGGGTGTGGGTTACAGATTGCCTCTTCAGAGAGTTAAATTAGAAATTATAATATCTCTTGACAGCACACAGGATGAATGCTACTGTTTTATAAGTTTTCTAGTATAGAGAAGCTACTTATCCTATTTCTTTATGGGCATTAATACAAGTAGTGTATTAATTGATGGCTTAACCAGTGGAAGCCATATGCCATTTCTGATTCAGCTGCACTGTGGAACGTTTGATCACAGAATAGTCTTTTCATACAGTAAGAAGGCCACATAAAGATTTCTGTCAAGAATTAATTAAATAATGTTGATAATATATCTTTAACCTTTCAGGCCTTTCTGTTTTGTTCCTGTATATAAATATTGCAAGGTGATCTATTTGAAGACTTTAAATTATAAATTCTGAGTGATTATTGAACATTATGTTTTTATCCTGATTTTCAAAAAGGAAATAGTATGCTGCTTGGAGTTGGTTCTGATAGGAGTCACCACTACACCATATAAATAACAATTTTAAAAGAAAAAAAATACTACTTGCCTTTGCTTGACACCAGCAAAATTTTTGTGTGACATTTGTTGTTTTAGTTCTTCAGATGGGATTAGCAAATAAATTAGCTATTCAATACTATATACGTTATTGTGTATATAGTACAAAAGTGAATGAAAATTGTAGTTTTTAGGATAAAATGAAATTCTTTACAATGGATGATAAATGTGTGGCATAATTTACCTGTTATCAAATGATTTATTGTAGAATCATAATTTGGTTTGAATCTAAATCTTTTCAGCCCTTGTTTAGTGATAGCGTGAGAGTCTTGTGCTTATTATATTTCTTGTTATCTTGTTATAAAATGCTGTAGATACAATTATGATAGTTAATGTTTATACCTCAAACTCTAAAAGAAAACTTAACAATGACTATAAAGGTATTACCTGCTTATATATTTTATTATTTTTTTCAAGCTGCCCTTTTAATTTTTTTTCAATGTTACATTGTTGTTTTAGCCATTGAGCTCTTTAATAAATGCATGCATCACGCTTAGCCTTAATATGGTATGTTTGATTTTTGCTTAACATGTTGTGTGGACATTATCATTATGCTTTGTAATCCATAGTTTTTAATTAGCAAGTTAGATAAATGCAGTCACGAATTCAAATAAACTATGGTTGAAAAAAAGGTCTTCATGATGTGTGAACCCAGACTATATACCCTGACAATGATCTATGTAATTAAAATGTCAATATTTGTGTTAATTCATAGTTTCATAAACAGTGACATAATGTCTTGGGCAATCTTTTTCTTTTGTTAATTATATATTAGTAATATTCATCAGAGTTTCATCTATAAAGACACTGTGGATCTATATATTTGGCAAGAAAGCTAATTTTGCAAATATGTTTGGTTTACCATATTATTGTTTCATAATGTTCTGTGTGCATATACACATTCCAATTTATATTTTTAAATGTCCTGAATTAGTTCTATACTTAATATTGTACTTGTAGTGTCATATTGAATCTTGGACTTCAGTTTGTTTTCATTATTACTTTGATCATTCTGATTTTTGACTGCCAGTCAACCTATCCTGCTTTTGTGTGTATTTTACTTGCTGTATCATTTCTGTTCAGTTATCATAAAATATTAAGGGAATTAAGTCTCTAATAGGCTATGGAAATACCATGTAAAAGATTGTTTGGGTTTGTTAGTCATGAGGAATAATAACAGGTTCTCAAATCTCAGTTTTACTATAAAGCTTCATAAGTTAAATTAATATTCTGTCATATTTGGATGACTATCCATTTCAATGTTTTGTTATGTGAGGAACTTGAAATCAGGGTGGTAGTTTCTGAAACTTAAATGATTTTTTTTAAAGCATGATCTAGACAAACTGGTTTGTGCATATATGGCAGAACTATTTCCTGGTGTGTTTTGGGAGGGTGGGCTATTTGGTTTTTCAAAATCCTAATCTTCCTTGCTGAGAAGTAAATTTCACAAAATTTGCTTCTATTTATTTCCTAGTAATTTGCATTGATTCTCTATAATTGTGAAGATTCACACAGACTATGTAACATGCTAACTGGTAATTCTCAGTTACATTGGGAGCTGTAATTCCTGGTGCTGCACAGGAATATACAATATGTTTGGTTTTAAACATGATTTTTTTCAGACTGCTACACAAAATGGAAGCACATTTTGGAAAGAATAATGACATCTGCATAAAGACATACTTTTCAGAAAACTATATTAGGAGTCCTAAAATATTGCCGTGGTTTCAAGTAAGCGTAATTATTCTGTTTTGAGTTCTATTTATAATTGGCTTAAATTTATACGGAATTTAAACAGTATATTTCTTTAGGCTTTCATAAAATCTGTATGCTATTTAAGTCTGAGCTTTTAGTTAAAAATAAATATGTTAACTGGGAGCTTGGCACAAAGCTGTGAAAAACCAAATTTTAGTCCTATAATTGCAGAGATTATTTTAAAATTCACATTATCTTTCTCTTGTTTTATTTTATTATTTATACCCTGCTTTTATAAATAACTCAAGATGGCAAATATATCTAAAATTCCTTCCTCCTATTTTCCTCATAACACCAACCCTGTAAGGATTGGTCTGAGAGTGTCACTGGCTTAGAGTTACCCCACCAGCTTCGATGTCTAAGGCGGAACTATAATTCACAATCTCCTGGTTTCTAGGCCAGCACCTTAACCATGTAACCAAATTGGCTCTCCTGTCTGATGTGTTACTGGGAATGTTAAGTGCAGTCAGAGGTGAAGATTGAGAGTGAGCTGTCTTAATTACACAACTTGTGTTTCTTTTAAAATGGCATAAAACATTTGTCAGCTGGAAGTTACTAAATAAGGCTCCAGTATAAATTAAATATGGAGAAGCTATACATGTTTCTGTGTTTCATATTTTAAAATTTAATGATTGAGCTATGTCCTGGTTTATACATACAAAGCATCAATTTATGTAATTTACAATATTTCCATATCCTCAAGCAAAAGAGTTTGGTGGCTGTAATAAATATGAACAAAAAAGACAATTTGGTTGATTTTGCTGTATGATGGTTTGATGTACAAAATGATTACTGTGATTTGTTTAATCAGTTATTTGTTAAGTAAGACTAAGGGGTTTTATGTAGAAACATTGCCAAAATATGTTTCAACAGGGCCATAGTTTATTTTTTTGGGTGGGGGAGGTGCAATATTTCCATATTACAGCTAATTGAACATGTATTTACAAGGTCTGCTGTTTTATTGTCAAATCTTTAGGTGTTTTTGTCATTAGCAGAGACCTATTTATGGTGAATATTGGACTTGATACAGTACTGTAAGGAGGGGAATGGTTCTGAAAATACATGCATTGAAACTGAAACAGTTGCATTTGACACGAAAAAATGAAGTGAATAACTACATGTTATATATGGTATAAATGGTCAAAAACTAAAACAAGGAGATGAATTTGGGTATCTTAGTATAATGTGTCTATGGAGATTCTCAGTCACCCAGGTGGTCATGATTGTTCCAAAGGCACTTTTTCAAAAGGCAACTGGACTTTTGTTTTTCCTTGAACACAGAAGTCAGAACTGAAGAAGCTTCTTGGATGAGAAGCAAAACATCTTCAAGGAAAAACAAAGTCCAGTTGCCTTTTGAAAAAGCACTTTTGGGACTCTATTAAAGATGGAAACGCAATTAGAGACATTTTAAAACAATTACTAGAAAGGTTATTGATTGAACACAGTCTGTTGCAAAGAAAATGTGTCAAAATAAGTGAAAATGATTTTTACTTGCCTCTGCATACTTTATTTCAGTATATGGAAATGTGTGTGGATTACATCAGGTGTGGAATGCACTGGGAATGTGTATGATAAAACAAGAAGAATTAGGGTTGAGAAGGAATGAGTGTTGAATGAACATCCACTGAATAAAAAAGCGAATGGCCTGTGCAAGCACATTAGAATATGCTGAATTTCTGGGATGCAGATAGAATGAACATTAAAGTGCAGAACAAAGTATGAATAGATTGAATAGAAAGATTATTATGCTAAATAACAATTGCTATCATTAAAGTGACAACTTTAAAATAAACTCCATAAAAGTAACATGTCATAAAAATTATTATGTCCTAATTCAGAAAACAAATCTACACTAATATAATTCCAAGTTTAATTCCAGGTGAAGATTTTTACTTAATTTTCTTAAGCTTTATAACACTACTTATTCTCCCTTCTAGCTTTTACTCCTATGTTGATATTATGGAAGGGTTTTTTTCCCTTCTATTTTACTCTAGCAAATTGGTTGTCATGTTATTAGTTCCCATGCTATTTTATAATTTTTCAGCTGCTTTGAACAACTCTTAAATTCATTCTGTAAAAATGTTTGCTCTTAGTATGCTTCAGGCTGTGAATTTGGGAGTTGGCTCAATTATGCGCAGCTCTTCTATCAGTCAGGTGTATATCTCTACTTTTTAAAAAAAATATTTTTATTGCTGTAGGAATTGGAGCACATACAGCATTGTTAATTGTTCAGTTATGTATAAAACAATATGCAAACTGGGGTGATAAGATAAAGCCGAATTGAATTCAAAGGACATGACTCTCAGAAGTAAAGAATTACTTTAAGAATGCCTTTGAAGTGTCAGTGTTTCTCTCCCACAATAATAAAAGGAGGAGCAGTCTGCTGAGGAGAAGTAGGCTGGGTGACCAGACTTTAATCTTCTTAGTGTTGAGGGTGTTGTACTGCAGAGAGAAATGTGTGCCCTGTGAATAGAGTAGTGCTCTCTGTATAAATCAAGTTAAACCAATCCTGTTCCATCTGTATAAATTTACAGGTCTTGCTTTTAAGGGAAATGTGCTCAGGACTGAACCAGGACATTTTGTTATGCACTGGGCTTAACCTTGGCAATCCTTTTGTTACTTATTCATAATAATGAAGGGCAAAGGTTGTTTGTTCAAACAACATCTTTATGAGCATCTCACTGTGGTTATTACTTCCACTTTTTTTTCTTTTTGTGCTTGTTACAGAGTTGGACACTGCCCTTCCCATTTGTTTTTACTTATTGTAATTAAAGGACCTTGTCATTTTATCAAGTTAACTACAATACCTTGCTATATTATTTTTACTCAGATTAGTATCTCAATTAGTTGAACTTTAGAAGCTACACAGTAATACAGATTGATGCATATAAACAGAGGATAATTCCACTTTGTGCAAAGCTAGGTTAGGTTCTAAAACGTTAGCTTAATCCTAAAACATTACACAAGATGTCTAATAGTCTTTTTAGATTTAGAGAAGAAACAAGTTGTAAAATGAACTGATATTTTCGGGACTGTCATTTTGTCCTGTGTAGTGACTAAATTAAACTATTCCTTTATGAATTTTTGACATGAAAAATGGGATAACCACAGTATTAGTTGGAATGTGGAGACAATGAGCCCACTTGTTTACATAAGCATAAAGTAATGATGTACTTTATATAATGAAGTAATGAATACTGTGGCTGCTGCAATATTCCTGCGCAGTCCAAAAATTTCAAATGGAAGTAATTTGATTAGTTCTCATAGTTTTCTAATTAATATAGTTTTGTCTGTGCTTAGTTACTAACATTAAAGTAAACCCTTCTAGGAATATTTATATTTGAGATTGTTCTGCATGGTTTATTTGTACTAGAATAAAGATCTTATGGAAAACAATCTGAACAATCTGATTTTAAAATTCTCACAAATGTGTCTTAAAATCTCAAACAAATTATATATTAGACCGTTGTAGCACTCCTTGTGGTGTTTGCTGCAAAAGACCAACATAGATACTGTATTCGTATAAAAATAGATTTGCAGAATTCTGTTTTAATTGCCTTTTACAATGTTTATAGCTTTTATGATATTATGCCTACGCTACACTGCCCGAGGTTGCTCTGTGAGGAAGATGGGCAGTTTCTAAATGAGATATATAAATATATGTAAATAAAAATTAAAGTCTACAGCTTTCTTTGTGATCACAGACTATGGTCTCATTCATTTCTTGACAGAAGAACATGTGTTCTTACAGGATTGTTTTGATCTGGGAGATTTAAAAAAAATGTATGGAAGAGTTATAGCTCAGTCAAATGCTTTATATAAAGACTTTAGTTTCATAAGTTTATCATTTAAAATCAAGTTCTTTTGAATAAAGATGCATTAGTATTAGATATTGCAACCAAAAGAACAGGTGTGTATCTTCAAAGAAATTGGAATGATTTCTATGATGAATGTACATTGGCAATAGTCAGTGTTTTGGTGCTAATTGTTTTGGTTTAGCTTGAATTTCCATAATTCCCATCAGTACACTTGTGAGACTTGATGTCCAATATGTCTGAAGCGTATCCAGCTTAGGCAAAAAATTTTTTTGCAGTCTGTTAGCAGACTGCAAAATAAGGCCAAATTTTTGTCTCATTACTTTCTCTAAATAGGGCCATTTTCTATTTTGATTGAAGAATTGAGAATCCCAGTTGAACTACAAATAGTTCAAGCACCATGGTACAAATAGTATCAGTAATTAATGGTTGCAGGAACTGAGTATGTCTAGTCTAACAGAGAAGGATTGGGGTTTGAAGGTCACAGACAAGAGGGGGGTTAATCTATTCTCAAAAGTACCTGAAGGTAGGACAAGAAATATCAGGGAAGCTTATCAAGGAGAAATCCAACCTAGAATAAACTAAGCAGAATAATTAACCAGTGTTAACAGTTTGCTTTCAGCAGCTGTGGGTACTCCATCATTAGAGGATTTTAAGAAGAGATTGGACAGCCATTTGTTTGGAATGGCATAGGGTTTCCTTGTTTGAGCAGGTGGGGTTGGACTGTATTCTGCAATGTCTTTAATCTGAATACAAAACTTTGCGAACGGGGAAGCTGATTCTCGAATGTACACAGATATATGGCTCAAGGATTTCTTTTTATTTTACTCAATCCACAAATTGGGGTTTTTTTGCCTTTTGTCCTGCTATTATATTCCTGTACATCTTATGTTTGAGGCAGTAACCTCTGTGTTCTCAGCCTTCTCCTTTTAAATTGGCCTTCCTTTATGGTCATAAACTTTCCCCAACTTTTTTTTTTTTTTTTTGCAAATGAAGGCAAGTGAACTCTGGACTCTAAATTGCACTGACTCAGAATGTTTCTATTTAGTTCATTGTTTATTAGTTTTTCAAGAGATACTCAGCATTCTATATAAAAAGATACAAGTACTCTATACTCCAAGGTGTTGCAATCCTTATTGTTTTGTTTTTTTCTGCTTTGAGCTTTTCTGTGCTTTCATAAAAATAGTTAGTAACAAGGTCATATTCTACATTTTGTTACTTTAGTTCTTAAAGAAGGTTAGACATATAATAGTTAGCTGACTAGCTGTAAGTGAAATGAAGATTCATGTATATCGCCATTATTTCTTTAAATATTTGTAATTGTTTGGAATTGCATATCTCTTTATTTATTGTCTTCAACATCTCATTTAAGGAGACCTTGTTTTCTACTTGTTTCTCTTCAACTGCGGCTGCAACTCTAAAACATAATTTTAATAGAACTTTACTCCTTCTATTGCAACATAATTTCACTTCAGGTTTCTAGGCCAAATATAGTTGAAACATATTGCAAAAAGAAACACCCATTGCAACCTTGCCATCTTCAGCTCAATCAAGGATATATCTTCTTCATAGTACCCATTAAAGGGATAAAAAATAATTGAAAGGATTCACATGCAATCCGGTTTCAGACCTACATGTAAATTTTTTAGGTTATACTGATATGACTTACATTGAGTAATAGATTAAAATGCATATATTCTGATGGGTCCTTCAGAGACTTGAATATGCTATTAACCATGATATCCTTATTTACTCGATTCATACAACATTAGAAATAGCATTGTGGATTTTAGATCTTTCTGTGAGCGCTTGCTTACACCACCTGTAAGGTGGTGTTACAGGTTGTTGTACCATTTGTGGAATAGGTCTTGGCTATGTCAGCATTATCAATATGTGCAATTCCAAAGTCAGTTGGGGTATGTTGTACCAAGTATTACCTTGATTGCCATTCCTGAGACTAATTCTGCCCTAATCTCGACTCAGTTTTCTTAAAGGACTGCCTTTCTCCACTGGAACCTACCATTCATATTTATATCAACTTATGGGTCTAATTTGTGGCCTCACAAAGACCAATCAGTTTGATTGGTGTCCAGTAGATTGCTTAATTGTTTGAAGTATGCTAGGTTGACTAACATAAGCATCTTTTGAAGACCCATTTTTTTGTTCTATTTTTTTTCTGAAGTAATAGTGGGTCTTTTAAGTTGGATCAGAACAAGCTAGTCTCCTGGAAAGTAGAACCAGTTGACAGAATAGTGTTTGTTATAGTCTTATGGCAGCATAGTTGATATGGTACATAGCTAGGCCTTTTAAAATGAGATTGTGTGTGTATGCACCAATGCCCACAATTAATTTCAAGTGCCTATGTGTTGCTTTAACCATTTAACCAGCTCCAAACGGCATAGAGTAAAATATCATACTAGAAGATATTCTCTAAGGACATGGGGTTTTTATATTCCTAGAAATATTTTGCAATAAATCAATTCTAATCAAGAAATGCCAAGGCAGGATCATATATTCTCAACTCTTTAAGCTAAATTCTTGATTTAGAATACAGTGCTGGGTAATATGAACAAAGGAGAAATGTTCTCATAATAACATAACACATAAAATGTATATTTGCACATGTAACATTATTTTAATATGTTTATTAACCTTTATTACACTTATGGGAAGGCTCCCCTTTCTCCCATCTTCAATGAACTTGAATTTGCTATGACAGGATATACTGGTACTAATTATCATTCTGGGATATTGAAGACCCTTTAAATAATCTGGTGGAATCTTTTACCTAACCTCTGATGTGTAGTGTAATCTCTTTTTTGCTAGTTTAAAGAGGCAAGATATCTACTTTCAGTTCTGTAGAATTCTTAGTGCTCCCTAAGCTGGTTTTTCTTTTCTTTTCTTGCAAACAATTCATTAGACAATTGGGTAATAGTATCAGTAATACTGAGTATCTGGTTTTGCTACCTACACTCCCTTTCACTGATGATGTTACCTATTTGGGTGATGAAAAGTCTGCAAGCAAACGATCAAGCTCACAGAGCATCAAGAACTCCACAGTTCAATCCTGAGCTGCAGATATTCTTTTCTACAGAATTTTCACTTTTGTTTCTATCTAAGCACATTGTATGTAGCTGATATCCAAGTGTCTTTACAGATACCTTTTCTTCTCTACAGCTTTTGGTGCCTCGCAATTAAAGAAGAAAATGAGAAGATTTCTGAGGCCGGGACATGATACCGTAAGAGAGAGGCTCAAGCGTGACCTTTTCCAGTTTAACAAGGTATATTGTAGGTCTTGAATAAGATCTAAGAGGAAAGAAATACAGAATATTTCCACATTTTAGGTCCTGTTGCTGATTTGGGTGAATTGAGGGGTGGAAGAGATGGTTCTCTTTAACCCTATGACTTTTCCAAATGCTGCTTGCCCTTAATCATACTTAATTTTTGGCTTAGAACATAGCATGAAACACAAAAGTATCTGATAAACCTCCCAGAATTGTTGGGAGTTGGTGGTGTTCAAATTTAATGAATCATCGTCTTGTGCTGGACCTATGTCATCATCGAGGCAATTTTTTTTATATATTTTCATGTGTTAAACTTGCAGATGGTTTCCTGAATCCCAGGTGGCCATTTAGAACTCATAATTTTCATTTATAATTTTTAAGACGCAAAGTCCCTTTCTCTGGCAATAAGTTCCTTCTGTGGAAACACATGGCAGGTATTGTAGTTTGAATATAGTACTGTTTTTAAATAAACAAGCAAAGGGCAGTGTACAATTCACAAGCTTGTATGCACTCCTTCAGTGCAAGTAGGAGGAATGTTAAATTTTATTTTTTTAAAAATGAAAGCAGTTGGTATGATTGTTTATTAAAAAAATCTGAAAAGCCAAGATTGCTACGGGTGTTAAAGTAACTCTAAATAGATTTCTGTTAATTGAGGATAATTTTCTTCTTTGAATTCAACAACACAAACAGTGCAGGGAACAACAGGTAGTCCTCGCTTAACAACTGCCTCATTTAACAACCATTCAAAGGTACGACGGTGTTAAAAATAGATTTGTGACTAATCTTCACATTGATGACCATCCCGGCATCCCGCAGTCATGTGGACACTATTCGGATATTATTTGGCAACTGATGCTGTATATGACCATTGCAGTGTCCCACCGTCAGATGATCACCATTGCAATGCTTTGCAACTGGCTTGTGAGAAGCACAATTTAAAATAAAGAAGTAAAAATGCCAGTTGGGTTCATGTAATGTTTCACTCTGTGACCACAACATTTAGGAAAAGGGTTGCTTGTCCCAATTGTGGTGGCTAAGAGATGGTTAATTATATTTAGAAGAAGTTAAAAAGTAGGGTGTTTTTATGATGTTTGCACATTCTGCTAGTTCTTAATTTTTGTGTAAATCTGTAAAAATGACACTTTCTCTGACTTGACAACTGTGGGAGAAGACATTGATTTACAATAGTGAATTGTGGCCAGCCTTGGTGGAAACCTTAAGAAAAGTTAGGGTGCCTCGTGCACATGCTGAGGAGTACTGGAATAGCTTCAGTGTTTTACCCTCCAAGATTTTTGTAACTAAGCTGTACTATTCAAAAATCAATTATAGAAAGCCAAAGTAATCCATGATTGTATTCCCTCCCCTGCTGGTTTCCAGAGAGACTTCAGTTCCTACCATTTCTACTCAGAGGACAGCTGTTTAATTGGGAAAATGGGTTGTAATCCACACTATCTGGAGAGGAATGATAAATTGTGGCATTTATGAACTGCCGTATTTCTTTATACTGAACTGGAGAATTGCAAATTCAATTGTGTGCACAGTATTCCACATTAAACATAAGCCACCAACATGATTTCATTTGAAAATATAATTTTGATATCCAGATTCTCATATTGCAGTTGGTTTACACACTTAAGTTTCATTTTCTAAATATAAACTGGAGTGCAGGAAGTATCCATCCTTGACCCTTCTCTCTCTCTTAAGTCATGATGAATGGCAGTATTTTTAACTTACATTACATATCCAGTTTCTGATTGGTGTGATTTGTGGTGAATTTGCCCAGGGCACAAAAATAATTATGCCTGTTGAACAAATTTCACAAAGTAATCAGGTTTATTGACATGGTAATTTATTTTAAAATATTAAATTGTACTCAACCCAGGAAATCTTTCTTTAATAGTGTCCATGAAGTAAAGAATCATTGGAAATACAGTGACGTTCTGGAAGGTTCTTTTAAAGTTACGGTTACATTTTTGCAGTATTGAACTCAACTGCATTGTTAAATATTTATTAATCTATATCATCGCATAATGTTGGAGCCCAACATTTCTGCTGCTAAGTGAGATAGTTTTAAGTGAATTTTGCTCCATTTTACACCCTTTCTTGCCATAGTTATTAAATGAATCTCTGCAATTGTTAAGTTATTTACACAGTTGTAAAGTGAATCTGCTTCCCCACTGACTTTGCTTGTCAGAAGGTTGAAATAGGGGATCACGTGACCCCCTGGCAGTGCAACTGCCATAAATGAGTCCATTGCCAAACATCCAAATCTTGATCACGTGACCTTGGGGATGGTGCAATGGTCATAAGTGTGAAAAATAGTCATAAGTCACTTTTAACATTGAATGGTTGTAACCATTCACTCAGTGAATGATTATAAGTTAAAGACTACCTTGTGCAGGCATAATATAGTTTTTTTTTCCTGCACTGGAATAGGGAGCCTAGAACCAAATCTTATACAACCCGAGTCCCATTTTTATGGTCTTCAAAAACCGCTAAGATTGCATCATTGGCATTAGATACCAAAATACAGATTTTGGGTGGCATCATATGTGCGATTTTAGGTGAACTATAACCTCTGCAAAGTTTGCCAAACATGGAAACTCTTCTTAGCTATACATTACTTCGATTGCATTTTAAGAGCCATGAAAAAGATTGCCTGCTGTATTTTATATGGTGTAATGGTGCATGGAGAACCTTAGAATATTGAAATGTGCATTAGAAATCTAGCTATTAAGTTATCTCATTGTTTATTCACTAGATAGCCACAATAAAACAATGAATTTATTGATGTGTCTGGTTATTTATTTACTTGAAATATTTATATGGCCAGCCATCTCAAAACAGTTTAACTATGGGCAGTGTGAGAAACAAAGCAAAAAAAGGAAAACCAACAAAACAAACCTATCATTTAAAACCAAATAAAACAATAAACATAAATGGTAACATGACTGAGTCCATGATAACTCCTAAAAATGGAGAGTCTACTCATGTTGGCCCAAAGGCTTGGGGGAAGATCTGGATCTTAATGGCCTCCCTAAAGAATTAATAGGATCAAAACAACTACTGTATGTTTGGAAGAAAATTATTTTAAAGGATAGGTACCACGACTGAGATTGCATGACTCCTGGATCTTACAGGTAGTCCTGAGATTGTTTTCATTTTTTCAGGGACTGTTCAAACTTATGATGTCATTGAAAAAACCAACTTACAACAAGTCCTTGCGCTTACAACAGTCAAAACATTCCTAAGGTCATGTGATCAAAATTTGGGCACTTTGTGACCAGCCACACTTATTAGGACTGTTGTGTTGTCCTACAGTACATTTTCCTATCCTGCCTGGACTGTCTCTGCTTCAACTCCTCCCCACTTCGCCTGTCTCCCTGGATGCAGAGTGAGCTTTGCAAAGCCAAGCACCAGTGTGGCCAGCATTAGCACTACTTCCGCTGCATGCAAGCAGTGGTGGGTGTAGCCTTGGAGGAGGCACCTTGTGGGGTTCTCAACTATGACTGCCCCAGAAGATGGTTCAGATGGGACACTCACCTGTGTCACCCCATTTCTGCCCTCTTGCTCACAGAAATTTGCCTGGCCCACTTCCTTATTTGATATTTACAGCTGCCCATCTCAGCAAACCACTGTGGGTAGCTTCATTTAGCATTAATTTAGTGAAGGCTTTGATAACTTCTTCATCTATTCACTCTCTTCTTGATTTGCTTTAAATATACATCTTACAAGTGGCTGAATACCAATTCTTTTTTAAAAAAGAAATCTTGCTAAAATGTCACATCAATTGTTTGCAGTTTCTACGAGTCCATTTTTCATTTCTAGAGGCCATGCAGTATCCCAATTTTTATTTCAAGCTGCTTTAGTTACGTATAAGTACTCTTAACTGCAAACATACAATGCCTACAGCTCAGTCTTTGGTTTAAAGATTACCCAAAGCAAACCAGCTCTTCCAGTCTTTCTCCTTGGTGTTGGGAGTACTATGCTTTTGGCAAATAAATAAACAAAATCCCAAAACTACTGGGAATATTCAAGCTGGGATTCCTATTTGCTTGGAAGACTGGATCTATACTAGGGATACCATTTATATTTTCAGAATGTAAAACTCAGATATTGGCATTCTTAATCTAAAGGAAAACGTTTTCCTCTCTGAAAAGCTGCATCATAAACAAAGAGTACTAGAGGAGTGAGCTTCAAGTACCTAAACAAGGTTTGCACTATGGGATGGAGTGGAGAGAGAATCCACTGACTGATGCTATTGATAGGCACACCCTATGGCAGCTCTCTTCCTGATTAGTTAGTTTCACTCAAGCTTTTAATTTAAGGAATATGTAAAACATTGCAAGTGGTTTGAAGAATGTTGGTCTGGTTAGTCTAAAATGTTGAGCGTCTTGCCTCTCCCAAACTCAGACCCCTTTCAAATTTAACCTGGAGCTGTTTTATTACACAATGCTTCCAAGTACAAGTAGTCCTCAACTTATGACCACAATTCAGCCCAAGATTTATGTTGCTAAGTGAGAAATTTGTTAAGTGAGTTTTGCCCCATGTTATAACTTTTCTCATCGCATTTGTTCACTGCAGTTCTTAAATTAGTAATACGGTTGTTAAGTAAATCTGGTTTCCCCACTGATTTTGCTCGTCAGAAGGTCGCAAAAGGGGAATCACATGATTCCGGGACACTGCAGGTGTCATAAATGTGAGTCAGTGGCTGTGTCTGAATTTTGATCACGTGATCATGGGGATGCGGCAACGGTCGTAAGTGTGAAAAATGGCGAGAAGTCACTTTTTTCAGTGCTGTTGCAACTTCGAACAGTCACTAAATGAAGCGTTGTAAGTCGAGGACTAATTGTATAGTCAGAACAGTGAACTTCTAACTGAGCATTCAACCTCAAACTACTACAAATCCAGAAATTTGGAGTATCTCTAGTTTTATTTAAACATTTTCCTTCTTGAAATAATCTGTCTCCAAATGAAAGTGAAACAAGTGTAAGAAATATAGTAGCAATTGAGTTCTGTTTGAATTGTTTTAAGTCTTTCTGGAGTAATATAAAACATTTTTTAAAACAAGTGCTATCTTTTGAATTTGACTGTTGGTGATTTTTTTTTTAAAGATTCTGTTTTATAGCTTGTTTATTTTGAGGGTTTTTGCATATTTTGTTGCTCTTGAATTTCTCCTCCTTCAGCATGTCCATATTATGGTCAGGCATATCTTTAAAACAATGGGACATTGATCTGTTCACTCAGGCATTCCCCCCAGGCAAGGCCAAAAACAGATACACAACTGAAAGAGATTATCTTTTTAGTACGGTATCTGTATGGTGTTTTTGCAGCATGTGGTCCGAGGGTAGGAGGGAAGCTCCATTTCTCTCCTAACCAGAGAGTGCCTTGTTCATGTATAAATACATGTATCCCAGCAACACAAGCAGCTGTCACTACCTAACGGCAGGGGAAACACTTGGGGATACTAAGACTTAACACCTGTGATTCTATCTTGCAAAAATTCTCAGACCAATGAGCAACACAGTATGAAATTTAATTCCCTCATCTTGGTATGGCTTGTTGTAAAATTCTGCAGGGCCAGACATGTCTCAATTGTGAAGTTAGCTGATCAGCCAAGTTCAGCTGCCAGACAGGCTGGTTTCACCTGTGTTTTACCTAACTGGAAGCAATCCACTTGGTTCATACCTGAGTGGGGTTCTTTAAGCAGGTAGGCCTTTCAGCTTGCCTTGTTCATTGGGGTAAACACAGGCTTGTGTGGTGGCAAAGCAGTTGCCAAGATTTGATCTGTTGTATTTCTAAGGACAGATTCAAAGAGCAGCTTGTTTTTCTCATGGTTATAAAATGATTGTGTCACTTTTGACTAGTCTTGGGAGAAACAGCTGTGCCTATCCTTTCACTTGTCTGAAAGTTGGCCCCACCCAAGAGAAAACAACCAAATATGGAGTTCCTTGTTCTGAGAATAAAATTTACTTTCCCTAAAATAAAAGCCAACTTGATGGCTCATAATCAGTCAGCAAAACTGAGTTTGCTTCGTGTGCATGTGTGTCTGCTTTCCACTACTGTTTCATTGTTCCCTTTCCTTCCACACCCACTCCAGGTGTACCTGCTTCTGTCCGATACTGATACTTTGTGTTCTAAGGTGCAACTTTCTTGGTCTTTTTTTTTTTTTTTTTTTTACCAAAGCAATATTTTTGCTTTTATGCCCAAATAAATTTATCAGTGGCCATGTTGGTTGTGCTACAAAGATTTGGAGTGCTATAAAATGTAGCTAATTATGATTAAACTGAAAGCAAAGTGCTATATGTTATCTTCTCCTACACAGCTAAATAGACTTTCCTGAGGGTTGGATGGACTCTCAAACAATGTGTGTTGTTCAGGCTGGTAAAATCAGTGGAAATAAAATCTCTTCAAAGCTTTCTACTTGTGCAATAGGCTATGTGGACTCAACACATTAACATGTTTTTTCCCCCTGAAACATGAGGCTTAAAACAGGTGTACTTGCAGTTAATAAACCCTGAGTAATGTTCATTGAATTCATAGCAGCAGAGTGTAGTTGAAAAAGATGCTTTGATTCATAACCTTTTTATTTTCTTCAGTTATGTAATCAATGTTCATAAAATAAAAGTTTGTCAGTTTTCAGGCAGGGGTGATTTATTAAGCAGAATATAAAAAGATGAATTCAGAAGAATACAAGGGTGACCAAACAATGTTTTCTAAAGTTCTGTAACTCTGTTTGCAATGTATAATCAGGACTGAGATGTTGCTGCTTTCAGTGCATATATATAGCTTATTAATGCTCCGTCTTATAGCGAAAGCCAGGAAAAATTACCTTTCATTTCTGCCATTCTTTGCAATTAGCCTCTCATCTGTGAGGCCAAGCTATGGGCGTTCTTTCCAGCAAGCAACCTCTCAGTGGATAAGGACATCTTGGATGTTTTCCAGATTAAACCATTTTTAGGGGAAAAAAAAGCAAACTGAATGTTTTAATTTAAATCCAGACTGCATAAAAGTATGGTGCCAATGCTGCGTTGTTGTTTTTTACAACTGCTACATTCCTTTAACAGCCACCACAGACAATGTGATAAATTGGGTAAGCCACATGACCAACCTGTTTTATAACCATTATGACTTTTGACCATAATGGGCAGGCTCCATTATGGTAATAACTCAAGGACTACCTGTAGGTACCCTGGAGAGATACTTCTGTATTTGTGTGTGTGTGTGTGTATATATACACACACACACACACACAGGTCTTTTGTCTGCCTCTTTTCAGACAACCAATTATTGCAAGTAATTCTTTTTTTTTTTTTTATTAATTTTTAAAAACATACAAAACATACAAAAATACAAGACATAAAAACATAAAAGATCTCTTTTCTGAAAGTTGCTTAATCCCAGGTCAAAACTCTTGGTACAGACACACATTCAAATTCATATTCATTTTACATACCATTCCATATCTTATTACATTTTCATTTTTCTATATAGCTTCTCCTTTCTTTTAAATTTTCTCAATTTTATTTTATTTATCTCCTCTCAATTCAAATCATAATATTTATTATTCTTTGTCTGTTCTATTTCCAACTATCCGCTTATCTTTCTTCTAAAGAAAAAAAACACTGATTGGAGTATGACACCTATGTCTCTTTCCCCTATATTTATAATACTTGATTTAAAGTACATAACTTACGTTGGGATTCTGTCTGGTACATTCTGACATTATACAATATAATCAAAACCAATACAAATCTATTCATTAATATTAATATTCATTCATATCTTAAACATCTAGCACATTTCTTATCAATTAGGTCACATATTTCTATGGGAGCACCTATTTGCCATATTAATTCCACCCCCCACATCACATATTATAAATCATTATTACATTACATGTTCCCCTCTCCTTCTTCAAACCTCTCATTTCACGAATAGTTTCACTAGTATAACATAGCCTAATCATTGGTATTAACAATCATTTATATCTTTAGACATTTTACCCATTTCAATTAATTATCATACCTTTATGGGAACACTTCTTATACTTTCCAAAATTATTCCCTCCCCCCACATCACCGATCTTAAATCATTATTTCATTAAAGTACTCCCCTCTCAACAAAAATTTCACTGAATTATACTAAATATTTTATCACATTTTAAATTGCATATTATTTCCAGTCTTCTATAATTATTTCTAAATACAAATATAAAAATGCAATCTTATGTACCCTTCTAGAATCCCTTTTCCAATAAAATCTATCCATTATCTCTAAAAAAACTTTTGTTTTTTTGCATTTTGCTCCACACCATTAAAGCTTCTCATCCCTTCCTTTCTCCCTTGCTTCTTCTTCTCCTTATCCTCTTTACCCCCTTGTCTCTCCACCTCCCTTTTATCCTGTTTCCCCCCTTTCTGTTGTTTCCTAACACGATATCCCCTTTTCACTTTAGTCTTCTCTTTTTGGATTGTTTTCCCAGGTCTTAAAGTCTTCTTCTCTTTTTCTCCTCCTTCTTTTCTTCCCCAACCAAAGTCACTTGTTCTTCAAAAATGGCTTCTTCTTTATCCTGCTCGTACGATTTTACATAAGCACAGACCGCCATTTCTATAAACTGAAAAAAGAGTGCCAAAGACATCTTTCCCTTCTTGCTTTTCTCTTTCATATTTTTGGTGTATAAGTTCTAGTTCATCCACAACTGATGCCATTGTACAGAGAAATTTTTTTTTCAAAACAACCACCCGAGTGCTTTTAGTCTGAGATAATTCTCATAAAATCCAAAGTCTTCAAACAGTCCAATCAGCTGATTCTTTTTAATACTTTCTCTTTTTCCACTTTCTCTTTTTGGGATAAAGTTTGATCACAAAGTTCTCTTTAAAATATATCTTTAGGAAGTCTTATTGCTGTTTAATAACTCTTTAAAATTAGCTCTTTAAAGTTTTAGGCAGTCTTCTCCTTATTTTCAGGTTGCTCCAATTTTTTTTTCCTCTCCCTTCCCACTCACAGCCAAAAAAAAAATTCTTCTTTTTTTTCCCCCTTTGAATATTCAGAAATCCTTGCTCCTTCAATATTCATTTACCTCCAGAACAGATTCCCGGATTTCTCTTATGGTTCCACTGCTGTCACGTTAGGGAGGAGAGTGAAAGGCAAAAAAAAAAAAAAAATTTCTCTGTTGAAATGTTCGCTGCTTGTATCTCTTTCTAGAAACAAAGTATCCTTAGCAGCCTTCGAGGTTACAGGGCACTCTCTCTTAACTTATCCCAGTCAGAAGCAACTTCCACAGCTCTTCCCTCTTCCTCCAGCACAAATCTTACCCGGCTGCAGGCTTCTTTGAGGCGGCCATTACTGACCGCCGCTCCACCACCTCAGGAAAAAGGGGTTATTCCGGCTGGAAAGGGGGTCTGCGTTACTCCCAAACCTCTGTCCAGATCCCCTCTCTCTTCGGCTGCCTCTACAAGGCAGCCATAGCCCCCAGACCTATTTAGATCGGGGGCACCTTGGCGGCGAGCGCGGCAGGGATCGCAGAGGCGCGAATTCCTGCCGCTACCGAAGCCGCGCAAAACCGGAAGCCCATTGCAAGTAATTCTTGAAGGATACTGTCATGAACTTGGCTTTCTATTGTTCCCCATGTATCCTGTTTGGAAAAAGCTCCTGAAACGGTACCCAGTGGTACTTCAGCTCAGCTGGAAACCTCTTCCACCTGCAGATATTAATTCTGTATACATAGATGTAAGGGATTGGCTCCATGACATGTGACAGCAAAGAATAGTTTTATTCTGCACAAGTCCTGGTTACATCCATATTTTGGAAGAAGTAAGTTTATAGAATGCTGATCATGCTGTAGCTTTAAGTTCTTATGAAACCAGAAATGTGGCTGATTTGAAGCTGAACTTTACAAATTTTGTCAGTTGTGTGTTATTTTCATTGCTGCTAGGATTCTGGCATTAAGAATAAAAAAGACACAATTGTCTCCTTTAGCAAGATTATCTGCTGAGCCCATCTATTTATGCTTCACAGTAATCATTATAGTAAATAAATAGTCTGGAGTTTGTATATTTCCCAGATTGTTAATGTTGATTACACTGTCAACCAAACAGTGTTATTGCTCACTTTCATAGAATAGAAATATGTTCCCAAAAGTTCTCAGCATCTTGGCTGTAATGGAGTTTGATTTAAACCCTTATTCTAAAAATCCTTCACCATAGTTTGTGTATTTGCTCCTAAGCAGAGGGCTGCAAATGGACGGAAGAAAGACCAGATGACATTTTCAACATTGCAATCGGCAAAACTTCTCTCTTCTCCTAACATATACATCTATGCCTGAAGAATCACTGATTTTTGTAAATGCAAAAGAGAAAGTATGCTTATTTGTGCATATCCAGTTATTTTTTTTATTCCAACCTCTGGCTGATAAAGGAAGCCGTCCAGGCCAAAAATGGAGCGTGGAGAGATTGCATGCCCCCCCGCACCCCGTTTTGGCCAGCAGGGTGCTGCAGGAGGCGTCCCGTTTCCCCCCTCTCCCCTGGCCGGCCCACAGAGGAGAACTACAATGCTGATCCAGCCCTCGAAGAAATCCAGTTTGACACCCCTGGCTTAGAATGTTCTGTTAATACAATCCTTATGGCTTATTCACCAGGCTATGGGTAGGGGAAACTGGATTAGAGCAATGTTCAAACCAAGTTGTATATTTTCCTACATATTTTGCTTGCCTGCTTTGCTTCTGAAATTGCTTTGCCTGTAGTTTGGAATGCTGTTGTTAAGATTAATGATACCTATATGGACTAAAGGTTGAGCTATTTAAGACCATAGAATACGTGTTTTTTGTGGTCTGATATATTTACAGAGTAAAGGCAATGCTGTGCAGGATGCTTGGTCTTCACTGTAGAAAATCACAAAGCACATAGAAAATAATTTGTTAAAGTTAATATTAACAAGCTAAATATGGAAGTTCTGGAAATAAAGGTTCTCAAGAGTGACTTTACTCAAGCCTGGTCTGGATGGATGGGGTAGACTTTGTTCTATCAATATTTTACAGTAAAGGGATTTTAAACTATATTTCTGAGCTATTATTCTACAATGGCTCTAAGCGTGATTAAGACAGGCCTCTGGTTCTGTAAGATTTGTCTGAAGAAGTACTTTGTTTCAATATTATATTGCTTGAATTCAAATGTTATGAGTCCAGAGTTATGATGAAATTTGCTCTTATGTAAGTTCACATTTTTCGCAGCTTTTTGTCTTCATGTATAATATATATTGATGGTTCATCTTTTTCTTTTCCACCAGACGGTTGAACATGGTTTTCCTCACCAGCCAAGTGCCCTGGGCTACAGTGCTTTTCTCCACCTTATGGCTATTGGGACCCGGGCAGGAGCCATCAAAATGTATCCTTTCGATTATTTATTTCTGCTTTCTAATCAGTTTTAGGGGAGAAAGTAGGTTAGTTACACACTTAGTAGATATAATGCTTTAGACCAGAATCCCCAAAGATGCTATGGAGCCCAGAAATAGTATTTATCTATAATTCTTTAAAGCAACTGTGCCTTTTCCAGGGATTGTGTGGTAGCAGAATTCCTATGAAACACTTCTTAAAAAATTAATCAAAGAACTGCATAGCCCTCATTTTTAGTCTGTAGACAGAACTTTATTTAAACAAATTCTGCACATTATCTATATTAGACTATAGTAATAACATCTCAGTTTAGATATTTAGTCTTCCTAAATATAGAACAGATTTCCCAATTCTGATCACAGTTTCCCTACCAGCAGGCTAAAGTGGATAGAATCAGAATTCAAATTATATTTGTTCTTGGTCTTGTTCTTCCTCATCATATAAAATATAATTGTGAACATGGTACTAAGGTTATCTCTGTATTGCAAAATGGGTTGGGAAGATAGGATGGAAAAATGCTAGTTTGCTTTAAGTCGTTTGTCTTTGAAATGGTGATAAGACTTGAACCAAGATAACTTTAGAATGGAGTCCTAGGACCTCATATTGAGTCACGTTAAGCTATTTCTCTCATAGGTAATGGAAAGTGTACATTCTTGTTTAGAAATTCAAAAATACTGAACTAAAAAAAAGACTGCTTTAAAGTTGCTTATCTTACATTTAGCCCCCAATATATAAAATGCAATCCTTATTCCTATATCATGAAG
Source organism: Notechis scutatus (assembly GCF_049901735.1). Lineage (NCBI taxonomy): Eukaryota > Metazoa > Chordata > Lepidosauria > Squamata > Elapidae > Notechis > Notechis scutatus. Next base: position 111,390,175 of record NC_142010.1, on the reverse strand, counting down.
CCAGTTAAATGTAGAGGTGTGGAGGAAATGGATGGCAAAGAGTCTCTTTTGGAAATCATTTATATAATTGGATCATCTGCATAACTGGATTTATGGATTGAAACAGGAGCCTCCTTGGGAACAAATAGATTCCAGTTGATTCCATCCTGCTCATTTCTTAAAAAGGTACATTTGATCAAGCCTCTCAAAATATTAAATCAAGGGTCTTCAAACTTGGCAAGTTTAAGACTTGTGGACTTCAACTAAGTTAACATGACTGGAAGAAGAATTCTGGCATTTGAAGTCCACAAGTCTTAAAAATGTCAAGTTTGAAGACCCCTGATTTAAATCTTAAAACTTGTTAGAAAGTATAAGGAAAGGCTTTGAAAAGGGTCCTTTACCAGGGGATCTCATATAAATCAAGGATTAAATTGCTTCTGCTGTTGTCTCTTCAGATTAATGGAAATAGTCCTCAACTATTTCAACATATAAAAATGTTATTAGAAGAAGTGTGGTCAGCCTAATTCTAGGTACGATACCACAAAGAATTACTGTTGTCTTAAAATATAATTAATTGCTTCACGCTATTTGTCAGTTGTAATAAATGTTTATTTCAATGCTATTGACCTCAATGGTGGTTCAGTTACGGTACTCCAGGAGTGGAATTCATGGGCTTGCACGAAGAGACCAACACTGTCATGCAGATACATTTCATTCCTAAACAGGTGAGTAAATCTCATGCAACCAAATCTGGCTTCCTCAGAGATAATGCAATTACCCAATATTAAAATGAAAGTATTTTTAATGTAACCTATAGCACTGTTGTAGCTGGTAACTCCGTATGATTCCTGAAGTGTTTGTGAATTGAAGTTCATTTTATTCCCAGCTCCCCAATCCTACATATTAATTTAAAGAAAGACTTCGATTTTGGATCTTGGTTCCAGCAGAACCCATCAGAAGGAGGATTCCAGTTTTGTGGTCTTCTTCCTTAAGTGTTTTGTTGCCAGTTTCCTAAGAAACCAAATACTGCTTGATGCAATTACTGGGAGGAAGGCTTTGAGAATCATGAACTGTCCCGTCTCCTTTCCATTCCATTTAACCATCCTGAAGATAATTCAGACTCCTTATCCTATAGTTGCCCAAGCAGAAAAGGGAGATCAAATAGAATGCTTGCTACTTCCTGAAAATTGCCCTGTACAATTCAGTTAGTGTCTTATGGCACCCTTTTAAGATTAATGATTTTATGATGACCTAAATCACTGTAAACTAGCTCAGAGTTGCTTAATAGAGATGGGTAGCATACAAATTTAATAAATAAATAAAAAACAGAGCTTGAACTTACCCAATGGCAATGACAGTATTCTCTCCTTGAATGTGATAGAGTTCTGCAGTAGATTGAACATGCTGCTGGTTAAATTTGTTCGGCTAGTGCAACATACCAATCCGAGCAATTTGTTAACATGTACATTATGATATACAGCTAAACCTTGCTTAATTTCCATTCAAAGTTACGATAAACACTAATGAAGGGACTTATGGACCAGTCTTTGAAGGTCTGGCATTGTGGTGTCTGTACAGTCATATGGACAAAATTCAGGCCCACCCACCCTTATGATACCATTGCCACTAACTGTCCTTGCCTAGCCCTGCGTCCCACTGTACCGCACAGCAGTACTGCACCAGTTGTGAACTTCTTTCATGCCATCTTCTTTCACACGAATGCAGCTGGGCCTTCTCTTGTGCCCCATCCGGGGCTACTGCATGCTATCCAAACCCCCACTTCATGTTCCACCAAGGGCTTGCTTTTGCCAAAGATGTCCAGTACATGAAAGAAGACCTCAGCTTCTGGGTCCTTTAGTACCAGTGCAGTCAGCTCTTCTTTCATGTGCCAGGCTTTTTTTTGTGTGTGTGTGTGTGAAAGAAGGCCCTGGGGTGGAGCAGAATGGAGGCCCCGGAAGGGATGTGAAAGAAACCACGGCTGCACCAGTCTGAAAGAAGACCTAGCCAATATAGTAATGGTGTGTAGTGTGGCATTGAAAGGGTAGAATGGTATGGGAAGAGAGGCATGAGGGTGGAATTCAAGAGGAGGCAGAGCAGGCAAGTCCTTTACCTTATCAAGGATTGGGGCTGGGAGGGACCAAGGTGGGAAGAGTTGGGATCAGGGTGGATCCTCATTTAACTATTTGTGGGAGTCAGTTAATGCCAGCAGTGGGGACTGCCATGATTGCCATTGCTAAGTAATGTTAACCAAGGCCTATCTGTATATCAGATGTATGATTTGACGAAGAAGAGCCAGTCCCCTTGTTTTCTGAATGGGACCCTCCTTTGGATTAGGACTATGGGTTTGTGGAAGAAGGAAATGATGTAAACAATTTCCCCAGTAATGTGCAGCCTGAAATTTCCTGCAGGATTTTTTTTTTAAAGCAACCATTAGTGCTAACGAAGGTTATCTCTTCTTAACCTTTATGTTTGGAGAAGAGCAGAACAGGAAGACAAGAGCTAAACATTTAAAAAGGCTAAATACCACGGCTATGCACTGATCTGAATTCAAAGGATGATTCAGAATGTACATGGCCATATGCACTTAAAACAAGCACTTTTTAATTAAATTTTGTGGTGTCAGCTTGATTAAATAATTGCCAACAGGTACAATAAGTAGGTTCACACACACACTCCAAATTCCCTTTTCCTTTTTGAATCTGTTTTGCTGCACAATTCTCTTAAGTATCTTAAGTGCTGTGCTGCGTTGAAGTGTCATGTATTCACCTGGGAGTAAAAAGAGAAAGCAAAGAGCCATATATTTAATGTATCATGTAATTTCCTTCAACATAGTTCTTATTTTGAAACAGAGTGGGTACCTATTGAGTGAAAGTCCCTTTCAAATTGGGAAAAAGATCCTGTGTTTTGGAGTACTTCGTATTCCATTTGTTTTGGGAAATTTGGACCTGATTCCAATGCTTCAATCAGGAAATATAGGAAAATTGGTATGCTCAGCTGAGTGTCAGTTTGGCGCTCGGAATATTTTAAATCTAAATAGTCGTTAGGGTTGGGCTTTAACAAATACTGTTAGGAATATAAATCACCTAACAGGTATTTGGGTTAGAAAGATATAAACCAGGACAAACATTTTAAAACTGTATCTTTAAGAAAATGCAAAACAGTAATTAGGTGTGGTTTCTCAAACGGCCATAAGATGGAGCCAGAAACCTGGGTTGTTTTGTCTGAGTCTCAGAAGAGAGTGTAAGTGTATCTCTGTTTCCTTCTGTTGGAAAGTATTGCCGTTCCTCCATTTTTCCTAATTGACTGATTTTACTGGATTTGATGTAAGTCTGATACTGAACTGTTTTTGACACTGGAATTTGATATTTGGATTATCCCTGGATTGAAAAACTGACTGATTTACCTGTGAATGACTTTTGGACTGCTTATTTTGGACTTTGCTTAAACCTTTCTGGAAGTAAAAACCTACTTTTACTGTACAATGTATCTGTGTGCTCTGTGTGTATTATTCCAACACTACTCTCTATATGTCTCCCTGTATGCACTCATTCTCCTAACGGGGAATTACCTCAACACTGGTTATGGGCCCAGGCCATACCAGGCTCAGATAACTGAGAGTTAGTGTGAATACACAGTACTGTATACAGACAGCTGTTTACTGTTTAATTGTGGGTTACTATCCTGGTAAAGATGGCACAAGTCACTTCAACAAGTCTATCACTGATAACCCAGTTGGATGGAACAAACTATGTTTCCTGGTCTATGAAGTGCAGTCTACTTCTGCGTAAAGAAGGTTTATGGAATGTAGTTCAAGACCCACCAGATGTAAATGCTTGGGATCCAGCTAATGAGGACGATGCCAAGAAGCTTGCTGACTTTAACCAGAACAACGAACGAGCTCTTTGTATAATTGGACTAACACTGAGTGACCAGCAGCTAGTCCATATTCGTGGAGAAGAGTCTGCTGCTAAGTGTTGGGAGAATTTGAAGAGGATTTATGTTCGTGACAGTGTAGGTGCACACATACATCTTACACATAAACTGTTTAGAGCACGTCTTCTAAAAGGTGGAGATATGTTAGCTCAGGGTCCCCAACCACCGGGCCGCGGACCGTGCCGGGCCGTGGAGCACTCTCTACCGGGCCGCAAATAATTTTTTTAAAAAAAATGGCGGCTTTCTTCACCTTCGGTGAATGCTGCTGGGATCGGGATCAAGGACACAAATGAAAGAAGGGGAGGGAGGAAGCAACCGAAGCCTGTCCTTCTCTCTGGGTCAGCTCTCTCAGTCTCTCTCTCGCTCCTCCACCAGCACAGGAAGAAACTGCTTCAAAGAAGCAGGGGGCTTTTCCTGTCGCCGAAGCGCCCGTTTCTCCCCCACCCCACCCCGTCCGCCCGCCCGCCCGCGGATTCAACCCAGTGCTCCGTTCTGCCTGCCTGCCTGCCTTCGTTAATGGTTGAATCGGAACAGCTTCGGCTGAGTAAAAGAGCGAATAGTTATTATTCTCAGCCGAAGCTGCTCCCAAACAACCAGAAACTAAGGCAGGCAGGCAGGCAGGCAGAACGGGACACTGTGGATTGAAGCGGGCGGGCGGGGTGGGGGTGGGGGGTGAACGGGCGTTTCGAATAGCTACGGCAAAGCCCCCCTCCTTCTCTCTCTCCTCCCCCGGTCCTTGCAAAAATTTTCTGCTTGAAACCGGTCCCTGGTGCAAAAAAGGTTGGGGACCACTGTGTTAGCTCATTTAAACTTCATGAAATTTATATTCTGAAATGTGCAAATCCGGTTTTGTTTGGTCCACTGTGATATAGAATTTTTTTTAAGGTCTTGCATGTTTTTATTTATTTTTGCTATAAACCAGTGTGAGCAATTTATAAACTTTGTAATACATCTTTCAAAGTATTCCCTCCTTTTTTTACGGGGGGTGGGGTGTTAGTTCTTGGTGCTCTCGGATCAAACAACTGGAATTCAACAGCAAAGAGGTTTTATTGATTTTTTTCAAACTAAGAAGTAAAATTAGAGTGTTAAATATCCTGTCAGATTTTAGTAATAGCTGTATAGATAGTCTGCACTGACAGCTGTAGCCACGCATGTTCAAGAACATCCACGTGCACATGCAAATACATCCTGTGGTTCATGCAATAGCATTTTAGGTACTTGGCAACCAGCTCACCTTTATGTCTGTCTGCATCTTGCGGTGACATGACTACGATTTTCTACTTTTTTGCCGGTTTCAATCATTTACTTCTGGTTTTCAGCAAAAAAGAAAAAAATGCTAGCAAAAATCCATTTTGGGTAAATTGATATGCTTAACAATCATGGCATTTGCTTTATGGCCACAGTGTTTGCTTAACGATTGTGAGGTTCACTTAATGACTGTGGCAAAAATGGGTCATAAAATTGGGTCTGATCACATGATCTATTTAGCAACTCCAATGACAACCATAATTCTGGGCTTAATTACAGTTGTAAGTCTAGGACTACCTGCATTCTGCTCATTGGATATTTCACACATAGCACACACACACACACAGCCATCCCGGTCCCCATCTCATTTGCCAATTCCTATGTTGCCCTGTCATCACTGCCTTGTCCATTATAGCTTTTAGAGGCTGGACTGTGTTTTTTTTAAATAGGATAGATCTTGTCTTAAACGGGGTTCCTGTGCTTGGTACAGACAGTATATGTGCTGAAATAAGCTGTCAACTTCTATAAAATATATGTGCAAATTTGCCTATTAGCCTGGTTGTTGCTTTTGGCTACTCCCTTGGAATAGATTTCTAAAGTGGAGATTCTGTAACAAATCTGTTTCTGCATAACTTTGTCCCATCCCAGATGGGAATTTTATTTCAGTTTAGTCATGGATTATAGCTTAAACAATAGCCCAGTTCTTGATGTGCTACTGCAGATAATAGTTCCCCAAAGGTTATTTTATCTCTTTCCATTTAATAATTTTCAGTGCCGCTTGGTGACCCTACTGGATGATAACAGCCTGCATTTATGGACCCTGAAACACTCCCATCATGGTACATCAGAGCTTCAGGAGGAAAGACACTTCACACTTCGTGGCCCCCCTGGGTAACTAGGATACTTCCAATCCTAGCACTTCTGGGCTGCTAAGAAAGCCAACTTGCTTGATATACAGTAGATTCTTCACTGTTGATATTTCAAGGAAATATAAACTCAATGTTCTCTGCACTCTTAAGTAATCTGTTTTTTTGTGGTATAGAGAATTGTGGTATGCATCATCTTTTGTAAATTCAGTTTTCTTCTGGACCTTATTTGAGCAAATTTAATTTGTTATTTCATCTGAAGCAAAAGCCAAATATGGTTCAGCAAGAAAATCAGAGGATGGATACAGTATCCGAACGTAGCCTAAGTTATTTCAATTAAAACAATGGCAAGCGTATAGTGCAGATTTTAGGATAGTGATGAAGGGGGGAAATATTAACAAGCATCAGTATAGTATTTGCTAGTATTTTGTTTACTGTTCCTTAAACCCAGCATTGTCAATGGAACTATCACTAGGTTTGGAACTATCACTAAGTTTTTGCAAGTTTATGTATTCATAAACCACATGACATTTTCTGTTTCACAGTTTGAATTTCAGTAACTTGTCTTCAGTAGTCCTTTCTGAATTCTTGCAAATAGATTTTGGGTCAAATATTTATTTTATATGGTGCTACATGGATGTTGATTGCATTATCAAGTTCATTCAACTGAATCTGAAAACATTTTTCTTGTTTTTGTCCATTTCTAGTTCCCCTCCAAGTGCTACCCAAATTACAGCAATCCTGACACATTCTTCTCAAGAACTTCTGTATCTTGGTACTGAAAGTGGTAATGTGTTTGTGGTAGAACTCCCGTCCTTCAGGGTGCTAGAAGACCAGATCATCAGTCCAGAAGAAGTATTGCAAAGGTGATGTCAGACACTGATTATGTTAGCTAATGACATTTCTGAGGTTTTGCCCTGTTTATAAATCCAGCCGTAGATGTGGATATAGATTCTGCAAGTCCCAATCAATATACAACAACAATATACAACATACAATATTCATGTCATACATGAAATCTGGAAGGTGAGTCATGTTAATTGGAGTTCTTGTTGGTTTGAAACATTTTGCTGCTTATCTAAGTACCTTGAGCAAGTTGGTTAGGGGGAATCCTATATATGTTTTCCAGGGAAGTTTCATTTCTTACCTAATCTGAATTGGCTCCTTATGTAAGTAGGCAGAGTTGTTGGGATGTGAATGTTCCAACTCTCTGTGAAGGAGTCAAAACCTCCTCCTAAGAACAGAGGGCAGCAAGGCCTAATGTCAAAAAAAAAGAGTAGCATTCGGGGTTTGCCTATGAGTTTACACTTGTCCAGTCTTGAAGAACTTAGGTGATTTATATGTTTTCAAGGTTCAGCTTCCACACCATAACCACTAAAAGACTTCTGTTGTGACCACATTGTTCAGATACGTCAAGGTACCATGTTGTTTCCTTAAATACAGCCCAGGAAAAAATAGACTGAATTAGATTACCTAAGTATGTTGCACTCAAACAATGCATGAGCTTAGAAATAGAAGTGTTTCTATGGAAGATGAACTACTTTCAGTAAATGGCCTGGAGCCTGCTGTTGAAAAAACGTGGTCTGTTTTGAGCTGAAAGCAGTGGCACTGGCAAGAAGCCATGTACTTGGCCTTATGATGGTGCAGAAGAAGATGGAGCCCTACCATATGTACAAATTTCACTTCTTTTGTTTGCATAGTAATATTACATGGCTCCGTTTGTGTTTCCTCACAGAGTGCCAGAAGATTATCGGAACAGGAGGTCACTGGAATTGGTAGAAGTGTTACGGGAACATCCTCAGAATCCCAATCAGATTTTGATTGGTTACAGCAGGGGCCTCATTATTCTCTGGGATTTGATAAATAAGAAAGCAACACACCATTTACTTGGCAATCAGGTACTTGTGAATTCTGAAAGTTCCAAACAAAGCCTAGGAAGTCCCTGTTTCCTTAAGCTTACGTAGCAAGTTACATTTTATGTTCATCCAAATTGATACGCCAAAATGTGATTGGCTTGAATGTGGCTTAGTGTACTGTGTGAGACCCTCTGTTGTTGTTGTTTTTTGTAAACTACTGTTTATGAGTTACTGTGGACCTGACAGGTTTTACTTTGATACTGACAGGTTTTACTAGGATTAAATGAACTAGTCATTGACTGTAATAAAGAATCAAGCCATGAATACTGTACAGTATGAGCAAGGTCATAGAACTCTGTACAGACAAAGACATCTGGTTGGGCATTAACAATGTCTTTTGTCTAGCAATTATTATGACGTCCTTGCAGATTTTTTAAAAAGGAGAGCAAGAAGGAGGTGAAAGAAAATGCATTTTTCCTATCCTGCAGTTTATCCTTTTAGCATACTTCTTCCTAAGGTAGGGAATAGGAAATGGATGTTTCATTACCCTCGTTGAAACATGAAAACAAACAACCCCCACAATTATTATCAGGGGTTTATTATACCAGTTTATTAACATATAGCTAACCCTCAAGATCTCTAGTCCCTAGAATATGATTTCACGTTCTTCATTAGCATTTTCGAATAGCATATTAAAGTGCTTGGTTTGTTGGTTAGAATAACAGTATGACTGAACAGTGAGGAGTGCAACTTGAAAATACAAACCTTACACTGACAGGGTTAATGGAGAAACAAGAGGTCAAAGGGTCTGTGAGAAGATGGGAGAATGTGCTGTGGAGGGAGCCCACAAGTTGTCAAAGGCTGCCTTCTCTCTTTTGAATGCTCTGTTGAACTTTGTTAGTTGGCCTGATTTGTTAGTTACACCATAAAAATGAAGAGGACTGACAGCACTATTTCCACATTATCACACATATACTCTGATGAGAATATTGAATTTTTTCATTGGAAGTTTTTCACACGTACTAGGTCAGTTTGAAAAAGAGAGCCCAACCTTTCCCCAAAACTGTGGTTATGGCTCCACTCCAAAAGTTTGCACTGGCTATGTATAAACAGAAGAAATGATTAAATCTTTCAGCAGCAGTCATATTAACTGTTCAAATTACATTTGGTTTAGCTTTTGTCCCAGCCCCACTTTTTGGATGTGTGACCTCTGGTGTGCCATTCAGGTAAAGCTCAGATAAAGTACACTTCTCCAATTTGAAGATGAATGAATGTGCTATGGCTTTCATGGGTCAAGAGTCCAGGCTGGTATATGCTCACCACCTTTGTTTTGGGAAGAAAATGCAGAGTAGCACACTGTGACAGCATCACCACAGCCTGAATCTGACCAGTTCAGACTGATGGTATCTAAACATCTCTGTGGCCTGGTTCAGAGCATTAGCTACAGGAGGAAAGATCCCATTAACAACTTATAATGAACTCCAGATTTCCAATATATGATAGTTCTATAAGGATTCGAGATAAAAGTCGGAGAAATAAAAGAGACGGTGTTTTAAATACAGACATTCTGGGCAAATTGATCCTGTCCTTCAGGATGTGTCTCTTGTTTCTCTCTAGCAACTAGAGAATCTCTTCTGGATGAGGGATGGTCATCATATCATCAGTTGCCATTATGATGGGAGCTATACACAGTGGCCAATTTCAAGTGATGACTGGCAGCCTGAGCCTTTGGAAAGCAAAGTACATTACGGTTAGTATGTGGGAAGCTGGGAAGATATGCCTTTGGCATCAACTTTGATTCTGATTTTATTGGAAGTCGCCTTTGGTGAAAGGGGTGGCATATAAATTTGATAAATTCAAAGCTTGATTTTAGAAAACCTGGACTTATAAAACTGAACATTACAGATTAGCTTTTCCAAGAAGGCCTGTTTGATTTAAATATCATACATGCCATCCTGAAAAGCAAGAAAGAAGAAAAGTAAGAAAGAAGATTGTTTAGTATCTGACCAATAACATGACAATATATTGTGTAGACCTTCTTTAGAGCTTTGATTCATATTGCTAGAGTTCCTCAAATGATGCAATAAAACAGTGGCACTTGATTAATTGCTACAGGGTTTATGTGTAGCATGTGTTTATCTGAATAATTCTATGATCAGAAAATAAACTTGTGCCAAAAGAAGCACTTGTTTTAAAACAGTTGAAAAAAAAATAGATTGCAAATCATAGAAAATAAATTAGAATTGCTAGGCAATTTGATGTCTAAAAGCAATAGTGATTCTACAATTTTAATAAACCTTCTGGAGATATATAGGTTTTTTTTTAGCCCTTGGAATTTGTGTTTTTTTTTTTTTTATCAGAAAATCGATAAAGGCTGTTCATATCGAAAAAGGATTAGCTTTTCCTTTCATCCTTCATGTCATAAAGGCAATCTGAGTATACGTTGCTCTGCATAATGAGTTGGTGAAGCTGTCTAGCTATGCAATTTATATGCAGAATAGATGCTGTGTCAGCTTTACTAAAACTATTTGTGAGTTTTGCAATATAACAACATATGTACAATTTTTGTAAATGTTCTGTTGTAGGTCCCTTCCCTTGCAAAGCCATTTCCAAAATTTACTGGCTAACAGCAAAGAATGTGTGAGTATTATGGATGAGTAACATGGCAATGTTGTATGTTATCTGTATAGAGCATGGGTGTCAAAATCAAGGCCTGTGGGCCGGATCTATCCAATGGGGTGCTTTGATCTGGCCTGTAAGGTTGCCCTAGAAACAATGAAGGACCGGGCCACAGTGTGTCTGCCAACGAAAAAGAAGCTCGGGAGGGCTGTGTGTGGCCCTCCCAAGCTCCGTTTTCGCTGGCAGAGCACTCGGGCCGCCACAGGCACCCCTGACACAAGTGATGTCAAGCTAGTCATTCCCACCCTGGCCATGCCCCCCTCCCCCCGAGGTCAAACACAACCCTGATGTGGTCCTCAATGAAATCGAGTTTGATACCCTGGTATAAAGTGACTTTTTTGTAACAAGAGAGGCTATTCCAGGAAACCTGCAACTGGTTAAGTAACAATTGTGTCCTTTTCTACATATAATAAAGATTTGTATATACTTACTTTCCTTCTCACCTAACTATAAATAGATATCCTGTAATTATAAAATTCCGTAGGCATATATTCATATTTCATATCATTCAGTGAAAGCCAGAATGAGAACAGTGGAAAATACAATGAATAGAAATGACAGCTAAAGATCTGATAGAAGAATCTTAAATACCACTGAAAATGAGAGAATGAAAGGACTAAAATATAACAGTCAAGACTCTATCAGAGAACCCTGAGGAGAGAAAGTCCTTAGTAAGTTGCCACCACAAGGAATGGCTCCTCTTTAAAGGGGCTTTGGAAAAGCAATGTCTATTTCCGTAAAGGTATGTGGGAATCTGCCTTGAGGAATACTGCTAGTAGGGAACAATCAGGTAAGAGAAGGAGAAAACCCCAATGCTTAACTGTCAGAGAAAGAATCTTAGAAAGAACCTGCCTGAATCGATATACTTCTCATATGATTACTCTAAGCAATTCACAACAATACGTAAGGAGCATATTAAAAACAACGTACCCTTCCAGATCAATCATCCTTGCAGCTCAACCTCCATTGTAGCCTAATGCTTGAAGGAACAGCCAAGTTTTCACAACCAACTGGAAGACTAAAAGGTTAAAGGATCCCTCAGAATCTCAGGTTCAAGGCTGTTCCATGACTGAGACATCAGCATCACAATGTTTTTCAGCCTTACAATGTTTTTCTTGTACAGTATTGCATGCTTTGCTTATCCTTTGCTAGTGACTTATTTCAAGGATTTAATTCTAAAGATGGAAAGACACAGTTTTCAGTAAGACCATTTTTTAAAAAAATCCCAGCTATGAAATGCTATTCAAAGTGAAGCCTCAGAATATTATCTGTTTTTCTTTAAGGCTCCCTTACCTCATATTCCAAGGAGGGATGCCTCGAGCCAGCTATGGTGACCGGCATAGCATTACAGTTGTTCATGGCAGTCAACAGATTGCCTTTGACTTCACATCACGGGTGATAGATTTCTTTGTCATTGCCAATGCTGAACCATTCTCAGGTATGTAGAAGGCTGAAATAGTGATCTAATACAGTATCATTTCTGAACTCTTAGAGAGACTAATTCATTAATTTGATTAGAGAGTGGTTTGTTCCCTTGTCACACCATTCTTCTATATTCCTTAAAAGAAGAACTGAACCGCTTGCCTTTTTCATTTTTAGGTTCAATTAGACTTAAACCCTAAGCCACTTAAGTTTTTAAAGACTGAAGCAATGATTAACTTGCCCATAACTCAAAATGTGCTTCTGATACCCTGCTCCAAATACCTTTGTTGCAGAGGCACATTCTGCCAAGTACCACTTCCTTCTGCAGATAATTTTAGGTGGGGTGCCCTGGTTTTGGAATATTCTTTTAAGTTATCCTTATCATCTGTTTTGCAAACATTTAGATGCCAAGGTGAGGCGCTGTTGTTCACTCAAGCACTTTCATTTTGTTTTCTGTTTTATATCCAGCCTTTTATCACACACAGTACAGTAGGTAGAAATTTACTATAATCTGTCAGTGGTTTGATTGTAGGCTGCTATCACCAGATTCTTTGTTTTCTTATAGTATATTTCACATATATTATACATGGATCTTACTCCATTAGCAGTATGAAGTGTATTCAATATTTAAATAGTATTTAAAAGTATTAAATGTACATTAAAGTGAAAACAAAACGTGCAGATAAAAGAGTGAAATATAAAATGTTTGGGGAAAATTTATTTTAAATATTGATAGTAGTTGAAAAGTCACATTTTCCCCTATTGCAATACATTGATATAACAATCTGAAACAAACCTTACGTTATTGAAATGCAGAAACTGTTTAACAATGTTCATATCTTTTTTTCTGATTTGCACCAATACATTAACGATTTGTTTTTCTTTATTGCTATCTGGAACATTTAATTGTACAAACGAATAGTTTACAGCAGGAAGGAAATTAGACCTGCTTCTTGTACTGGTGATTGCTGGGACTTAATGGGAGACAGACTTCAAGGTGAAAGGGCTGAAATGTCCTTTGGATTTAAGCCATCCTTTCTTCCCCCAAAGATTTGACTCCTAATTTACCAGAAAGCACTGGAGACTCATACTACAGGAAGGCTATCTTAAGCATCTGCAAATGAGTAAGCTTTCTTCATGTGAAGCCCTGGGCTTTTCCTTATCTTGGCCTTGCTCCATCCCTTTGGCTTTGCTTCAGTTGCTTCCAGACAGAAGGAGCTGTTAATGCTATGCTCCATTCCTGTTCCCTGGGGGCGGGAGAAGAGAGAGAGAGAAAGAGAAGAGAAACACAAGCATTGAGCTCAGCTTTCTTCTGTGTTGCTGCCAAAAGAGGCAGTGCAACCTTGGAAGTTCAGGGTCCTAGTGCTTTGCTGACAAGCTGCTGGCATAAACCGCATGAATTGCAATGTAAACCGGAACTTGCCTGCTTAATCCAGGAAATTGTTCAGTCATCTGAGGTTTCTGTGGCTTGCAGTGGCTGCTTTCTGAAGCCTTAGCCAATCTTACTTATTGTTCGCTTTGCTCAGCACTTTGAGCCCTTTTGGTCATTGTCCGTGGTTTTGGGAAGCTGTCGTGTTTATTTAGGGTCTGGGCTCTGATCAGTTGGGATGGCTTCTGAAAAAAAAAAACAGGTTGTTGGGGAGAGCGTACAAAAATGCTGGCTATTCTGCCAGTTGGAAATAATAAGAGAGGAGAATATCTTTCTTTTCCAAGAACTGTTTCTGTGGAGAAAGAGCACTCTTTTTTTAAAATTCCATGTTTTTGTACAGTGTTTTCTGCCTGAAATGTGCCACCAGATGTGGCCATTTCAGATGACTTTGTACTTTGACTTAGCAATGCCTAATGAAGGAATGTTATCAGTAGTACTTAAGCAAAGTTGACATTGCACGGATACCAGCTTACAATGCATTTTGCAGGGGTGTTTTCTTGGGCCATTTTTTGCATAGAGTGGGATATGCTTTTAACAGTGAAGATGTGGGCTATAACTAGATAGATAGATTAGGTAGGTGGGTAAAAGCCAGTTTGGCATAGAAACCAGGAGAACTCACCATCTCCTGTGAACCGACACATCTGTGGTTGAGATTTGGCTGCCTAGAAGAACAGCTCATAACCAGGCTGATTCATCTGCTGTGTGAGCCATGTCCAGCACCTTGGCCTGAAGTGACATTTCCAACTTAGTCCAGTATTGTGGGAAGTGCCGGAGTTTGCAGTGGCAAACACAACCCTGTCTGGTTTGAGGATACATTGATGAGAGGTTGGAATTCTAATTCTGACTGATGAGAAGAGAATCTGGTTGACCAAACATCCCCCTCTTTGTCTAGGTCCAAAGGATTTGGGACATGGTCCTCTTGGAATGAGAAGGCATGAAAGCAGGAATTCCGGGAGCTGAAGGGGGATGGAGGTGGGGAGGGCTCCTTGTGCCCAGGGAGGGGGTGGGGTCTAATGAAAGGTAGCCTGGGGGGAAGTGTTAGAGAGAACTTGGCATGGTTTCATTCAGATAGAGTGGCAGGTGATTTGCATGAAACCAAAAATTGCTTCCCAGAGCAGCAGTTATGCATAGAACATTTTGCACGTCCCTATTAAAATATTTCATAAAAGCAAAAGTATGTGTGTATCATCAAAACTCAGAAATACCGTATTTGCCGGCGTATAAGACGACTTTTTGCCCTGAAAAACATGCCTCCAAGTGGGGGTCGTCTTATACGCCGGGAGGACTCCGACTCCCACTTGAGCTTGAGTTGCAGCCGGGAGGGAGGCTGGGGGGCTGTGTGTGTGTGTGTGTGTGTGTGTGTGTGTGTGGCGGGTGTCACTCGCCACGCGCTGCGCAACCTTTCCCCCTCTTCCTTCCTTAGCGGTGTGGGAGGAGAGGATTCAAAGATCCTCACGTGCGGCGTACTTTTCTTTTCTTTTTCTTTTTTTCTTTTTGCACGCAGGTTTTGCATGCGGGCGGCTGTAGGTTAAGAATGGGGAGCCCCGGGTGGGTTATCAGGTTTTACGGTGCTTCCAACATGTGCGAACGGTGGGAGAGCGGAGAAGAGAGCGAGCGAGCGCCCCGCTGTGTGAAATCCTGCCGTCAAAGCAACACTGGGGGAGGCAGGGTATAAATTTACCAGGTTAATGTAGCAATGGTGATTAATGCCCAGAACATTGTTTGCGGGTATTGGGGTGTGTGTGTGTGTGTTGGTGGTGAGGAGAGGTTGTCCTTTGAATGCGGAAAAGTAGGTGTGACCTTGTGTAGGAAAATAAAGAGATCCTTTTTAGCGTGTTTGGCTTCTTTGCCTCCCCTCGTTCGTTTTGACGTGGAGATAATGGTAGCTGGATCATTTCAAATTTCACTTACTCTCCTGCCTCACTTCAATATGTCTGAGCGACTCCAGATACTGGAAGACTTTTTGAATGAAAGTGTTACCTCCATTTTTTTTTTTTAAAGAGGGCCACTTGGGGAAAAAAAAAGATTCTAAGGAATTCCTTGTTTCTTGATTAAAGAGAAGGCATTGAATATACTGTTCCTTGGCAGCCTTTTCAGTGTCCGGGTTTTGGTGTGTGTGTGTGTGTGAGAGAGAGAGAGAGAGATCAGCTGTATTGAGAAGAGAACATTTCCTGTGTTCTCATTTTATTTACAACATATTTTACGCTTAATGGTAAGCAATGAAAAATATTTTTAAAACTCATTTCTAAACTCCATAGCTATTTGCATATTCTTGGTTCAAAATTGGATTAGCTCATTTCAAAATTGTCCAAAGCAGAAAAGTGCGTCAAAAAAAAAAAGTGCAAAAGTGGAAGGTGTGTGGAAGAGGGGGTAGTCTTATACGGCGAGTATATAACAAACTCTATATTTTGAGTGGAAATGTTGGGGGTCGTCTTATACGCCCAGTCGTCTTATACGCCGACAAATACGGTAAGTCATTTGGGTGTTCCGGAAGGCTCTTATTTGGTTATCTCCCTCCTTAAATATAGAATTGTTTTTTGATCAGATTTCAGGGCAGTACTATAATTACTGTATTGATTGATGACATGTAGTAAGAAAATGGTTAATGGTAATTTATACTTGCAATACTTGCAAAGTGCACTGATTATGTTATAGATGCTGGCACATGTTTTAAGGGAGATTACAATCCTATTTCAAAATCTTCCTGTTTTCAATGTAACTTACTCTTCCCAACAAATGTCTGTAAAAATATAGTTTGTTAATTATTGTTTAGTCTATGTATTGATTAATTGATATACATCTTTGTATCTATCATGTTACACATATATGTGATTTAAATAAGGTTATTTTAATGGAAAGAAGGAAAAAAATCATTAAAAAAATACTTTGAAAAAAAATCAAATTCTGCCTGGAATCAAATATGAACACCTTTAATTAACTTTTGATTAATTTAAATGTTGCTACCTGTTTATTTTTTTAGATATAAATCATGTGACAATTGAAAGTTGTAGGTGATAAAATTGTTAAATATGAAATTTTAGATATTTTTAATGATTTGACATTTTGGAGGACCACAGACTATGAATAATACTTTGATAACACATTTTCTGAGCTTTCAGAATCCACTGTAAACTGAAAATTGTGATGATGCATTAGCTGAAAGTACATGCTGAGACTCTTTGGAATGGAAATAGCAATACATTTAGACTTATATAGTGCTTCATAGTGCTTTACAGAAATGTGTGTATAGTGATCATAGGGAAGAATCGGTGTTACTTCTTTCAGTTTTAATAGTATATGTTTTAACTGAAATGTAATGCTCATTTACCTGCATTTTCTTTTCCAAAAGCAAATTAAAGTTCTCCAGTAGAAGTAGTGTCAAAACTATTATGTAATTCTTATTCTCCAGATAACGAGTAACTAGCCAAGTTGGTACATTTTAAGTACTTGAATTAGCCTAAGTTCAAGATCCCCCTGAGGCCAGATTATGGACTAGATAAGGTGTTGCAGGTTAAAACTCAATTTAGACAAAAGAAAGAGTTTAGTGGGTTGGGAAAGAGCTCGACCTTTCAGAGGGGACTCTTTTTTTTTTTTTTTTTGCTCTAGTTATGATTTATGCATGTCTCTTCCTGGAAAGATCTGATTGAGCTACCAAGATCCATGGGTTTGTACCACCTGACTGGATTGTCTAATACATTTGGTGAAAGGGTGGATGCCCTTGAAAAATCAGCCCAAGTTGTCAACTGAATTCAAGTCTGAGCATGTAACACTCTTCTGACTAAACCATGTCAGTTCCCAATAGCTTTATGGGTCAAATGTCATTAAAATCCCTAAATGTTTTGGAATCCTCTACCTTGAAAAAATGACTTCCTCTTTACATAGTTATCTGGGAACTACATTCCTCTGGTTAAAGCCTTTTAAACCTGCTGTCTTGGACAGAGTGTTGCCTTCAGTTATAAATGCCATGGACTTTTTTGTGGCGGCTCCAGGGCTATGAAGTTCCCTTCCATAAAAGTGCAGTCTGATGTTGCTTTGGAATGTTTTGGAAAAATGCAAACACTCACTTTTATCTCTTAGTCTTTGTTGTGTTTCTATGTTCCTAGATTTTACAAAAATGACACCCAGGGGCTTACAACATAAAAATGTGAGATTCCCCTAACTCAATATTAAAGACTCAATTCTTGCTGAATCTTTAACATAGATAAACCTTGTAACTAGAATTTTGAGTTTGTGACCCCCTCTGTGAAATGATGGTTATAGATGATCCTGTCTCCTACAGAGTTTGATGACCCTTCCACCATGGTGGTATTGGCAGAAGAAGAACTAGTAGTAATAGATCTGAAGTCTCCTGGCTGGCCATCTATCCAACCCCCATATCTTGCATCTCTCCACTGCTCGGCCATCACATGTTCTCACCATGTCTCCAACATTCCTCTGAAATTGTGGGAAAGGATCATCACTGCTGGGAGCAAGCAGAATGTTCAGTTTTCTAATATGGTATGACTTGCATGCCCTACTGAAATAGGGATGCATTTGAAGTGGATGCAGATTGTGATTGTTTTTTTTTTTCCTTGGTTAATACTGGATTTTTGAATGACTACAAATAAGACTTTGTAGGTAAAAAGTATTCCTGCTTCTAAGGAAATATAGGAGCAAAGGGGAAAATGGCAGTCTCAGCAGCCGTTCCATTTGATAAGTTGTACGGAACCTGCTTGATTGGCATTAGAGGGGAAAAATAACAGTATAAGATGAATTCGTGATTGTGAATAACCCTGCCATGGTGATAAAGTACTCTTTGTTAGCCCTAATATGATGTAGATGCTTGAGTCCAGCACTTACTTGCTACTCATTAAGACAGCTGCATTATTTTTGGCCGGGAGGAGGGGCTCACTGCTGTATTCCTGGGAATAGGGACAATTGTTTTAATTGGGTGAGAGACAGGTGCTTCATTTGGCCTTCTCCATAGTTCACTCAAATCGACTCCAAAATATAACATAGCTCACTAATGAAATTATTAGTGGATAATTTTAGCCACAAAACTATCCAAGAGTTTGTTATAATGAGAAAAGCTAGTTTTCCCACTAACACTAATACAGGTAGTCCTCAAGTTACAATCACAATTGAGCCCCAAATGTCCATTCCTAAGCAAGACATTTGTTCAGTGAGTTTTGACTCATTTTCTTGTCACAGTTACTAAGTGAATTACTGTAGTTGCTAGGTTAGTAACATGATTGTTAAGTGAATCTGGCTTCCCCATTGACTTTGCTTGTCAGAAGCTCACAAAAGGTGGCCCCAAGATCCTGCAACTGTCATTAATCTGAGTCTCTTGCCAAGCGGCTGAATTTTGATCATGTGACCATGGAGATGCTGCAATGGTTGTAAATGTGAAAAATGGTCGTAAGTCACTTTTTTCAATGCTGTTGTAACTTCAAATGGTCACTAAATGGTTGTAAACCGATGACTATCTGTAGCGATCCCTTTGCTTTTTTTGTATGTCACTCTTGTATGTCATGCAGTGAAGCTTAATCTTCCTTTTTACCTAAAAGTAACCGAATCCTGTAATTATATTAAATCTTCCTGAATTGTATAGTTACATATTTATAGGATATTATTTCCAAGCAAATCAGGGAAGTGCATCTTTCTGAAATTTTGGAAAGATGTTGTCGATTGGCAGAGCCCAAAAAACTGAAATTGGGCCAGATTTCATTAGCACTTAAGAGTGTGAAAGTTAAGATTTGCTGCCAACCTGGAGGACGCATAATGGGCTGTGTGAACCAACCCTCCCTGCTGTTACTGATCTCTGTCATATCCATGTTCCTCAGTCCCTACAGCAACCCGGTTATGTAGATATTTGTATAGCATAGGAGAAGGGAGAATCTGAACATGTATTGATATACATCTGTGGAATTTTTTAACTGGAAGGGGGATTTGTGTTCAGCCCCAGACCATTCCTCACATGGAAAAATTGCACATGAATGCATGCAGTCATACATGTATAGAGTCAATTCAGATAAACAAGTGATGAATAGATTTTAATTGCTTTCTGCTACCAAGTCTTTTATTCTGTAAAGACAACACTGTCCTTCACTGTTTGTGAACTCTCCTCCCACAATTTCTCTTTTCTCTCTTCCCAGCCCTGGCCAATTAATGGGGGTATCAGCAAAGCTCCAGATCCTCCCCAGCGGGATTTACTGCTTACCGGGTAGGTATAAGCATGCAAATTCATCCTTGGCTTTACTCCTGTAGAAGCAGTAACTCATCACTGCCTTATTCCCCCTCTGCTTAGTCTTTAATAAGCAAGCAAAAGAAAATGAAGGCCCTAACCTTTGCAGCAGTAAATTAGGTGCCAATCATTTTGGAAATGACCGTTTAGTTATTACAGGCTTTAAATTGGCTTTCCAAATACTCCATTTTAAAAACCACTTTTTAACATATACTGTAAGTAAACAAGTGGGCTCGGTTGCTACAGGTGATCTAATCCTGCATGCTCTGCACAATAAGTAGTCTCATATAGCTGCCTTTTCTATCTGGAATTTCAAAAAGAGACAAAAATATTGTAAAAGGATTTTCAGGATTCTTGTGCAAATTCCTGGTAAGATTGTACTTAAATATCCCGATACTTTGCCAGTTAAGTTACAGAGAGTTATTTGCATGCAGGAGTTGGGATATGGTAGTCCTGAAAGCCAAAAGGTATTGATGCTCTGGAATAATTATTGCTGCTGTTTCTGGAATAGGATACTTCTTCACCAAACCTCACCTAACCAATTAGGATACAAATCCATTTCTGATGTACTGCTGTAAGGAGTAAAATGGGGAAAGATCAGTCCTTACACCCACCCACTCCCGGACAAAATTTCTGTTTGATCTCACATGCAGGTGCATGGAATATGTATCTGTGTGTATAGATACACTTGTGTAATACCAACATTTTAAAAACACATTCTTTTTTAAAAAAAATAGTTGTGGTTTATATAGCTCTCCTATATCCTGCAAAAATCTGGAGGGCGACCAAGAGTTACAGTTGGTTCAGGAATTTTGTAGCTGCAATTTAAGAAATGAAAATAGAGGAGGAGTGGAATTAGAGAGAGGAAGATTGATAAGTCCAGGCACCAATTATTTAAGAGCTATGTAGTGATTAGACCGACTTGTAACTATGGTAGGGAAGGATAGCCCAAGACTAGTAAGCCCAAAGTGGACTGACAAACATTCAAATTGTTTACGGCAATTTATTTCTTTTATATATTTGATTTACTAAGTTGAGCAATGAAAGAGAAGCTACTTTAGAACTCTCATTGGAAAGAAAAGTCCCTTTCCAGGTACATATTTTTTAATATAGTTCAGAACTATTGGAAAGAAATATGGATAGAACATAGCTGCCCTACTTTTCTGTGTCCTGGTGAACTAACAAGGAGCAACAGGCAAGCATCCTCAAAAGACTTGCTGCCAAGCATCTGCAGTCTGATGTGACCAAGAAATATTCTGGGCAGCTCTCCTTCTTTCTGCACTAGGCAGATCAGCTCAGTATAGGTTTAGGCTATATGCCTATATAGTAGAGGCTCAGTATGCACTTGATGACATTCTTCCCCAGTCTGATGACCTCCAAGCAGTCTTGACCTGCAGTGACACAGATTTCTAGCCAGCATGCTGACTGGAGATTATGGAATTGAAATCTGGAGAACACTAAGTAGGGAAAGGCTGCTCTACAATATTTTGCCAAAACTGCTTTGAGATGCATGCAGAGAGAGAGAGAGAGATCAGTGTGAAAAGGGAATTTTGCATAATGAAAGTTTTGTGAGCCTACATGAATAGCAAGAGGAAATTCAGATTATTTTTCCCCATTAATATTTAGTATGTATTGACTAAAATGCTTCCACCAGGCTAGCCTTGATTAAAGAGCAGCCAGTCATTCAGCATCTCTCTTGCTTAGAAATCAGGGAGTGATTCTGGTATAACCTGCCTTTCTGCTTTGGGCTCAGGCACGAGGATGGCACAGTGCGCTTCTGGAATGCATCTGGTGTGTGTCTAAGCCTCCTGTATAAACTGAGCACAGTGAAAGTGTTTCTCACTGATGCAGATCTCAATGACAATATGAACCAGCTGGGAGAGGATGAGTGGCCTCCACTACGCAAGGTAAGCAGCCTTAACCCGCTGAAGCCAAAGCTTGTTCTGCATTATGTACTTCTAAAGAAGTGCTTTTTGCACTATATACTGTATTTTTGTGCTCAGGTGGTATTTGTTGCTTCTTTCTGCTGCATTAGGTTGGCTCCTTTGACCCTTACAGTGATGACCCCAGACTTGGGATCCAGAAGATCTTCTTATGCAAATACAGTGGCTATTTAGCTGTAGCGGGGACAGCAGGACAGGTACTAATAGGAACAATATCTCTAAGGGATTTGTATGGGCTATTGTAGCTTAGAGACCTGTGCTTTCACACTGATATACAATTATCCTTAATTAGACAGATCTGTTAAATCGTCTCTGTTATCCTAACAATTTCAGGGCTGGGGGAATTGGATGCAATCCAGTTTACTCGGATATGCGTCCTTTTTGTGCTAATTCTGGCTAAAAAGTGGGTTCTCAGACAACTGTCTCTTTGCTGCACAATGGAGAAATAATTTCCAAACTCTAGCAAGCCATGTCTCTTCAGCAATCCTTCTGCATGCAGTATGCAAGTCTTGCTATTTACTTAACATGTTGTGTTCCCAAATACAGCTACAATTACAGGTAATCCTCACTTAATGATCCCATTTATGACCAGAATATTCATTACTAAACAAAGCAGTTATTAGATGAAATATTACATGAATGGATCGCTTAGCAACAAGAGTTCTGGTAGCCTGGTTGCAGTTCATTTGGCTAGGACAGGGATCTGCAACCTGCAGCCCTGCAGCCACGTGTGGCTCTTTGGACCCTCTGCTGCGCTCTCTGTCAGCTGATCCCACCCCTGGCCGGCCCCTCCCCTCCCCATAACTCCTCGCCTGGCCTGAGAAGGTAAGGTTGATGGCAGGGGATGGAGACTCACTCCATATTCCAGAGCAGGAGGTGACTGGGTGGGACTGAGTGACATCGAGTTGGCCACGCCCACCCAGTCACATCGGTTGTTAAAATTATTGGCTCCCGGGGTTTTCTTTTCTGTGGGAAACGGGTCCAAACGGCTCTTTGAGTGTTTAAGGTTGCAGACCCCTGGGCTAGGACTATGCCATTGTTAGGTCAGGACCTCACACTTCTCCTGCCCTGCCCTGCTCAACTCCTCTTCAGCTCCTCACCCTTCAACTGGTCTTCCCCAAATTTCCGTCCTTTTGACTTCTCTGCATTCCATTGCCACCACCCCTGCCACCACTTCCATACCTGTTGACCTTTCTTAAAACCAAAATAACGAAAGAAAATAAGTACCAAAACGTGAAACATGTTGGTGAATCCAACTAGCAACCCATATATCACACACTCCACCAGAGACTCCATCCAGACCAGCCCAAAATGTGGAAGAAAAGTCAAGCCTTTAAGGTCCTCCAGAACACAACCAGGATGAGAATTTTCTGGAGAACCTCATTCCAGAGGGCAGGCACCATGAGAGTGGAGGCACACCTCCACGATGCCAATAGATGGCATTTTTTAATCAAAGAAATCCAAAGGAGATCAACTAGGGCAGACGCCATAGGAGATGGCAAGTAAAATATGAAGTAACCAATAGGTAGCCTTTTTAAAAAAGAAATCCGGAATGCATCAACTAGGCTTTATGTCACGTAGGGCTTCATAGGTTGTAACCAACACCTTGAATTGCACCGAGAAGCTTACTGGCAAGCTTCCAAAGTTAACCAGCCCAGTGCAGGCATATAGTTAAATGCACTTGGTGTTTAAATGATGTATCACCCACCATATAGTCGAGCAGGGAAGGCCAGTTATGACATATAAATCATATATGCCTCTATTTTTTTCTCCTGTAGATACAGATTTGCTTTTAATGTCTCTGTTGGATTTTCATTGAAATATATTTCATAAACTAGAGGGTCCAAACTGTGTTTTTTGATGGTTAGCCCTTGGCCCAGTCTCCATAAACATGAAGGTAGCAGCCTGTCATGCTCAAGTAATTTTATGAATGATTTTTCTTTTACTGTTTTTTTTTAAAAGGCTGTCATAAAGCGAAGACCAACAAGCTGCTGGAGTAGCACTATCTATACCTGTAAAAATCTTGTGTTGCACTGCTGGTATACAACCTTAGACATTTCACAAAGTGCTTACAAGTCATAATTTCCCAAAAGTGTGGCTGTTTTGGGTAATAGTTTCTTGTTCTTACTGGTCATAGCATGGTAAGGGTTCCCCTAAAAGCTGCACGTGCTTAATACAGGATTACCTGTATTAAAAACATTTTAATGACAGGTAATCCTCAACTTACAGCAATTCATTTAGTGACCATTACAAGGGCACTGAAAAAAGTGAAATTATGACCATTTGTCACATTTACCACTGTTGCAGCATTCTTATAATAGTCGCATGACCAAACTTTAGATGCTTGGCCACTGATTCATATTTATGATGGTTGCAATGTTTCAGGGTCATGGGATCCCCTTTTGCGATCTTCTAACAAGCAGAGTCAATGAGGAAGCCAGATTCACTTAACAATTATGTCATTAACTGAACATCTTCACTGATTCACTTAACAACTATGGAAGGAAAGGTTGTAAAATGGCAAAATTCATTTAAGAGATGGCTCACTTAGCGACAGAAATTTAAGTTGAGGACTACCTGTAGTCACTTTACCACCAGATAAGGCTTAAAACCTTGCTTCTATTTTATTTGGACTCCTTGGATGTTAAAGCAACATCCTTTTGTTGGATTACATCCCAAAATAAATGTGATGGTTGGAATTCTCTGCCCCTACAGAGGAACATGAAAACAAAACAGGCTGAAAACAAATGAAATGGTGAATTGTTTTGCACCGGTAAAAGCCCAGAGGAGGAAATGTGTATATTTTGGATTAAATGCTTGTGCAAATAATGTGGGATTTGCAGTATTGAGGTTTCACAGGGCAGCTCTGAATGAAATCTATCTCTATCTGAAGGTCCTTGTCATGGAACTGAATGATGAAGAAGCGGAACAAGGGATTGATCACGCAGAAGCGGACTTTCTCCAGGACCAAGAAGGCTACAAGTGGAAGGGCCATGAACGCCTGAAAACCAAGGATGGGCCTGTCCAATTTGAGCCTGGCTTTCAGCCATTTGTCTTGGTCCAATGTCAGCCCCCGGCAGTCGTCACATCACTGGCCCTTCATTCAGAATGGAAACTTGTGGCCTTTGGTACAAGCCATGGATTTGGGTTGTTTGATCATCAGCAGAAGCGGCTGGTTTTTGTGAAGTAGGTCACTTTCTGGGAAAGATGTTACTTGAAGGCTTATGCGACATGTTTAGTATACAGCTTCTAAAGCTTTTCTGTTTTCAATTCTGGTGTTGCTATCATATTTTTTGATAAAATAAGCTGGAGGTTTTGCAATGAAATCTAACCCAGGCAGGGAATGGCTTAGGTCACGGATTCCCAGTTTTTTACATTCCTGGAGCTCTTGAGCTGCACCACCATGGTTTCTGCTAATTTGGAGGTGAGAAGAAAGACTTAAAAGTTTAACATAACTATGAAAACAAAAAGGCCATCCTGTAAAACCCACTGATAATCCTGTTTCTATCATAAATGGGTACTATGCAGCCTTGCCTCATTAGCATTTTCTCTATCTACTTCGATCTCAGCTTCCCCAAACTTTAAATGTAACTACTAGCCATCAAAAGATTGCTTAATCCTGATTTAAGTAAATCATTATCCCCTCATCTGTTAAATTAGTTGTAATTTGTACTGGACACCTGAAGAATGATAGGAAAAGTATCAAGAGTATGTCTGTATAATTAGATGGAATTCTTTGGGCAAACTATTGAGAAGAATCCTGGTTCCCTAAATCCTTCAAAAAAAAAAATCTTAAACTCCAATTAGTTCAGATGCAATACAAAATGTACCAAATGGGTGCCGGTCCTGACTAAGGGATAAGAAGGTTAGGGATTGTAGAACATTCTAGAACACAGCAGAATAGGTGGAAACTATGCTGCTTCTAATTGTTTCTCTGGCAAAATGGTAGCAAAGCCCTCCTGATTGCTAGGCAAGGAGTGTTGACAGAAGGATTCTTCATGAACTTAGGACTGGTGATCCATTAGAAGGATAAGGGTCACCGAGATAATTTATCATAAATATTAACCAGTTACATAATTGTAAAATACCAGGTCAAGGTGGCATGGAATCAATATTACATTGTATTACATTGATTGACAGAAATCCACAAGTAACTATTGGAAGGCTCTTGACAGGACTTCTAATATTTTGCCAGCATATTGGTTGTAAAGATTGGCCAATTTTGGCAACTAGTGAAGTATATTAAGTGAGCGTTAGTATTTTGAATGAAAGAAAGAAATGTCCTAATGCCCCGGTATTAGACCACATGTCTACTGGCTTCATTCTAGATGCACCCTCCATCCTAATGATCATTTGGCCTTGGAAGGCCCGCTTTCCAGGGTGAAGTCCTTAAAGAAGTCTCTCCGCCAGTCCTTCCGCCGGATACGAAGGAGCAGAGTGTCAAATCAGAAGCGGCAAACTGCCCAGGTGAGGCAATGCGTCCTTTGGCTTCACACAGTTGTAACAAACCTCCCCCCCCTTTTTTTTTAGTGATAGATCAATGGTACAGGACCTTTCATGGCACTGATATGTTGCAAGAAGATAAGAATGAGATTCAAATAAGAGTGCTGCTTTTCAGTGAAGACAACTTGGGCTCTTGGATTAGTAGAAAGGAAAAAATATTTCTTTCCCTTCTGCTATTTTCAACAAATGCATGCACTCAGAAGCTAGTCCATTCAGAAGTCTTCAATTTATTACAACAGGGAACTTGAAACTCAGCTTATTATCCAGAAGTCTGGTTTTATTTTATGAGACCCATTTGATTCTTTTACATACGGTCTGTATATATTTGTTCTCAGTGAACTTCTAAATTAGTAAAAGTGGAGTAGCATCTTCATAATCTGAACAGTTTTGTTTGTTTGAGAGCTGCATAGGGTATTATTCAGTGGTTGCCCCTTTTTTTTTCATGGGACAATATAGGAGGGAATTTCCAGGCATAATCGTGACGCATTACAAGAAATTGAATTAGCTCCAGTCCAACGAAAGATTGAAGCACGATCAGCAGAGGATTCTTTCACGGGCTTCGTCCGCACGTTATATTTTGCTGACACCTTCCTAAGGGACAGTAAGTACTTCACCTTTGAGGATTTGCCATGTGTCCCTTTGCTCAGAGAACAAATAATGGTTAATAGAGAGTATTTATCACTTCTCGTCATCATTGGCTAGATTCTAACTCTCTACCAATGCCTGCAAAACACACATCAGTGCATGGATCACTTGATCCTTTATAACTGGTCACTACAATTGGCTGAAAACAATTACAGTTTTTTGACATTAATGAAATATGTTCTCTTCTAGATAAAGGTTTTAGAAAGTGACTCGTCCAAATATTTCAATAGATTTGTTTGTTTTGAATCAGGAAATGTTTGTCAAGAGGAAAAGAACACACCACACCCCTTTAATGAATGTGCACATTCATCCATGCACATACATCCATACACTAAATATTAAATCACCTGGAACAGGTAGCAATAGCACTTAGACTTATATACCGCTTCATAGTGTTTTACAGCCCTCTCTAAGCGGTTTACAGAGTCAGCATATTGTCCCCAACAATCTGGGTCCTCATTTTACCAACAATGGAAGGATGGAAGGCTGAGTCAACCTTGAGCCTGATGAGAATCAAACTGCTGAACTGCTGACAGCCAGCAACCTGCAGTACTGCATTCTAACCACTGCGCTCACCATAGCTCAGTGTGAGAGCTATGCATGTTGAATAAACGGTGATCACTGATCAATGTATCAGTGATAGCCATTTATTCAAGATGCATAATTTCTAGAGTAATTTTTAGAAGTTGAATAACAAATCACACTAAGAAAATGAATATTGGCTTTGATGAGGAAGGCCTTTGTGACAAGTTTTGGACTTTTTAATTTAGGGGGAAAATGGTATGCTTGTATAAATTTACAAGCCACATGCAGTGTGAAAAGAAAGATATATAATGGCTTTCCCCATAGCAACTTAGTATACAGAAGAATATACTACCTCTTGGATTTAGAGGCTGCATGAATTAGAGTTGTTGGACAACAAATATTAAAAGAAGGAAATACATTGCTGAATTATGCACATTTTTATCTGGTTCATTAGGGCTGTTTGGATACAGATTCTGGTCCAAGCTCATATTTTTCCTCCCATTTTTTCAGTCTCTTCACATTCACAGCACAAATGTTAGGAATGTAAATATTTTTTAAGAAAGCATTTAGTCCACATTATTCATTGTGTCTTTGAGCTAGACTGGACTGGAGTGAGTCAGAGTTCTGTACTTATACAGAAAACATTGATGCTTATATTGGAGATCTGAGCCCAGTGTGAACAAAACAAAATAAAAACCATTGTTTTTTCATCATCACTTGTTATGCATGAGAATTCCAGTCATGACTTCTGTTAACTCCTTTTCAGGTTCTCGGCACAGCCCTTCTTTGTGGGCAGGTACCAATGGGGGCACAGTGTATGCTTTCTGCTTGCGTATTCCTCCAGCAGAGAGAAGAATGGATGAGCCTGTGAGAGCAGAGCAGGGTGAGTGAGACACATTGATGAACTGCATTTAGGGTTGAGGATGATCTTACTCATTCTATCACAAAGAGCTGACTCATGATAGGTGATAAATGGTCTTGAGGGTGATGAGCTCATAGTGTAACATAAAATCAGAAAGCTACTTGAATGGGTATTTTACTCCCACCAACACTGACAGGGCAAGCCACTAGAATATCAGCAGAGAGCAAACCCCACTTTAAGTAACACTGATGATGTTACCTAGTTTGGAAAATGAAACATCTGCAAAAAAAATGAGAGCAACAGGGAGCCTCATTATCCCCTGACACTGCCACATCAATTATCAAAATTCTTCTTTTCAATCATAGTTATGTCTGATGTGTTGTGAGCTTTTATCAGTCTGTATTCAAAAATCCCACCATATTTTAACCTATTCACTCTCAACTACTTTTTCAGCCCACCAATTTTTCATTACTGATACATGATCTTTTTACAGGTGTTCAATGAATCATTCTGACATAACATTTTGGTGTTATGTCTTTATTTGTAATCAGTTGGTGCAATCTTAATTGCAAAAGCTGAGTATATAATCTATTTCTTTATGATGATAATTATTTTCAGAGAAAATTATTCAGTAGTTTCCTTTTGAAAAGTTGAGTATATAATCTATGATGATTATTATTTTCAGAGAAAATTATTCAGTAGTTTCCTTTTGAACCTTATATGCTATTTATCAGTGCTAAACAATTGTCTTAAGCTTTAAAGTTTTGCCCATTTATCAGTTTTTAATTCTTGCATTTTTATTACGTTTATCTTATCTTTCTAATATGGAGCTTAGAACAACATATATTTGTCTGCTCCTCTTTCTTATTTTTGCAATTGCCTGCAAGGGAAGTATGATTGTGAGAAAGTAACTAGACAAAGAAATTTGAAATTTGAACCCAGATCTCTCCATTCATAGTCTCAAAGCCACATTGGCTCTTCTTCTTTTTTAATAAAGTTTTATTTGGGTTTTCACACATAAAATACAAGTAAAACATCTTTTTTGAAAATAGTATGGTCCCGGGTTGAACTTCTTTATACAGACACAAAACTCAATTTCATGCTCCTTTTTGTATTCTATTCCATATCTTATACTATTTTACATTTTCTATATAGTTTTTCCCCTCTTTTAATTTTCTCAATTTTATTTTGATTATCTCATCTCAATTCAAATCATTATATTTATACTTTTGTCTATTCTGTTTCAATTTCATATTATCTTTTCTCATTAAACAAATTTTCTCCTGTAGTTACTAATTGGAGTATGACACCTTTATATCTTTTAATTACATCCATTCAACTCTTATTTAAACTTCAATATATACCTTAAGTTTATGACCTTCAATATAATACATAATACATAACTTCCAATCGAATTCTGCTTGGTACATTCTTATAATACACACTATATTCTTTTAAAAAAAAGAAACATTGTAAATATATGTAATTATCAACCCTCATTCCATTCCAGTTCAGTTCTATCATTAATAATCATTAAAATCTTAACATCTTTAACCAATTAAATATCATACTTCCTTAAAAACACATATAATCTCCACAATTAATTTTTCCCTTATTTCTCTTCACATATGTTTTATAAATCATTAAATATACCTTTTGTTACATTGATTTATTGACAAGCATTCCACTGAATTACGATAGCTATTTTATCAGACATTTTAATCATACATTGTTTCATATTTTCTAAAATTATTTCTGCTTCTAATATAACCATACTATCTTATGTACCTTTGCAGAATCCCTTTTTCCATTAAGTTTTCACACATTATCTCTAAATAGGCCCTGTTTCTCTATATTTTGCTTCTGTCCTTTATAACTTCTTTTCCTTTTTCTTCCCTCTCATCTTCTCCCTCCCCTTTTTACCCCCTTGTCTCTCTAGTTCTAATTCTCTCTTCTGCATTTCCCTCTTCTGTTGCTTTCCAATATTATACTTATTTTTCACTCTATTTTTTTGGGGAGTTGTTTTTCCCAATCTTAAACTTTCCATTCTCTTTCCCCCTTTTCCTTTTTTTCCCCATCTAAGATTACTTGTTCATTAAAGATGGCTTCTTTGTCGGAATCTTCTTGTTCTGCAGGCATTTCTTGTTGTTTCTCATAATGTTGTTTCTCCAAATCTCCATTTCTAAAAACTGAAATACGAAGCCAAAAGAACCTCTCCCTTCTTGTGCATCTTCTTTGTACTTTTTAAGTTCCATTTTCAATTCTTCTAAAAGTTGAGCCATTTTAAACAGTTTTAAACAACCACCCGATTGATTTTAGTCATTCAAAACAATAACCAAAAATCCAGAAATCATCAAGTAATCCAAATAGTCCTGAGTTATATCTTCTTATTTCTTTTTCCACTTTCTCTTCCTGGGGTTTTTGTTGCGATATTTCAGTTAAAATGTATCTTTTGGAAGTCTTGTTGAGATTTTGCTGTAAGTTGTTTTTAATTCCAGGCAGTCTCCTCCCTTCCAGATCCTGCCCTTTTATTCTTTATCTCCCCTTTCCTGTTTTCAAAAGTTTTTAATTATCCAGAAATCTTTATTATCCCTTTGACTTTTTATTTTCAGCATTAAATGCCTATTGATGTCAAAGTGGATTTTTTTTCCAATTTCTTGCTTAAGTCTCTTAGCTGTCAGTATAGGAAAAGGAGAAAACCAAATCTTTTCCCTTTTCTCTCTCCTTCGCAGCTTCTTAGGGAACAATGTTATTGTTTTTTAACAGTTTCAATTCCAGGGTACCTTATTTGTTGCTTTTGCTGTTTGACCCGGTCAACCAAAACTTTCTCTTCTTATCTTCCTCCTGCACATTCTTTTCTGGTCGAGTTCTTCTTTGTGGTGGCCATTTCTGACCACCGCTGCAACTGCCTTCGGGTAAGGGAGTAATGGCCAGCTGGGGAGGAGAGATGCGGCTCTCATCAACCCTGCTGGCAGTCTCCCCCCTCTTCACCACCTCTACGGGGTGGCTTAGCCCCGAAACCAGCTGGCTCGGGGCGCTCCAGCAGTGAGCACAGATCGAAGCCTCGCAGAGATGAGGTTTCGGTCTGTCGCTGAAGAAGCTCAAACCGGAAGTCCCACATTGGCTCTTCTTGAATTTCATCTGAGTCATGATGAAATCATTAAGGCACTAACAATGCATGCAAAACAAGGGAGCTCTGTTCTATCAGGAAATTAACCAAGTTAGCTAAAGAATGAATTTTTTACTTATATAACACCTGACAACTACAGTTCTAATAAGCCATGACCTAAAACTAATTATAAAAAGCTAAAGATATATTAAAAGGAGCTTAGGAAACATCACAATAGAGTGGGCAGTGGTAATAATGACAATGAAAATATCATAAAAGCAATATAATAAAGAAAAATCAAAAGAAACACAAGCCATAAAACACATCCCAAAGCAAAGCAGCTTCTTCACCAATGTCTTGGAGCTAGATCTTGCCTTATTGCTATGTGCATTTTCTCTTCTTGTTTCTTTAGCCAAAGAGATCCAGCTAATGCATAGAGCTCCAGTTATTGGCATTATTATTCTGGATGGCCAAAGCACTCCTCTTCCTGAACCACTTGAAGTAGCACACGACCTCTCCAAAAGTCCCAACATGCAAGGTTGTCATCAGCTTCTTGTAGTGTCTGAAGAACAACTTAAGGTAACAGGGTTCTCTGTATGTAAGATGTTGTACACTGTGTGAAAGACTTTGGAATGCAAAGAATGTCTGGAAATACTGTGTTACTTACTCCCTTGCCTTTTCCTTGCTTTTAAGAGGCATTCAGTGACATGTATTATTAACAAGGCTGCCCAGAGTTGAAGAAGCATCCTGTAAATTAGGAAGGTTGAGTTGCATATGGCAGAAATCCCCAATTTTGTCTTGTCCACTTGTCATGCATTCTCAACCTGTGTGACTTCTACACAGGAAGAAGAATAGCTGAGTTATTTGGGTGGTGCGTTATCTTCATTCCACCACCACCCAAATAATTTTAGAGAATGGATGAAAAACTGGGACCCTAAATTGAGCAGAGTCTCCATTAATATAGGAGGATCTGTGCTGTGGGTAAATGCCCTCTGCTTTTGGAAGTTGAAGAGAACAATTATTTGAAAAGGCAGGAGTGCAAACAGAGCCAGTAGGCTCAACTCTCCCTTCTCCCCCAGCTACAGAATACCTGAGCATTGTTTCATAATTATTAGCTCTTCACTTGACACCTTTCCCCAATTTATATTTGGTTTGGTGGCTTCCTTAAAAAGAAACCAAATCAGGCTCAAATTGAAGACAGTACTCTGGGGTCCTGCTAGCAACAAAGTATACCCCATTTTCTGATTTTGTTTGTAGAAAGATATTTGCAAGTGGTGAGAATCAGATCCTGGCCATGTAAAAAATTCATTCATTGCTTTCTGTGGCTTGAGGCAGAAAATCATTGCTTAAAAAAAACAGGCTCTTTTGCTAGTGAAGGAGGGAAATGTTGCATTTTTCTCATTACAGGTTGACTAGCAGAGGCTTTGATGTAATTCTTCCACTAAGGAAGAAAATGATAGAATTTGTTCATGTTGGCAGGTTTTCACATTACCCAAAGTCGTCTCCAAACTGAAGTTGAAACTTACAGCTCTGGAAGGCTCCCGGGTGCGAAAAGTGGCCGTTGCCAACTTTGTTAGCTCTAAGACCGAGCATAGTGAGAATGACTTGGCTGTCCTAACAAATCAGGGAGACATCCAGATTATCTCTCTGCCGTCACTTAAAATCCAAGCGCGTTATCCCTGTATTCGCAAGGAGGATGTGAGTGGCATTGCTTCCTGTGTGTTCACCCGATATGGACAAGGTAATATGAGGATCATCCATGAGTTACCACACTTTGGTGTGCTAGGCCAGGGGTCCCCAACCACTGGGCCGCGGACCGTTACCGGTCCGTGGATCACTTTGCACCGGGCCGCAAAGAAAATACAAAAATAAAATAAAATAAAAATGGCGGCTTTCTTTGCCTTCGGTGAATGCTGCTGGGATCAGGGATCAAGGACACAAATGAAAGAAGGGGAGGGAGGAAGCAACCAAAGCCTGTCCTGCTCTCCGGCTCAGTGACTTCGGTTTCCTCCCGCCTCGTTCCTCTCTCAGTCGCTCTCTCGCTCCTCCACCAGCCCAGGAAGAAACTGCTTCAAAGAAGCCGGCAGGGTGGCTTTTCCTGTCAGCGCAGCTCCCCCGAAGCGCCCGTTCACCCCCACCCCGCCGCCAATCAATCCAGGTTCAATCCAGTGCTCCGTTCTGCCTGCCTGCCTGCCTTCGTTTCTGGTTGTTTCGGAGCAGCTTCGGCTGAGAATAATAACTATTCACCTCTTTTTCTCAGCCGAAGCTGCTCTGAAACAACCAGAAACGAAGGCAGGCAGGCAGGCAGAACGGAGCACTGGATTGAACCGTGGGCGGCGGGGTGGGGGTGAACGGGCGCTTCGGAGGAGCTGCGCTGACAGGAAAAGCCACCCTGCCGGCTTCTTTGAAGCAGTTTCTTCCTGGGCTAGTGGAGGAGCGAGAGAGCGACTGAGAGAGGAACGAGACAGACACCTGAGGGATGAGGCTGAGGGAGGCAGGGCCGAGAGGCGGGGCTTCTCAGCCATCCTGCAGGGACTTGTCCTGAGCCGCGGAGACAGCCGTGGGCCGCCACCGCCCAGCGCTCAGTTTTGAAGGCGCTCCTCAGCCCAGCGCAGTTGCTGAATCTGCAGCTGAAACCCTCCGTTTTAAATGTCCCAATAGAAGAGAATATCTGTTGCTCAGGGTTGCAATGAGGAGGCATTGGCGCTCCCTGAACTTGGTGGTTTGCTGGCAGACGTTTTATTACCCGACTAGGTAACAACATCAGATGTTACCTAGTCAGGTAATGAAATGTCTGCAAGCAAACCACCAAACTTGGAGTCCTCTCCCCCGGTCCTTGAAAAAGTGTTTCTGCGTGAAACTGGTCCCTGGTACAAAAAGGGTTGGGGACCACTGTGCTAGGCCTTTGAAAGCTTTGAACTGATGCCTCAAGCATAGAGATGTTTTGTCTTTGTACTTATATAATACTAAGAAAGCTAAAGAAAAAGACCAGGTTGGGGAAAAGGGGAAGAGTCATCTCCTTTTGCACTGAAACCCAAATTTTGTTTACACTGGTCTATTAATAAAGTGCTCTCTACTTTAATATTTGCACAAAAGAGTGCACACAAAACCTTTATGAGGTAATAGCCCAAGGAATCAATATCCATATCCTAGTTGCAATTTTTAATCTTTAGGACTTTTTTTACATATTCATCCCAAAAAAGGTTAGAAACTTCACTGGGATCTTCATTAATAAAATCAATCTAATTAGTTCAGATGTGACACTGAACATTGATCATGTAGTATGCTCTGTATGTTTGTTCTGAATTTAAGTCTGCTCAGGTGCACTTATTTCCAAATCAGGGCCTATTTATAGCTTCCCTGTATGTTTGTAACCTTAATCTGTTTAGAAGGGAGAATGTGCCTATGTAGGACTTTAGGAAACAAGACCCCCTTGCATAATATCTATCCCTGCTCAACTGGCTGTTTCTCCATCATTCTCTGCAGGATTCTATCTCATCTCCCCATCAGAATTTGAAAGATTTTCCCTTTCGCCAAAGTGGCTGGTGGAACCTCGAAGTCTTGTGAAAGCATTGGAAAACAGAGAAAACTGCCACGGGCACAGCACATCTGGCACAGAAAAGACTTCAAAGAAATCAAAGTATGTCTGTCAGAGTTTCTGTCAGTCAAGTACACTATTTTGTAACAATTACAAAGTATAACTTATTTGACAGTATGGTTGATATTTTAATATTTTTGTTTTGTTGTTGAAGACCCAAATCCCTAAGGAGCCTAGCCGATATTGAACAATACCATGATAATATTGCCTATGCATTCACGTTACTATAATTTTTGGAATATATAATTCACAGAACTATGGGAAGACCTACGACCAAAAGAGATCCATGTCTGATATGGTACAGATTTGAATAGATGTTGTTCTTTGCAGACGCATAATGTGTCAATGCATCTGCTTGTCCCCTGATATCCAATCAACTGATTCATAAGAGTTTAGCCAGTGCAAGTAGTCCTTGAGTTATGATAGCAATTGAGACTGGAATTTCCATTGCTAAGCAATGTGGTCATAAAGTGAGGCACCATATGATCATATCACTTAGCGATATCAATCCCTGCAGTCCCTATTGCAACAAGCAAGGATTGTGGGTCATTAAGTGAGCATCTCCTCACAAGGAGTGTGGGTTGCTGGCAAGACATGCTACAACCCCAGAGCGGTTTCAGGAGAGTACATGGATGGGGTGGGGGGGTGGGGATTTACCCAAGCAAATTGAGTCCTTCCCTGCCAGAGAAAACTTTGCTTGCGGGAAGCTGGTAGGGAAGGTTGCAAATCATGATCACATGACTCCAGGATGCTGGAACCAGGGGTGGGATTCTACCAGTTCGCACCTATTCACTAGAACCGGATGTTAACATTCTAAGCAGTTTGGAGAACTGGTTGCTAGAAGAAATTCCTGAACTAATCCTGTAAGGAAGGCAGGAAGGAACCATTCTGGTGTTGCTTACAGAAACTGCCTCTCCGTTAACCCTTATTACATTCTTGGCAGGACTAGACTTCCTGTCTCAGGAACGTCTCTGGAGTTTTTCCCCCTCCTTTGCTGGTATTTTGCTTGTGTGGAGTGACCATTCAAAGTTATAATGGCACTGCAAAAAGTGACTTATGACCATTTTTCACACTTACGACTGTTGCAGCATCCCCACAGTCATGAGAGGCCAGGCGAGGAGATGCGTGCCTCGATGTGAGTAATATTGAGTTGTCCACGCCCAGCCAATAACATGACCACCAAGCCACGTCCACCCAGTCACATGATCACCAAATCATGCCCACCAACCAAGCCATGCCCACAGAACCGGTTGTTAAAAATTTGAATCCCACCCCTGGCCGGAACCCCCATAAGTGTGAACCAGTTGCAAAGCAACTGGTTACAAACCTAACCCTTAGGCTGCTCAGTTGTGTATTTCTGGGCAAATGAAGCCTGAGATTCCTAACTCTTGAAAAGTGAATAGAATATAGATTCATCTGTAAAACCAATCTATTCACCTCTAGCAGAATGTTGTAGGTGTTCTTTTTGTATATGTTACAAGTTGTGACTTGAATAAAACATGGCTTGCTGTAATGTTAGGACTGAAGAATACTGCTTGATATATCAAGTTCTGAGGCGGAACTATTGAACAATTGGTCTCATTGGCTCTTTTCTTCTTTTGCAGCAGCATTATGGAATCAAGACAAACCTCTGGTGAACCAGGTGGTGATGGTAAGTAAACTATGGTGCTTAAAACTCAGTTGCTTTTGTGCCTGTCATAGAAAACGATGGGATCTTGGAACAATTGGCTGCCTTGCTTTGTAACCCATAGTCGTAAGAATAGGTAGTGTGGTAATCCATACACAACTGGGTACTACACTTGTAGAAAAATTAGCCAAAACATTTATAAAACATTTTGGAAAACTTCATGAAAATTCCCTCAGCTTCCTTTTTAGGTATCATCTCTTGGCCTGGAAAAAAATGGAGCAGTAATGTTTCACTCCATTTCATGCCTATGACTAATTCATCAGTAGGTTGGTAGCAGGCAACTTTACAATTCCCACTTCACGTTTAAGCAGTTGGTTTACCTTATTTTTATTATAGCTAAATGGTCTTTTGTTTAACTCTTGTTGAACCATTAAAGCAGGAGTCCCCAAACATAGCTATGCTGGCTGGAGAATTCTGGGAGTTGAAGTCCACAAGTCTTAAAGTTGCCAAGTTTGGAGATCTCTGCATTAAAGCATAACAAGTACTGTAGTAATACTAATAAAAGTTAATTAATAGGTGCTATGTCCATGTCTGCATGGTCTGAATCACCTTTCCTCTTCAAATCTGGATCATTGCAGTCATTTACAGTGGCTTTGAATTTCAAAATTGGGTTTTGGTATGCAGAAGTAAGTCATGGCCTTCATTGTTCAGAGGATTTAAGGAGCTGTCATCCATTTTAATAACTTTTAAACATTTATTTTCTCTTTCTGTGTTGATGATACATTCACTCTCAAAGTCCTATTTTTGTCTCTAGACTGAGAATTAGTTGCTTTAATATTAATTCTTTTTCAGAAAGAATGACTGATAGGCTGATGGAACACGCTCTCCTCAATGATGAAAGTAAGAAAAAAGGTTGTGAAATGAACTTTTTGTGGAAATTATCCTGAATATTTTTACTAATGTAGTTTCAACTACTTCTTTTTCCACCCAAAGGCATACAACTTGAATAGATTTCTTTTTGAGTTGTATGTTTTGTATGTTTAATAGATCAGACTTAATAATATATCTGAGAAAACTAATAGGCATTATTTAGCATAGCTGGCCATATCTGTGTGCATCACATAGTTTCCGACTGTCCTTCATAATTCAATTACTGATATGTTTAAAAAATCAAACCACATTTACTTTGTCTCTGTTCGGGGCACAATGGTCAGTTACCACATCTGTGAAATGGATAATGTTAACCTGCCCTACAAAACAATTTCAGAGAGGTTTCAGTGTACAAAGTGTTCTGCAGCTCCAAAATGTTACATTCACTTGTTTCTAGATTTCTTCCAGGCTATGATATAGGCAGCTATATTTCTTATGACTTATTTTGCCCCTCCTTTCAGGTGTTCTGAAGGAAATCCAGAGTACTCTGGAAGATGGGAGAGGGTGAGTATGATACACCGATATTTGTGATGCTCATTAAAGAATTAATTTGGTAGGTCACTAGTTCAGATATAGTAATGGAAAGGGAAGATCAATAATGTTTTTTTTGTATTTTTGGAGATAAAATATTCTGAAGGAAGAGGGCCGTTACCATTTGGATTCTAATTACACAGCTTTCAACCAATTTGGATGAGATGCATGTATTTTTCATTTTATGAAGAGCTTTTAAGTGGTAAAAAGACATTGAGATGTATAAACTAGGTCAGGGGTGTCAAACTGGCGGTGAAATTGCATATCTGCATGATATATACATATTAGGTGTGTGTCCAATGAGAACAACATGGAAAGTTGATTGGTGTTAATTGTATGAATTTGGTTTTAAATTTTCCAATTAATTCAGTTTGTAACATTGGAGAGTTTATTTTTCTTAGAAAGACAGCTCTTTTTGTCGCAAAGGTGCCTTTCCAAAAAGCAACTTTCTTGATTTTTCTCTTTGAAAACTTTTGCTTCTTTAATCAATCATGACCTTGGGGGGTGACTGAGTGTCTCGATAGATACAGCTGCTTTTTCTCACTCAAAAGAGCCATGAAGTATTATTGCAATGTATTACTTGCATGTATGTTTGCTTGGAAAGAAACTACCACTATATATTGTATATGAAAATGATACTTCATAAGCTGGCTGTCTCATAATCTCCTTTTTTTTTCTTTGCTTTTTGGCAGGAGTTACTACAATAGAAGTTCAGGAAGAATCCAAGTAGGACATACGTTAAGTAATGGAGGAGGTAAGTTGACTTTATATTTTTACTTGTAGTTGATATTGAAACATAATAAACTATGGCTTGTTACAAAAATATATTGTTTCCTACTCTTCGATTCGGGCTGCTGAACAGTCTTATAAAAATGTTCCCCTTGAATAGGAAACAACTACTTTCTCTGACCCTGAGAATGTTAGCAAACTAGAATTGCATCTAGTTTGAATTTTTCCCAATAACTTTTATTATGGTTATAGTGGTTTATTTTGAACAGATAAAAATAACAAACCTAGTACAAAAATATATAAAAAAAGAAAGTGTGAAAAGGGGAAAAATCCCCCCAAAAGATAGTAAGAAAAAGAAACTTTCCTCTTTTTCCAAAGCAAGCATATTCAACATTAACAATTTATGAGTGTCTGTTAAATTACAGCCAGATACATCTTCATTCTATACTTCATCCCATTGTCTATAAACTCATCTCTAAATTGCAGGATCCAATCTCGGTCATCTCTAAATCTTTAGCTCTCCTTATAGATCAATAAAATCAGTAAAAATTAACAAAAATAACTAACAATGTAAGTATAAAACCCCTTTTTCCATTTAATTTATACCCTCTTAACAAATATTAAAAAAGAATAATACAATTGAAAGCTATTAAACATTACCAGAAATAACCCATTACTTACATATCCAAAAATGATAATATAAATATTACAAATGAATCCATTGCAGCACTGAACATTTCCAAACCAGATAACTATGAAATATCACCAAAGATAGCAAATCATTATTTATCTACAAATAAACCAATTTTGTAGGGGTTTTTTCCCCTTTTTTCTTCCAGCCATCCTTAAGTCCCATAGATAAAATTCTAACTCCAGTTTTCTTATAGTCTTTTTTCTTCATCTGTTGAAGTTCTTATCTTTATCCAAGTCAATTTGTAATTTCTATGAAGTTAATTCCAATAAATCTCTGACATTTCAATTTAAAAGACTAGTCCATATTGTTCTTAGGGTAGATTGTTTGTAATGTCCTTTTTAATTTTTAAATGATCATCCAATTCAATTTACGACATCCAGTGTCGTAAATCCAACACTTTCATCTCATTTTTGTAATTTGTAAGTTTTAATAAGTCCACCTTGAAGTCCAGTTTGTTGTCTTCAAAGAAGTTTGTTCATTTTCAGTAGCAACGTTTAGTTCCAGTTAAGAGTTAAAAAGCTCAAGGACTTCTTCATATGCCCACACATCAAGTGTTTCCTATCATGTGCTTTAGTAACAGACCTTCAAAGTCTTGTTTTGCACGGAAAAATGTAAACAAAACAGATTTCCTACAGGAAAGGTTCTTTCTAATTAGTTTCAAAATCTTTCTTTAAACCAGTTTCATGAAGCATTAGCGTTTAAACTCTAAAAACAACTCTAAAGCCACTTCTTTGCTGTATATTGCAAAAAGTTATCAAAATAAATAAATATCTTACAAAGCTGAAAAGATGCAGTTCCCTTAAAAAAGAAATTCTGCCAGCAACTTGTTGGCTTGCAGTTCTGAAAGTTTTTCAATCTTAAAGAGGCAGTTCTGTTAGGTATAACATTGATACCAAATATGGTTTGGGTGAATAAATATATAAAACTTAGATATCATGGTTTAAGTGCTTATCACTTTAAGCACAATGCAGCAGGCAATTAGCCGATTAAGGGTGCGGTTAGAAGTTACAATATAAGGAAGCATTAGAAGCTGGAAAGCTTACTGTGATCTGTCTGGCTGTAACTGTTACTGTGTGCTGCTGCGACTAACTGTGATTACTGACTGTGAGTGCCTGTGACTGAACTGTTATTGTTTGCTACTGTTTGCTGAATATCCAGCGTTTGTTTCTCTGGAGAGTGAAACCGGAGGAGGAGAAGATATCTTTATCGGCTGATAAAGATATTGCAAGGACTCTTAACTTGGACTATACTAGTGAGTCTTACTGGATGGAAATACTGTGAATGACTTAATGGACTGAATGACAATGCTTAAAATCTAACTGGATTAAAAACTATTTAAACTACAAACAGTGTTTGTGTTCAGTGTGTGTATACTCATTGGGCCCTTCCTGGCTTGACTACTGCTGCAATACTCTGCTAGGGTTAATTCCTCAAACCCTAACATTGGTTATGGGCCCAGCAGCATAGTCTAACTAACCAGGATATAGCAGAGAGAGTTGGTGTGAGTTGCACATTACTGTAAAAATAAACTGTTTTAATTAGTTTAAAATAGTCAAAATATCTGAAGAGTAATGGCACAAGTAAATTTGTCACAACTGTCCATGATATCCAGGCTGGATGGAACAAACTATGTTTCATGGTCAATGAAATGTAGTTTACTTCTACGCAGAGAAGGTTTGTGGGACATTATAGCAAACCCACCAGATGTGAGTAGCTGGGATCCTGCTAATGATGATGATAAAGAAAAGTTACAAGACTTTAAACTGAAGAATGAGCAGGCTTAATGCATCATAGGACTGACTCTCTGTGATCAGCAGCTTGTCCATATTCGTGGAGAAGAAAATGCTGCAAACTGCTGGGAGAACCTCAGGAAGATTTATGTTCGGGACAGTGTAGGAGCACATATAAATCTTACACGGAAGCTTTTTCGAACGCATCTTCAGAGGAATGGAGATATGTTAGTTCATTTAAACTGTATGAAGAGCATTTTTCAAGATTTGCAAGAAAAAGAGCTTATATTTAATGAACTGCAACAAGTCTACATAATATTATCTTCATTAGATCAAAGCTATGATGACTATGTGACTTCGTTGGAAGTATTGCCAAAAGAAAGCCTCTCATTAACCGAGATTACAGGCAGGCTACTAGAAGAAGCCAGAAGAAGGCGTGAGCGTGACGAGCTGAGAGAAGATAAGAAAGAAGAGAAATTATCTTCAAAGTTTGAAAGAAACCAGCAAAGCAAAGTAAAGCACCCGGAAGAAGAGAATTTATCTTCAACGGCATACACAATTAAAAAGTGTTTTAATTGTGGAGGCAGAGGACATTTGGCAAGATTCTGCAAAAGAGAAAAAGCCAGAATGTAAAAAAGCCAAAGAACGCATTTGAACTAGCCACGTTTAGCAACTCTGATGTGAAGAATAATTTATGGGTGGTTGACAGTGGCGCATCCCACTGCATCACAAGAGATAAGACAAAATTTATAAAAATGTCTACAAGCTCTCAACATATATCTCTTGCAAACGGCTGGAACCTGAAAGCGAAAGGTCAAGGTTTTGCACGTTGTCCGTACATAAACCAGGATATAAAAATGTTGTATGTACCGCAACTAAAGTTTAATTTGCTTTCAGTTAGGGTATTAGATAAATTAGGTTATGTAATTACTTTTAAGGATAATAATTGCATAATTGAAAAAGATAACAAAAGGGTAACTGCAGCTTTAAATGGAACATTATATGTCTTAGATAATAGTAAGAAAGGGGAGGCTCAAACTGTATTTAATAATATAAAGCCTCATGAAGAATGTATCCATTTATTGCATAGGCGTTTGGGGCATGTAAATTTTAAAATGCTAAAACGTACAGTTGAGTTATCTGAAGGAATAAGGTTAAAATCTTGTGATAAATATTTGCGTTGTAATGTTTGCTGTGAAGATAAGAGCAAAGTATTGCCTGCAAATAGGCTAAATGGTTTCAAAACAAAAGAACCTTTAGAAGTGGTATTTGCAGACATCATAGGTCCAAAGAAACCCAGTATGGGGGTGCTAGATATATACTGAGCATTATGGACCATTATTCTAGATATGGGTTTTGCTATTTAATGAAAAGCAAAACTGAAACATATCAACATTTTTTCAATTGGCTTAAGTTTGCTGAAAGAAAGTCTAAACGACAACTGATAACCCTGGTGACAGATAATGGCACGGAATTTGTTAATAACAAATTCCAGAACAGACTTAAGATAGCTGGAATAGAGCATAAGAAGTCTGCTCCATACAGGCCAGAACATAATGCTTTTATTGAAAGAAGAGGCCAAACACTACAGGCAATGGTTAGAACAATGTTAAATGATTCTGGGTTACCTGATTCTTTGTGGGGGAGGCTACAATGTGTGCTAATAACATATTGAACAACGTTGTTAATACAACAACAGGTGAAATTCCATTTACCAGATGGCATGGCAGGAAACCTGATCTAAGTTACCTGCACACATTTGGTGCACCAGCATGGGTGCATATTCCTGCACAACTCAGGAAAAAGGGCAACATAGAGCTAAAAGATTTTTCTTCGTTGGTTATCAGGCAAACCATAGGGCATATAGATTTTGGGAGAAAGGCACATCTAAAGTGTTATGTAGTGCTAGTGCCCAATTTCTAGAACATGAAGGATGGGAGAAATTAGAACAGGATGTCAATAAAGATGTAGTTATTGAATCCTATAGAAATCCCATTAGTTATCCCTGTAACTTTAAAAATAAAGTAAAGAGACAAATACAGGATGAAACAGTGCCCATAAAGGAAGAAACAGATTCAATAGCTGAACAGGATGAGGAAGATGAACAGGTAGTAGTTCAACAAAGTCCTCCTGTAAGCCCTGTAATTCCCAGAAGAACTACACGTATATCTAGACCGCCTGATAGGTACCAGGCTAACACAGTGTGCCAGATTAATGAAGTTCCTAATTCTGTAGAAGAAATTAAAAAGTATCCTAATAAGGAAAAAGAAAAATGGTATGCAGCAATGAATAAGGAACTGAATTCATTAAGTGATATGAAGGTGTATGAAAATGCCAAATTACCTGCAGGAAAGAAATCCATTAGCTGCAAATGGATATTTAAGGTAAAAATAGATAAAGATGGTAATTTAATCCATAAGGCAAGGTTAGTAGCCCAAGGTTTTAGGCAGAATGCTAATGACTACGATGAGGTGTTTGCACCTAGTTTTAAGGCAGCAACCTTGAGAGCAGCTTTAGTGTGGGCAGCTAGTAAAAACTATATAGTTAACCATTTAGATGTGGAAACTGCTTACTTGCACGCCCCATTAAAACATATTATTTATATGAAAAACCTGTTGGTATTAAAAGTGAAAATAAGGATAATAATGATTGTTGGTTGTTAAAGAAAAGTCTCTATGGTCTTAAACAATCAGGCTATGAATGGAACCAGTATATTGTAAAGGAACTAGACAATATAGGATTTAAAGCTGGTTTAGCCGATCCATGTCTGTTTAAGAGGGAGACAAATGGGAAAGTATCATTATTATTACTATTCACAGATGATATTGCATTGATAACTGAAACTAATGATGAAGCAAATAAAATAATAGCATCATTAGGAAAGAGAATAAAGATCAAGCAATTAGGGAGATAAAGAAGTATCTCGGTTTGAATATAAAGAAAACACGGAAAGGTTTTAAGATATCTCAGGAAGATAAGATAAGCAAATTACTAAAAGATTACAAGATGGAGCTTTGTAAGCCAGCTAAGACTCCAATGAGTCAGGAGTTTAGCAACACTGATGTACAAAGCCCTGAGTTTGATAAGGTGATTTATCAATCTTTAATTGGTAGTTTGAGTTATATTAGTAATTGGTCTAGACCAGATATATCGTACTGTGTGAATCAGTTGGCTAGATTCAATTCTGCACCATGTGAAAGACACTGGAATGCAGCTCAGAGGATATTAAGATATCTTAAAAAGACAATGAATTATTCATTGTATTTAGAACCAAAGGGTGATTTAATTTTGAGTGCTTATGCAGATGCTAGCTTTGCATCAGAAAGAGACACTAGAAAGTCGACTTCAGGAACAGCCATAATGCTGGGTAATACATTAATAGGCTGGAAGTCAATTAG
Organism: Notechis scutatus; assembly: GCF_049901735.1. Classification (NCBI taxonomy): domain Eukaryota; kingdom Metazoa; phylum Chordata; class Lepidosauria; order Squamata; family Elapidae; genus Notechis; species Notechis scutatus. The sequence continues at coordinate 111,345,716 of NC_142010.1, read as the reverse complement.
ACAACAGCATATAAGTTTGTCTACTATGGAGGCAGAATTCTCCTGTTTATCATTGTTATGTACAGAGTTAATAATGTATAAACAAATGTTAATTGATATAGGTATAACAGTAGATTATCCTATAATTATACATGAAGATAATCAGGCAGCAATTCAAATGGCCACAAATATTGGAGTAAAAACAAGGAGCAAGCATACAGATCTAAGATACCTAAACGTGAGACAATCTGTAAGAAGTAAGATGATTCAGCTAGAGTACTGTATGTCGGAGGACAATTTAGCTGATAATTTTACTAAAGCCCAAGGTGCCAGTAAGCACCAGGAGAGTTGTGAAAAATATGGGATAAGATTGTAAAGGTATTATATATTTATCTCACCCAAAAGGGGAGTATGTTAGGTATAACATTGATACCAAATATGGTTTGGGTGAATAAATATATAAAACTTAGATATCATGGTTTAAGTGCTTATCACTTTAAGCACAATGCAGCAGGCAATTAGCCGATTAAGGGTGCGGTTAGAAGTTACAATATAAGGAAGCATTAGAAGCTGGAAAGCTTACTGTGATCTGTCTGGCTGTAACTGTTACTGTGTGCTGCTGCGACTAACTGTGATTACTGACTGTGAGTGCCTGTGACTGAACTGTTATTGTTTGCTACTGTTTGCTGAATATCCAGCGTTTGTTTCTCTGGAGAGTGAAACCGGAGGAGGAGAAGATATCTTTATCGGCTGATAAAGATATTGCAAGGACTCTTAACTTGGACTATACTAGTGAGTCTTACTGGATGGAAATACTGTGAATGACTTAATGGACTGAATGACAATGCTTAAAATCTAACTGGATTAAAAACTATTTAAACTACAAACAGTGTTTGTGTTCAGTGTGTGTATACTCATTGGGCCCTTCCTGGCTTGACTACTGCTGCAATACTCTGCTAGGGGTTAATTCCTCAAACCCTAACAAGTTCAAAAAATTAAATTCCAGAGTGATTAAAAAGATGAGGTTTGGTCATGGCTTAAATCCATAAAAGGCTGCATTTAGGGCTCAGAGCATGATGGAACCTCAATTCCCAGTTAATTGCAAGTGGCAAATTCTGCCATCTGCTCACAAAAATCAGCTGTTGAGGAGTACGTATTTATTAGTAAAATTTATATGCTGCTGTTCTTCTTCCCAGTAAGGAACATATGTGCATCTCCAGAGCTCTTTTTATTCTAGAGAGGATTTCAGCAGTCTGGGCCTCATATCCAGATGCCTTTTCAACTGTAGTACCCCTGCAATTTGCACCAGAGTGAGGGAAAATGTGGGCTCCAACTTGCCTTGCCTCACTGAAAGCCTGAATTGTGTCCCGATACCTTTTTGTAAAAAATGTTTATTAAATTTTCATAATATAAATACAAACAAAAATCAAGACAGTAGGAAAATGGGGAAGGGAAAAAAGGGAAAGAGGGAAGTGTATGGTAGAGAGAAAAAGAAGAAAAAATGTGTTAACTTCCAATTTTTCTCAGAGCAGTAGAACAAAAATAATAAGGTACAACCTTGCTTTTTCGACATATCTAACATACTAGGCATTTCTATAACAACAGATTGTCTAATCAGCAAATCCTAAAGTCAAAATTTCATTTTTCCCCCTGTCTTCAGTCTAGAAGTGGTTTCCAAGTAGAAACAAAACTGGATGTATTTTTCAATTAAAGCATTTGATACAGCCATTTCTGCTAGCCTCACCAGTTTCTCCATCCATACTTTATTGTGAGGATTAATCTTTTCCCTTTTAAGCATACAGAATTGTTGCTGCAGTCAGTATATACAGCCACAAAGTCACAAGTTTTTTTTAAGTTCCTTGTCCACTTACTGGGTCCTGATATCTTGACGGAAATCTTAATCTTGTTATATCCAGAAGAAGAAAAGGCTGTTTTTAAAACCTATTTTGCTCTTGAAAGACAGCCTTGTCATGACAATTCTTGACATTATGGTTGTCAACAAGACTGTTCAGTATTTTTTTCCCAGACTCTTATTTTTCTTCAAATGAATGGAGTGGATTTATTCCTCATTTTCATCCTACATTCTTTTTCTCTCTTTAAGACAGGCTACTGGGAACTTAGCCAGAATTTACTACAAAACCCAACATACCAAGAGAGCCTTTTGGCCCTCTCTTTTCCTTCTGGGAAGAATAGTTTAGTTCCTTTCTCCAAAAGGCATAGCAACAGTGGAACACTTCTAGCAGGAGCTGCTAGAGAGATGGCGTTGGCATTTCTTGGACTACTTTCTTACTATCTCATCCCAGTTAGAAGTTGTTGGATGAATCAAACACCATTGTGTAAATAAAAAGATAAGTTAAATGGTGTCACTGATACAGAATTTGAGCTAGGAGGAAATACCAGCAAGTAGTACATAGATTATTTCTCTTACAGATCTTTAAAATCTACAGATATTAAATACACAGCCTGGCCCAAGCTAGTTAGGTGTGCTGAGACCACAATATCCAGAGTTATTCACTCATGTGGTCAGTACCTGCATTGGCTCAGATCAATTCAGTGTTTCATTAGTCAACTGATCGTATAAACCAGCTAGAAATTATAGAATTTCTAAATCCATCACACCTGGTTATCACATTAGGTTGGCAGATTGTTGTAAATTGAATAATGATATGTTAAATCTTCAAGTTATGTGGAGTAACTGCTTTTTTCTTTCCAACAGAATGATTGTGCCTTGGTGTGTCGTTTGTGAGGTTTGGGCATTTAAAAGGAGTGCCATAACACTACTGTCGTAGGTACATCATCGTCGGGGCTGAGAAGCATCCCCTGGCCAGGGCTTTGGATAAAATTGAAGGGCTGCATCTTTTTCCTCATTGTGCCTCACCTGAAGCTCGTACCTATCTTGAGTTATCCGCCTTGTGAAGAGGCTGGAACCACTCTAGCATCTTCCTTTTTATGCCTCTGGATCTGTGTTTTGCAATTCTTCAAGTGTTTGCACAATTTATTTCCCTTTTAAATATATATATATATTTGTACTGGGATGGGTTTTAAATTATAAAAATTACTGTTTTGGAAGCAGACTTTTAAGAATAAGTACTGTTTCCACTAAGATTATTATTTTTTGTACATTTTTAAAATCATAATGGGTGTTTAACAGAGGCATATTTTAGAAGTGTGCTTTTTAAAAAATGATTGAAATAATATATGTCACTTTAAATCCCCGTGGCTGCTCCAATGAAGTTTTTGTCGTATTGCAGTACTGTTAAATGATTTGGCAGACTGGGTAGATTATTTTTGTAGCTGTTCAGATGTGAGCAATCTAATCAAATTTAACTTGATTTGTATGTGAACACTACATTAATTTTTCTTGAAATAAAACAGTACCTTTACTTATTTTTTCTTGTGGCCAAGAATTTTTTTTTTTGAAATGTTTAGAATGTCTATAAATTCCGAATGCTTGATTTTTTTTTCATGTTTTGCTATCCTTTTAACTTTAAACTTAAAATAATCTAAACCATTCCTTCACAAGTAGTTTTGCAAAATCCCTTTTCATATATGCAGTTTCTCCAAATACTGTATATTTCAAAGTATTTGTTTTCCATGTTGAAGAGATGCTATAGGCCAAATATATAACAAGTTTTCATTACAATCACTAATGCATTTTTTCTGTGTAATTGTGGGCTGTTACAATCCATTGAAAGTAAATCTAATTCAGTAAATTCCACATAACTACCCCGACTGGATCTTTGTCAGTTAACTTTATTTCCAAATTCTATGCAAAGGATGATATAATATAGTGCTTCTCTAGGACAGTGGTGGTGACAAGTCAGTCAAAGGCAACATGCCACAATGTTTTGGGTGACATTCTAGTGTTCACCAACACCCAACAACTAGTTTTGAACGCCTACCCCATTCTACTGTGATTTTTTTAAGATTGAAGAGGTCTCCTGATAAAGTAATGCTCTTATTGAGCCTCAACCCCCTAAAAATTGTTTGGAAAAGAGGTATGCTTTTGTATAGTTTTCTGAGGCTGCAGAGGCCGTGAAAGATCATTTTCTGAAGCCACTTCAAGAATGAAAGCATTGTGTGAGCAACCTTAGGTAGGCCACAGGGACTTGTGAACAAAGAGTAGTACATTGCCTGAAATTAAGCAGCGCACAGTAGATCCTGGGAATCACACACAATTGGATTGTATTTTTTAAAATAAATGAACATGTAAAGAATTGTTTCTCTTTTGTTTCGGGACACCATCTGACATGCCAACAGACTCAAGATTGGCATTTCTGAAATGTTGACATGCCAATCCCAAAACGTTTGCCACCACTGCTCTAGAGAAAATGGTACTGGTATGTGACCCAAATTATTCTTGCCAAGACTAAGAAACATAAACTATGATCTGAGGTACAGGACAAGGTGATTCCCATTTCCTGTGGTCCAGTGAACTTTAATAAACACCTCAGTGACTAACAAGTGGTTTTGCTCAAGGCTTTGTTATAAAACATGTATAACTTGTTATGTTCAGTGAAATATAGTTGTAGTCTTCCTGTGATATCTTCCCAAGCTTGTCTACTTTAAAGGGCTGCTGTCAGCCTTGCAAGTCTAATTGTGCTTTTCTTCCTCTCTCGTTTATATCCCAGTGAATCAGAGAAATTTGCCTCTTTCCAATACTATCTTGTTTCCCAGAATCCCTAGGGACTATTTCAGTCCTCTTTATATGGTGGTTCTTGCATAGGGAGTAGGGACTGCAACTACTGAAAAAAAAATGAATAAAATTCAAGTAATACCAAAGTTGAATAATGTAAGCTGATGAAAAACAACTTAAAGGGGAATATGAAACCGTAGACAAATATTCTCATTTCCTATATCCATTGTGAAAAATATGTGCCACTGCTTCTCTCTTCAGAAAACAATGTTTACCAGATGAAACAAAGTGGAAGGCTGAAAATGTCAGGGGTACAGCCTCTGATTTGTACTCACTCTCCCAGATTCAATTCCTCTGCTTCAGACTACAGCCTGAAAACATGAGATAGTACAGAACTAGGTAGGTATAAGGGACATTTACACGTTCTTATTTTAGAATACAAGATTCTTTTCTTGGCCAATAAAGTGACATCAAACTTGAAAAAAGTATTCAAAAAATGCACGTTATTGTGTCACATTTTATATACAGAAGATTACATTCTACATTTCTACAATATCCCTTACATTCTGAAATAATTCCTGCTTGTGAGCAAGTAAGAATGGACAATTCAATTTCACCGCTGTTGGAGCCACACTGTGGACAGGAGTGTTTTTCAAAGTATCTTGTTTTGGCAGGTGGAAAGGGGAGAAATTAATATCCTATTTCTAAAGCTAAGAATGAATGAAAACCAATTTCAATTACATCTTGTAAACATTTATTTCAAAAATACAAAAGTAACATCTTACACTAAGCACTGTAAAATATCTAATATATATTCATTTATAGTTATTATTTGGAAGATTTGTTAAAAGCTTTGGTCTTAGGCACATCTAGCATAAATGCAGCCAACTTAGCCACACGTCTCTTAGAGACAGCCATGAGTGTATCGTTTCTTTGGTGGCAGGTGGATATTTTGAGAGTTCATGGATTCTGTGTTTGCCACCATAAGATCAGGTAAGGGAGAACTTCTCTTCAAGTTCAGTTGCTGATGTTGCTTGGCAATTTTTCTGACAGTCTCTTGAGAGGTAGAAACGTCTGTGTTCCTGACAAGCAAAAAGCCGTTGGTTCCTGGCTGGATTGGACTGTTCTTCCTATCACAACTTTGTTTTAATTTAGGATTAAACCTGCGATAAAAAGATTCCACTTCAGGGAGGTCAGCAAGATTAGTCATTGACATGGTATCTACCAGGTGATTGTATGCCAACGGGACTGGATTTCTTGCATGCTCCTGCAGTGGAGGTGAGGCCTCTTTCTTCCATACTTCCACATGCATCTTTCGGTGAGGTGGCAGCAATCTGGGCCTCTTCCGCACTGGAGACTCCATCAGTAAATCAGAAACACAAATTTGTAGGAGTTCCTCTTCAACATTTGTCATGGATCCACTTGGCACCTTCTTGTCTGTAGCATCATGGTTGCTATGCCAAGATGCCACAGCATCTTGCTGTGGGCAGTGTTCACCTACATATACACCCCCAGGAGTTGGATGCATTTGCTCTGGAGGAAGAGGCATTACTTTCACAAAGTAAACGGCATTTTCATTACGTTGCAATGAGGCCCTTGTTTTTAAACCTGACAGGGCCTTGTTGTTCCTTGTTCGCTTTTCCTGGACAGAAATATCAACTACCGACTGAGATGCTAGTGTTTGAGAATACAATATGGGACATGGCTGGAGTTTCAGCTTTTCATTCCATGCTTGAAGAAACTTCTCCCTGCAAGATTTTGGCTTTTCTGTGTCATTGGGATGCACGGCCATCTTATCTTTTGTGGCTGCTGCCTCCATGAGAGTTTCTGAGATTTAAAGATTGAGATAGAAGTGAAAGTCAACGAAAAGAACTTTCTAATATGTAATTTGCTAAAGGGTGGTACTTCTAGTATTTCCCCTCACCTCCAGGTCTCTTAATTGATGTAGGAATAGCTGTAGTGTTGCCAGGCAACACACATTCTAGATCTCACAGGCCTGGAGTAAGCTTCGTGGCCTAAGCCATGGAAGCTGTAGCAGTTGGGACAAAGATCCAAACTTTCCAGGGTCATAAGCATTCTGACATAAGTAATCTGGAACAAATGATCAGTTAATTTAGGTCAGGATGCCCTTTTTACATGGAATCTATTCCTAACCAAAGCTGCAGCTGGGAAACCTTGAATATCTTGTATGTGTTTACAGCAGTGTTTTTCAACCTTGACTGCTTGTAGATGTGTGGGCTTTAATTCCTAGAATTCCCCAGCCAGCATGCTCACTGGGGAATTCTTGGAACTGAAGTCCACAACATCTTCAAGCTGCCAAGGTTGAGAAACACTGATTTACAGTGCAATAATGCACCCAGAAATCAGAATTGTTTTCCTTTCTGATTATATGCTGTCATAGTTCTGTGGCTGCTCACAGAGAAGAGAGCCCTGAAGCTTGCAGAAGCCATTCCCGATCTGTTGCCCTCTTGACATACTGGACTCCATGCTGGCAGGGAACTGTAGGAAATCTAAAGCAAGAGGGTACCAGATTGGGGAAATGGTATATTCCTTGCCTGATCCCACAGAATGGGAGGTCATAATCTCATCCTCAGATTCTACAGACTTTTGGACTTGATGTAAAGGAGCAAGGAGCCAAAGTACAGATCTGCTGGAGAGACTGCTTATCAAGCCTTTTCAAATATCTTTCTAATATAGGCAGTTGCAATGTTAATTGCATTCATACTCTGGTCTTGGTTAAGCAACCAGATCTGCCCTGCAAAAATCCAGGTGGCCACTAGATTGGCAGCAGAAAACCCTGCTGGCTTCTTTTTAATTTTTTTTAAGCAAAACTTTCAACAAAATTTTGCTTTCCTTCTCTAGTAAATGTGCCTGCTCTGCAGCTAGGGTGTTTTGTTTTGTTTTTGCTTTGAACTTTGAACCTTGTGATCCTTTTCATGATTTTAGACAGTTTTATATTTGTATTATCAGTTGGGCTATTTCATTCTTCAACTTGATAGAAATCTAATAAATAAGAAGCTCTTTAAACTAAACCCATTAACACTTGTATAAATTTGGGTCTTCTAAATTTGGTACAGTGATTAAGGTAGCAGGCTAGAAAACAGTGGACCATCAGTTCTAGTCCTGCCTTAGACACAAAACCAGCTGGGTGACTTTGGACCAGTCACTATCTTCAATCCTAAGAAGGAGACAAGGGCAAATCTTGCTAGAAAAACTGCAGGGATTAGCCTAGGCTGTTGCCAGGAGTTAACACTGACTTGAAGACACAAAACAAACAAACAACTGGATCAATAAATAGCAATAGCACTTAGACTTATATATCGCTTTATAGTGTTTGCAGGCCTCTAAGCTGTTTACAGAGTCAGCATATTGCCCCCAACAATCTGAGTGCTCATTTTACCCATTTTGGAAGGATGGAAGGCTGAGTCAACTTTGAGCCTGATGAGATTTGAACTGCCAAATTGCAGTCAGCCAAAGTAGCCTGCAGTACTGCACTCTAACCACTGTGCCACAGTGGCTCATAATGTGTTATTCACCTGCAATATAAATATTTTGCTTGCACCTTTCTGTCCAAATATCGTTTGATGCAGTGCTTAAGAAGAGCCAGTTTGGTGTAGTGGTTAAGGCATCGGACTAGCAACTGGGAGTTCTAATCCTGCCTTAGGCACAAAGCCAACTGGGTGACCTTGAGCTAGTCAGTTTCTCTTAGCCCTAGGAAAAAGGCAATGGCAAGTCACTTCTGAAAAACCTTGCCAAGAAAATTGCAGGGACTTTTCCAAGTGATCTCTGAGAATTGGACACAATTGAAGAGAGGAAGAAAAATAAATGAGCAGCCTAACTCTCTGACCTATGACATTCCTGAGGACCAAGGAGGAGAGACAGCACTTCCATTACAACAGCAACTACTGTGCCCGGAGTCTCACTGAGTGACCAACAATTAGGTAACAGAGAATCTGTGAAATGTAAGGGAACAGTTTTTTCCAAACTGTGTGTCATTCAATTGCTCTTGTTCTCTGTTCCTGGGCATGAATATTTTAGCAAATAGCCTCAGGTTTCTTTTTGAGGAGGAAGAGATTGGATATGAATTTTCTTTCATTTTCAAAGCAGTTGCACAGAAGCAAATTGGGGAAATAATTCAAAAGCTGCCAGTTCTCTGGAAGCAAAGTGGGGGCTTTGTGTGTGTGGGAGGCAGCACTGATTTACTGACAATTGGGTTTCAAAAACTATGGTTACTAAATAAAAGGGATATAAAACCAAATGCCACACCTTGGTCAATAACCCTCTTGGATTTTAATTTATTACATAACTAAAATTACTTACTTGATTGAACTTGTAAAACTATGAAACAGCTTTTTTTTGTCAGTCAGGAAAGACCAGGTCTACATGTGAAGATCCAATTAAATTAATTTATTGCTATACATAGGAATCTTCTCAACTAATGGTTAGCACCTGCTTGGAGTTAGATAAGTGTCAACTGAATTTAAGGGGAGTGAACTCAGCCCATGGCTACATAGGGATTCTAGGCTGAACCCTCTTTTAACCCCACCCCCAGATTCTGCCACTCCTTCATCTATTTCATCTACTAATTAGTACTCATCTTTTCATGAAAAGTATAAAGAGATGTATCTCTTATTTAATCCAATGAGGATGTGAAATTAGAATATGGGGTGGGGACAATTTCAATAAAATCTACTTTAATGTATGTAAATTATCCAAGCCAGCTCAGTAATTAATTCATGCACATTGTCTCTTGAACTGAGCAGTAACCCTGCTTTTCTTGAATCTATTCTCTTCATGCCTGTTCCCACAATTTTCTTTCACCCAAGTATTATCACAAACCTTTGAAATTCATATGCTGACCTCAACACTTTTAATTTTAAAAAATCTGGCAGGATTTGACCTCCAGGAGAAAAATGGTGAAAATGGTGATGACCGTGGCAGAATGAAGAGCTGGCAAGCTCTTCATAATTTCTCTCCCAATCAGGAAAGCTCATGAAATTGTCTACAATGTGATAGGGTGGGATTTTTAAGGTTCGACATTAGAGGGAACTAGAGGGAACTAAAGATTACAATGAAAGGAGAATAACACTTATATAATAAGAATGGAGGAAACTATTTTAACATTGAACATACTGAAGGATATTTTTGAACAATGGCCCTTTAACTTTTGATTTTGTTTAAAAGGAGTTATGGAAGAGAAATCTATTTTATCAGACAAGACTGAGACTTATCAGAAAATGGATCTAAAAAATGACAGGCTCGAAGAATGATATGGAAAAAGATGCTACACTGGACATGTAAATGAAATTGGCTGGTATCTTAATAATTTAAAGGGATATACAAATAACAAACCAAAAGAGTGACCTGGATAACTTTCCTATTATTGAAATTGCAAAAGGGAATTGTTAAAAAGGATCGAAGGATTTTGTGAGAAGGAACAATTGTAAATGAAAAGAAATAAAGTTCTAAGACATTATTTGAAGGGTCAGGTTTCAAATTATTAAAAGTAAAAAGAACAAATAAAATTTTGGTTTATTTGATCAAATTAGATGTGCTGTTATTTCTGCTAACCCTTAACAGACTTTTGCTGATCAGGACTGAAATGATGAGTTTTAAGATTTTTTTTTATAGATAAGAGATGAGTTATGGAAAGAAGTAATCTTCAAAAAAAAAAAAAAGGTGAAAAGTTACTAAAATAGTTTGTACTTGTGTTAAAGGGGAAGTTATTCTTTTCTTTACATTTTTATTCTTTGTAATTATCCTATTTTTCCTATTCTGCCATTTTTAATTATTTTTAGTTTGTATATATTTTTATCTTTTTAATTGTAATTTTAATAAAAGTATTTTTAAAAAACTGGCAACATTTTAGTGGGATATGCAGATGTGCACTTGGTCTTAAAATCCCAGGAATCCTTCCACAGAAAGACAGTGCCCACCCAGTTTTTATGATTCTCCAAACCACAAAAAGGTAATGAATCATTATTAGCAATACACCCATATTTTACAGGGAACATAGTCTGAATACTCTCCACTATTTCTACATCAATCAATTTTTACAAAGCAAGGATGCTTTCTACTTTAAGAGTAAAAAAAATAAAATGTAAATTGGAACACCAAGGAAGAAGGAGAACTTAAAATGGTGCCTTCCACTTCTCATCCAAGGTGGCCATGGATCCCAACTTCTTTAAAAGCACCCAGTCTCCAGGTTGAAATGGATGTATTGGATGATCTCCATTAAGGAGAAGGGGGGGGAGGAAGAGGAAAAGGAGGAAGAAGAAGAGGAGGGGGGGATCAGGAATCCTAGGCAGCAGGCTTTTAGGAGGAAAATCAAAATCAGATCAGATTTAGATTTAGCATATTAATCTTATATTTAGAACCACTAGGCTGTCTCAGAAACCCCTGCAGGTTTTAGAGACAAAGTCAAAAATTCAGTGAAACCAACAATCAAAATTTACTAAAATAAACATGGATAATTTAGAAGAAATTTAGACTAGAGAATTGAAGTTGCCCAGTTTGCCAACTTAATAGCTCTGATTTTCAAAAAAGTTAAATGTTTCGTACAATATCTAAAGAGAAATTAACCAAAAATTCCTTTTAGGTTTAATAATGAATATTCCCAAATGGTTTTGACCTACTGATGTTACCTACTGATTTGTCTATTGATGTACATTTGAAGGTATATGAGTAGAGATGTTTTATACAGTTTGGTTGCTTTGTATTTATTAAATATTCCAACCAGGGTGTTGGAAGAAAGTTAAGTTTTAAAGGTGTTAATGTGTTGCTAAATTATGTTCCATAAACAGGGAATGTATCTATATGTAAGGAATTTTGGATTAGCCTTAGATTGTTGCTAAGTGACTTGTCTTCTGTTCTTGGAAAGACATTTGCGTATCAGATACCAAAGGTTGAACTGATGGCCTAGTCAACTATCAAGCTTTGAAATACCCTTTTTATCAGCATAAAGAAAAGACGAACAATATAATTTCACATAGTTAAGATTCAGGTTTTTATTTGATCATTTATTTCTAGTAATTTCCACAGAGGTATCGTTATTGGTATATCTTAATTTTTGCTTTTATGTCTTTGTTACTTTTCTTTATTTATATTCACAGAACTCTGTTATTCTTTGTAGTTATATTAAAGCAATACAGTAAAATTTAATTTTAAATGTAAAAATATTAAATTTTTAAAAAGATTAAAGTAAAATTTTCAAATACTAAAAAAAGATTAAAATTAAATTTTACTTTTGATCTGGATTGCATGTCTCCACACATTTAATAAGTGGCTTGAGGGAGCTAGAATATTTATCTATGTCTCCCTAGTAGTTTTTTGGACTTCTGTAGTCCTGATAAATTAACCCTACTTACTCCAAAAATATTTTTTAAAAATGCCTCTCATATAAATGTTTATAGTTTATATTCACAATTATGATATAAATTTTTATTGGAATGCTTGTAAAATTAATATTATTAAAAAAAATAATTAGGAGGAAGACTCAATCATGTCTTGAACTGTTCAATGGCAAACTAAGATAGAAATAGAATAATAATCCTCAAATTATTTATTCTGGGATAATTTGGAAAAGAAAAATGGAAATACTAAAACCATATTAGTTTTAATATTAAATTAGGATACCCAACTACTTTCCTGTGGCCTGGCATATAAAAAGTTAATTCAGAGCTTATAACTTTCCAGTTTGGCTAGCATTGGCTTTATTGAAATGTATTTTTAGAAATGGTCCTTTTTCTCCAAAAGAATGTAATAGCATCCATCTGCTAAACAAAACCATTTCCTGTTGAAGAGTCATCATTAGTTTATTTTGTCTCCTGCTAAAAGTGTGCATTTGTAGACTATCAATTTCATTTTATTTCGTTACCTTCCATTCTCCAAAAGTGTTTTCTTCTAAGACACTTGTATCTTTAATTACACAGCAGGCCAAAAACCATCCCTGGAATCACTGCTTTCTGTTGGCACAAAGAAACCAAACATTTGCTGTATTTATTTACTTAAGAAATTTATAGACCACTTAATCAGTTACAACAGTCAAAGGCTTACAAAATAGAATGACAAAAAGACAAAAACACCCCAATTGAAAATCTGCGAAAAAAGTAACAATCATTTAAGGAAAAAAAAAACAGCACCATCCAAGGGATCCATCATCCACTGTACCCAAAATCCTGGGGATATAGCCAAGTTTTAAGGATTTGTTTAAATAAGGTCAGAGTAGGTGGGTTGTATGAATCTTGGGGGGTAGGGTATGTTGCTCAAGAGGTCAGGTAACATGACAGGCAAGGCTGGATCTCATCATTTTAGGATTCAGAACAGGTAAAATTTGCAGTCATTAAAGGGATTTTGGCCCTTTAAAAAGGAGAAATATAAACCCTTGTTTTATATTTCACCTCAATACTGTATTTGCAAAGATCTAGCTGCACTAAATCTATGCCTTTCATTCTGTTGATGGGAAAGGTGGAAACTGTCTTCAATAAGCATTTTAAAGGAAGCTAAGTCAATCTGCTTAAGTCTCAAAATATAGAAATATCTCTAAAATGTGTTTAACATATAAAGGGCAAAGAGGAAAGAGGGATGGAGAGTTATTATTTTCTGCTCCATTGAATCCAAAGAAGAGGCCAGTCCTATGGGTTTAGGTGTTCTTGGAAATTGGTAATGTCACCTGGTCTCTTCTCCAGTGAAAGTTACAATCAGTTTCTTTTCTTTGAAACTAGAAGGTGCACAAGATTACTTCCATTTATGGGAGGGGTTGTTTGCAGAGGATATTCCTTCTCTTCTCCCCAATTGCTTTTATTTATTTATTTAATTTGGAGAGGTTATTCTTTGTGTCTTTCCAATTTGCTCTCATATTAAAATTGGCATTCTGGAATGCATTACTATAGCATATAGAGGCTTAAATCAGATTAAAAATGTTTTATAGTTTATTTTCAGATGGGCACTCATGTTGCAGCTTCTCTGAACTTCAGGGCTGCTTTTCAAGGCAAATTCCTTAAAACAACAGCCCACTTGGTCAATTGCATGTACAATCCCTGGATGGTTAGTTAGCCATCTCTGGATGATATTAGATGAACGATTAAGAATGGGATTAGATGGGATTTTTTGAAGCTAGCAAGATCATATTTGATATTGTACCTGGGTTAATGGACTTCAAAATCCATTTCATCCCCTAGTACTGAATGCAATACTGCTTCAAAGTGGAATCTGAATATCTGCCCTTAGGAACAGCACAGTTTTTATCCCTTTCTTCCTAGAATCTGTTGTCTTGGTGGCCTGCTTAAGTAGAATTCATAGTCTATCATCCTCGCCCCTGGTTCCCCTTTGAAGCAGTATTGCATTCTATATAGATAGAAGAACCACAAGATTCTGATTTAGTCTCAGGAAATGTAGTCTTTTGTCATGTTTATCTAGAGAGCTGTATGCAAAGCAATTTCATTTTAATGTATGCCGATTGATGTACATTTAAAGTGACCATAAGGTTATTTGAAGTCCAAGAAGAAGAGAGAGAAAAAGCATCCCTTTCCGCTATCGTGTCCAAATTAAAACATCTATGCCATGCATTTACGTTCATAATTAGACTGAGCAACCGGGTTTAAGCGCCACTCTGAAGCTTTCAATCCGATTCAAATTGCACGTGAGAAGGAGTCGCAGTCACGTCCGTTCTTGCACCCAATAGCAGAGACCTTACTGCGGTATTTTGCGCTTCAGGCCGTCGGCGGCGGGGCCCTGGCAGACGAGTTGCCAACTTTCGCAAACGAGCTGTGTAAACTCCGGCCCCGATCCCTCCCACCCACTCCCCTTCCCCTTTGGTTGAAAAGAGCGCGTGAATTGGGCTTACAGGTTGAACCTGTCTGGTAAACCCGAGCCAAGCGCAACAACACCCTGCTAGTTTGACTCCCCCTAGCCAAGGGCGAATGCCGCGCTTCTTCTGCCACGCGATCCTGAGCCATTCCCCAACACGGACATTTAAAAAAAAAAAAAAAATACCGAGACGCCACTCGGTGCTGCTGCCTCGAAATCTGGTTGAAACAAAATCTTGAGGGGGAGGAAGATCCGTCCAGCTGGGCCCCCTTCTCCTCGACCTTGGAAGAGAGGAAGCTGGCACGGAAGCCTCTGGATCTTTTCTTAAGATCCCAGTCATGAAAGAAAACCCATCTTCCTTACCCCCATGCTCCTGAGCCCACTTAGGGCACGCTGCACCCGTTGGAATTTTTTTTTTTAAAAAAAGGCATGGAGGCTGAATTTGGGAAAGACCCGGTCCCAAAAGTGAGGGAGAGAACCACACCGATTTGACTGATTCAATTATATATGTATATATTTAAAGGGGCATTCAAAAACAAGGAGACTCCACGCATCCAAAGCGTTAAAAACGTAGACGTAGCCCAATCTTTTCCAAAAAAAAAAGCGCGCCCCTACCACTTCGGAATGGCTGTCGAAGAAACCGGAGAGAAGGGAATATATTTCTCTTCCATTCGACCCAGGAAGGCACGAGTGGCGGTGGTTGGGGAAGCCGCCTCCCCAAACTACCCCCGCGGCCTCTACTTTGCCTCCCTTTGGCAGCGTCTGGCCTGGAAAAAGAAGCCGGCGAGACGGATCAAAGAGGGGGGGAGAGTGCTACTTCGAATGAGAGACTTTGGACTTTTAGGGGGAAACTGGAAATCATTTAATAATAATAATAATCATCATCATCATCTATACAGGAGGGGTGGGGGAACCATGAAAACCCAAACTAACCTGTTTCTTTCCAAACGTTCACAAGTCCCAGGGCGCGAGCTGTCGGGAAAAGCGAAGTCTATCTGGTTGGAGGAAATTCAAGTGTAAATCAGGATCGGCTTTTGGGAGATTTCTCTCCTCTCGCCACCCCCCACCCCCCACCGTAAGTGGATGTTAACTAAGTAGCCTCTTACGGGCCGAGAGAGAGAGAGAGAGTAGTCAGGCCCCACCCAACATGCAAAGAAGGGCTAGCATCCAGGTCTTATCTTAACGACCTTGCGGGGGTGCAGGATCTAGCTGCCTTTTTATTTTTTAACAATAGATAACAGCACTTTAACGCCGCCTCAAGCTCTTCCCTCTTGACTCTTTCCATCGCCCCTAGGCAGGCAACCAGCTTGCACAAACCCCCGGATGAGTGTGTGTGCATGCTCCTGAAAACCGTGGTTCAGGTCGGTGGATCTCCCACCAGCACCTGAGTTTTCCTGATAGGGTGATAGTAAGGATGGTGGTGAGAGGGTAGGCATGGTGCAACAAGGGGACTTCGTTACTGTGTAGGTAAGAAGCCCCCATCCTCTAATCCATGGTCTAACCCAAAAAAATAAGGTGATTTACTCAGCAGCTGAGATGGAAAACCTTCAAAAAGAGATGGACATTTTATATGTATGGCTGGAAGAGGAGGGCAGCATTTTCCTTGGAAAAGGACACATGCGCAATAGATAATATTTATATATCAGATAAAGAGAGTGTTTGGGAAAGGTTGTCAATTAAGTTTCAGGTGGGATGCCATTAGCAAACGTTCATATAGTGCAACCACAAATGCAGTAACGGAGGAGAGAGAAAAGAACAGCTTGTCAATTCTTCATTAGTGCTAAAGGTAACACCATTGCCTTTCTATCCCAAAGACCAAAAGGTGTGTATACTTCATTGCATTTTTGCAGGGCTCTCTTTCTCTCCTTGTGGTTCCATCTCAAAGCTGTCCTGCCTCAAGCAGAGCCCAAGAAATACTTTGAGTATTTCTGAAAGTACAGGTATATTTCCCCACCTTCCAAACAAGATACCTGAAACAAGAGGCACAACAGTTGGGATCTGTGGCTTTGATACAATTCTGAGAGTCAAATTGTACGTACTCTTCTCTGCTCTCATTTAGCGCAACAATTACTGAAATATTGGGGCTGGATTTTGTTGAACCCACCCACCTGCCAGGCTTCAGCAGAAAAAGAAAAGGCCCCAGCCTAAAGTTGCTGGCCTTGAATTGACATGCAGATTTACTCCCAGGCTTAGAGTGGCGAAACAATCACAGTTTTTTACCTTGCTATTATTAGCTGGGATAGGGGCACATCAGCCTTAATTGGATCTTTTAACCATTTGATAAGGGTTTCTCCCCTCCCCTCTCCCCCATTCTCTCCTCTTTAGGAAATCTGTTTCGCTGAGTTTCATTTGATTCTTTTCCCTCTCTCTGTGCCTAGCAGTGCATTTGCACTGGCAAATAAAAGTTTGCACCATAATTGATTCATTAACTTTTCAAATGCTATAGGACTCCATGTCATTGTTTTCTTTTTAATATGCAAAATTGATTAAGAAAATCCTGCTTTAAATCCACATGTCACAATCAAGAATACATAAATTAAAAATGCAGTCTTAATGATTCCTGAGTTAATTCCGATGTAAAATCTACAGGGTTTTTTTAAGAGCCCCCTTTTTGCCTCTGTACCTGAATCTGGCATGTCCTCTACATTCAATCAAAACTCATTGGTTCTATTTTGCCAGAGGACTGCTAGCCACCTGGTGCCATTGTTGGTTGAAAAGTTCAATTGTGCCATACAGAATCTTGAATTATTGATACTAGCTTCCCTTCATCCTTCTGTTCCTCACCACATAGACTTCCTAGTACAACCAAAGTTTGCTATCAAAGTTGATATGCTTATAAATATTGGAAAGACCTGTACTGTACTGGTTATTAGAGAAATAAGGAACATGGTTTGCTTAGTTTCGCAAAAGTGTGAGTTCTGCTAACTTCATCACAACTAATCCCTTAATTAAAATCAGAGTGGACAGGTAAGTAGGAACAAGTGACAAAACTATGCTTGCTTTTTTGATATTAAGATAAAACAGAACTTTTGGTTAGAATAAAAACATTTTTAAATCAAAATGCACTGAAAATATGGGTTTAGATCCCGAGTCAATAAAATGTTATTGTTGTGATAGCTCCATTCGTTTGGGTTGCAGGATAATCTACCAAAATTTTGTTGGAGTAGATTTTATTAATGTAAGATAGACAAATTGGACAGTCTGCATGTCTGAATTTTATTTCTTTTACAATGCATTAAGCTAACAGTTATGTATGTTACCACTTTTGTAAGAAATCTCAATTATTCTAGCTAAAAATAAAAAGTTGAAACCCTATCTAAATCAATATCAGACCTACCCATTTGTCAAATGTGGAATTTTCTTTCTCATAGCCAATAATATTTTCAGCAGACTGAGACACAATTGTTGCTGTGGGCACAATATTGCTTGTTTGATTTTAGAATACAATTTATTCTTTTCAATTTCCATGGAATAGGATTGCTGTATTTTCCTAAGTAGAATTAAAAAAGAAAACATATCTGCAGATACTTGGTGTTTGAGAAAAATTAAAGAGTTTAATTACATTCTGTACTTGGTGACTATTCATCTTATTTTAACATCTTTCCTTCTAGTGAAATAATGCATTAGTGCAGCTCCCAGGTTGTTTGCTTTATTGACATAAGCAGAAACTGTAATTTTGGACTTATCATAAACTGCATAGGATCCATCCTTCCTGCTAGGACTACATTTGAATTGTATTTGAAAAGTTTAATGTTCCCAACTCTTTAATTCAGGAGCAGCAAAAAATTGTCCTCAATCTCAATGGAGAGAGAAAGGAAATTGTATTTAAAGACCAGGTTTAACATATAAAGATAGAAATATTATATTTTTTGTGTAATATTTTTCACAATATTTGGTTGTGATATCATAGGTGTGTTGGAATAATAAAACATTGATGTCCTTGCTGTCTTGATATGTAAAGAAAAACTTAAATGTTGGATGGGCTAACAAGTCCCTAAAATTCTGGAGGAGAGAATTACCTCAGATAATACAGAAATTGGTCGTCTTACCTGTAAGTGTGTTGCATTGCATATAAGGATTGTTATTTGCAAACAGTTGGACATAGAAATGGCATTTTTCTCTTCCTCCCCTTCACAGATGTGCTCACAAATCAAGAAAAATGGCACCTTCTCCATCTAAGGCAGAACAAAAAACACATCAAAAAAAGAAAAGAAATCCAGCAATCCTTCCCAGAAAAAGAAAAAGCATGCTGAAGAATGTAAAAGACAGGAGAAAAGAAAGAGCGGTGAAGAAACCAATTCTGATCATAGGTTCTCTGATCAGGATGGGGATTGTGTTTCCCTACAAAGCCTTGACAAAAAGTGGGAAAGATTTGACAAAGGGAGAAAGAAGCAGTGGCTTGAAAGAAGTAAAAGAAAAGAGACAAACTAGAGAAGGTCATTCCGAGAGAAGATATGGAGAACCAATAACCTCTTTGGGAGAGAAGACTAAAAGAAGGGCCCAGAGACCAGAATATCAGAGTTCAGCGCAACTACACAATATCATTGTCAAAAGCTACAAACCAAGACGCACTGAAGATCATGAGAAATATGCATTGAAAGAAGAAGATAAAGGGCCAGCAAGAAAGTATAAAACTGCTCCTGATGTAGAATCTTTCAGAATAGAAAATGAGGAAGACTTCTCTTGGAAGCAAGAGTCATGCCAAAGAAGAAATTATAATAAAACTGGAAAACAATCTAAATGGGAGGCTCACCCTAACAGCAGTAACAGGCCCAACAGAAAAAAAAACAAGGAAGGCAAAGCAATAAAGGCTAAGAAATCAGCCAGAACCCTTTCCAAAGCAAGTCCTGTGAATTCAGAAGAGTCATCATATTTGAATTCCCAAGATGAATGCAGGTGGAACCAAAGAAGTGGAAATAAAGGGACAGGCAAGACCAAGTCCAAATCAATAGAGAAGAGAAGCTTTTTGGAAGATAACCTTGGTGAGAAATGGCAACCAGCTTTTGCAGAAAGTCAGTTTGCCGTAGAAAGAAGAAGTTTTCGGACATCTCAGAAAACAATTAAGCAAAGGGAAGAAAAGCCTGAGATCAAAAAGAAGAAAAAAGACTTTAAAAGTAAAGACAATTATTTTAAGAGAAATGAGAAAATCAAGAGGAAGGACAGAACTTCAGTGACAGGAATAGCTCTTCTGAGTGACAGCCATGAGCAAACTGATGATGAAAGCAGCCCAGAAAACTACAGCAGAAGCCACACTAAAGATGAGAGAGATTATTGGGACCATGGAAACCCACCAGCATGTGAAAGTGGTAAAGAAGAGTCTAACTCTGAGGACAGTAGAGGTGGAAGTGAAGATACTGAAAATGAGATAAGTAACACTGGGGTTAAAAGTGTCAGTAACAAGGGAACAGCACTTCTTGACATGGCAAGATCAAAGTTCCATAATGTTAGCTTGAATAAGTCCCTACAAGAGAACACCACAGTAGAAGAAAATACAAGTTTCAGTGATCAAATGGCCAGTATTCAAAGCACATCTTCACAACTGGTAAAATATAGAAGTCAAGCTCCTAATAAATATGATACAGCCAAACAAAGCTCTCATTTAGAACAGCAATCAAACCAAGTGAGTCGAACCAGGATGGCTTCACTGGCCAAAAGATATACTCACTCAAATTCTCAGCCTCAAATTCTGCTGAAGGTTGACAGGTTAAAACTAAGCTATTAGCTATTAGCAAGCTTTTTTCTCCCAGAAAGGAAACAGAAATTGGTTCTGAATTGGAGGAAACTGAAAGTCTCCATTTAGAAAAAAAATACAAGAAAAAATAAATCACTTTCAAGATTTAAAGTGAAAGAGTGTTCTGCTGAGAAGAAAGACACAGATGGGGGAAAAATAGGAAAGGTCAAAACAGTTTCACACCAGACTCTAGGCAGAAAAGAGACCAAGGAGATTGCATGGGAACAAACTACTGGTGAAAAACAATTAATGTTTAAGCAACCAAGACACCAATCGTTATAAAAAATTTCAGCATTTAGGAAAGTAACCGATTGGCTCAGCCATAAACCTCACACAAAAGCAAGCTTGAAACATCGTTGCTTAAAGATAGTGCATGCAATTGGCATCTCAGGATGGTTCTCCAAGAGGTTTGGTAAGAGGATGAAGAACAGCCAACCATATGGATTCAGGAGAAGAATGGCCAACAGAATTGTTAATTTAGTTGGGCTGGCCAAGAAGTGCAATAAGACTTCAACAAGACAGTACATGCGAAAGGATTTGGATATCAAACAATATTCTTGTTCTTCATCAAATTGTGATCAAACTTCAAATGAAGAGATATTAATAGAAAAAGATCAGCAAGAAGGGAGGACTTCTAATGATCTCTTCAATGAAGCTGTTTTTTCACGGATGAAGTCCAATGAACTTTCTGAGGAAGAAAATCATATTACTAACAATAAGTTTGCCATTGTATTTCCCCAGGTTCATCAATTAGTGAATTCAGAAAAGGTTACTCTTGGAATCTCTGGAAATAATGGGAAAAGAAATACACAAGGATTTCCTTGCAGATTTCAAGCTGATGAATCCACACTAAATAAGCCCAATCATGTGAAATTTAAAGTAAATGAAAATTATTTGTGGTACATGAAGACTTTAAAGTCAAACATGTACAACTGGTTATTTTCTAAATGATTTTGCTGTGTCCTCTTCCAAGTTTAGGTTCCTGATGCATTCTCTTTTGGGGCTCAGCTACTATATAATTCAATTTTCCTACTAATAGCTACATAGGTTCTTGGTTCTTAGAATCAAAATTTAGCAGTACTAAGAGGATCAGTCCCAATTCTCTGCTCTACTCTTTCTTTAGGCAGGGAATCTATTTCACATATTGATTATATTCTTCCCTTCTGCAGTACTATGAATAAATAAAACGTTGGACATTGAAACAAACCACACACAAATTGGTGGACTGTCCAATATGCATGATCTTCACTGTTCTCCAAAATACATATGTTAGTAACAAAGTTCAAATGTGACATCGTCAAAGGTGATTATCTATCTATCTACTTACCCCATTAGAAAATGCATTGTTTTTCTTTGCGGTATTTATAGCTATGATTTAGAATGATTCTGCAATTATTCTTTTATTTTTAGCTGAAATTAGATATCACCAGATCAAGAGGCAAACCTCTTTCCCATGAGACATCATTGTTTAAAAATTTGAAGAAAAATCTGGGAGGGAAAACAATGCACCAAACAACATGTTCCCATTTTTTAAAACATCCCTATTTTGATATCTGTAGCATTTTTGTTTTCCATATCTTTGGAAGGACCAAGGGTTTGACTAGACTCCCCATATATCTTGAAATACAAACAACAGACATTGTTAAAGCTATTTATCTCTCTTTTAGTGAAAAAGAAAAAGTCCCAGGGCTCTTCTTCCAGCCACTTTGAGGAAGAAGATATGGGAGACCTCATTCAGAGCATTGAACCAGAAACCACGGAGCAAGTACACTGGACTCGACACCAACCTCTTACATGTGATCCTACAACTTGGTTGAATTCTGAAATGTCACTTCCGTGGCTTACCATTGAGAACCTAAGCAAGTGGACTTTATATAAGGAGAAGGGCTCAATCCAGTCTCATAAATCAAAAAAATCACTGTTGGAAAGATGGGAAGCAGAAGATATGACTGAAGATATTCTTCAGCAGGACATGGCCCAGAAACAGGTTAGGAACATAGTGGCACTAGTTTGACCTTGCTTCAAAAGAGTTCTTTTTTAGCCCACCCAAAGATGAACGTAGGTCTAAAGGCTTATAGAAACTGCCTGATTCACAGCTGCAGAAAAGGCTTAGTTTAATCTGAGTCGTTTCAGGAACAGTGTGGTCTGATTTAGTTTGCTTGAAAGTCAAGGGAAACACTTGCAGGACAGAGCTTTGTTTAGCCCACAACTGGAACAATATAAGCTCAGACCCACCTGTTTCATTTAGATCAGGGCTGTCAAACTCCCAGCCTGCAGGCTGGATGTGTCACGTGTTGGCCACACCCATGACCAGTTTAGCGAAGGGGGGGAAAGTTCCGATATCAGAGGTCGTATTCAGCAGATTCTGACCACTTCTGGAGAACCGGTAGCAGAAATTTTGAGTAGTTCAGAGAACTGGCAAATACCACCTCAGACTGGCCCCGCCCCCATCTATTCTCTGCCTCCCGAGTCCCAGCTGATTGGCTGGGTCTTCTTTGGTTGCCCTGTGCAGGAGAACAGAGCTGGAAAGCAGGTTAGTGGGGTGGGGAGGGAATGGAGATTTTACAGTATACTTCCCCTGCCACGCCCATCAGGCCACGCCCATCAAGCCACACCATGCCCACCACGCCACGGCCACAGAACCGGTAGTAAAAAAAATTGAATCTCACAACTGCCCAATATGTCACGTGATGCTGCCATGATGACATGAGTTTGACACCTCTGATTTAGATCAATCCAAATCATTCCATGCTTCCTCAGAATTTGGTGTTTGGCTGAACAATATACTACCTTCTCTATGCAAATGTATCTGCAATCACAGATCCACTATCTTGTCCTATTACATACACTTGTATTTAAGATAAAGCTCTTGCATTGTGGTTAGCCATTATGGATGGTTATTGTGGTTAGATCATTATTTGATTAAAACAATGGTATATATAACTCTTAGAAATATCTTGGTCATATTTTTCCAGGTATATAAAGATGGATATTGTTACACAGAATTAGAAAAGACAGAAGACCTTTCCAGGCTG
This sequence comes from Notechis scutatus, assembly GCF_049901735.1. NCBI lineage: Eukaryota > Metazoa > Chordata > Lepidosauria > Squamata > Elapidae > Notechis > Notechis scutatus. The sequence goes on along the minus strand of NC_142010.1, from coordinate 111,322,528 downwards.
GAGTAAGTAAAACATGGGTAATTATTGGCAGAACATCCCTTGCAGTGCCATTTTTCTGGCCTATCACCGATTTCCTCTCCAAAGTATTAGGAAAGCAGTTCTTAAAACACAGTGGAACTCTCTACATTCTGAAACTAGTCCATCCCTGGAAATGAATCATTATGTACTTCAAAGACTGACCATGTTTCTACCTGACTCTAGTTTGAGGTTAGTAAACGCTAAGTATATGAATATTAAAAATAACTACAATATTTCTGCTTCTTCTTAGGGAAGTCTGTGAAAGCTCTGTGTTGTTGTGCCTTAAGAAGAGATTCCATCAAGGTGTTAATCTACGTATGACCATTATTTTTTTTAATATCTGTGATCGTTGGCAATATCTCTGATTGTTGTATGCATTTGAAAGGTGGGGCATGAGAAGGGAAGACGTTGTCGATGAAAATCCAAAATAATCTTGAATAAACAATTGAAGAGAAGCAGCTGTTTTGTAATAGCTCTCCAGAGGACCTCTTGTAGCTTTTCCTGGTCTTCTAGAGATTAAACATGGGAGATCTTTCATGCAAAGCCTGTGCTCAACCAGGGAAATGGAACTACAGTATTTGTTGACATGCCAGCTAAGCTAATGAGCATAAATGCAATAAGGTCGTATTCTGTTTCTTCCCAGACCTATGTTGGCCACATCTTGATCTGCATCAATCCATTCAAGGCTCTCAATCTTTATTCAGAAGATGTGATCATTCAATACCAGAAAGGAATGCTTTCTAGACATGCCCTGTGTGTCTCTATTTTTAATTCCTCTTTTATTTGGGTTTTTGTTGGGATACAGTAAGGCTAGAACCAGTATAGCTGAATGTGAATGTATGGAGAAGTGTTCCCTTTGGGCTCTGGGAATTCATATTGTGGTTTTTAAACTTTTTTGTTTTTATTGCTGTTCTGGGAGACAAATAAGGTTATGGTGCATAAGATATGTATGCTATAACTTATATAGCCTTATGGTGCATAAACCTATATATGTTAAATATATTATTTTCATCCTATAAACTAATCATTCAGTTTATATTAGTTAAAATTCTTGTTGTTCCTCATGATCCTAGAATAATTTTTTCTGACTAAAACCATCTTTGGAACTAAGCAAAACAGGGTTTTTAGCATCACTGAGCATGGTATTTTTCCTTGATGTTTTAACAACCTAATTGGGGAGGAGGAATATGCCTCTATAGATAAAGAGTTGGAAATCAGTAATTCTTTCTGAACTCTGCAAATTACCGGTAGTCCTCAACTTACGATCACAACTGAGCCCAACATTTCTGTTGCTAAGCAAGGCAGTGAAGTGAGTTTTGCTCCATTTTACGACCTTTCTTGCCACGGTTGTTAAGTGAGTAACATGATCGTTAAGTGAATCTCGCTTCCCCAAAAGGTGATAATATGATCCTGTGACACTGCAATCGTCATAAATACGGGTCAGCCACCAAGCATCTGAATTTTGATCACATGACCATGGGGATGTTGTAACAGTCGTGTGAAAATTGGGTATAACTCACTTTTTTGAGTGCCGTTGTAACTTCGAATGGTCACTAAACAAACTGTTGTAAGTCGAGGACTACTTGTGCTTTCATTGACTTTCTACCCAGACCATTCTTAACTAAGGTTGCCCTTGGTTCTAGAACCCTTTAATCCATAGAATGTAATGATGGAACTCTCCAGTGGTAGGATTCAAGAAATTTTACTACCAGTTCTGTGGGCATGGCTTGGTGGGCGTGGCAGGGGAAGGATACTGTCAAATCTCCAGTCAAAGATGGTATTTGCCAGTTCTCCAAACTACTCAAAATTTCCGCTACCAGTTCTCCAGAACTGGTCAGAACCTGTTGAATGCCACCTCTGGAACTCCTATTCTCTATTGTGTTTTTTTAAAGTTCTCTTTTTTCCCCTCCTCATGAAGCAATAGAGAAATCTGTAGTTATGATTTACTATTGCAGTAAGGATGATATTATTGTGTCATCCTGGACTTTGGAATTAATAGTTTCGCTGATACCCTCCCTGTCATATTAATGAACTCATGCAGGTTGTTAGATTATATTCTTCATTGATTTCCCATTGGAGTGAGTCAGAACAGTTGTTACAGAGTCTGCAGCCTGAAGCCCTGGCTTTGTGCTCCAAAGGTCTACCCTGATGGTACTTGAACAATAAGTAGCATCCAAGACAGAAGGCCTTTGAATGAAAGAATCTTCAAATATTCTCACTAGACAAAGAGACATACAATTCTCATATTTTCTTATTTTTGTGTCCACAACATTTAGTACAAGGGATTAGTTTTTTTTAAAGTGTATCATTACTTCAACAACTATAGTTCTTTGTACCTGGAACATCTTATTTTGATGTGGTTCAGTTTCACTTCCAAACTGATAGGCATCAGGTGTGTTGATAGCAGGTGAAATTATATTCTGCTGAAGAAAAACTAATAATTTATAAGTTTGTCTGAGTTGTAGACATTAGAATTCTTTACTGGCCAAGTGTGATTGGACACACAAGGAATTTGTCTTGGTGCATATACTCTCAGGGTACATAAAAGAAAAGATACATTCATCAAGAGTCAATAATCATAAGGTACAACATTTAGTAATAGTCATAGGGTACAATAAGCAATCAAATCATACTAGGAAACAGTCAATATAAATTGTAAAGATACAACCAACAAGGTTGTAGTCATACAATCATAAGTGGGAAGAGATGGGTGAAAGGAAGAATGGGAGGATTAATAGTAATAGTAATGCAGTCTTAGTAAATTTAGTTTGACAGTGTTGAGGGAATTATTTGTTTAGCAGAATGATGGCGTTCGGGGAAAAACTATTCTTGTGTCTAATTGTTCTGGTATGCAGTGCTCTGTAGCATCTTTTTGAGGGTAGGAGTTGAAACAGTTTATGTCCAGGATGTGAGGAGTCTATAAATATTTTCACAACCCTCTTTTTGACTCTTTTTGATTTTGACTTGCAGTATACAGGCCCTCAATGGAAGGCAGGTTGGTAGGAATTGTTTTTTCTGCAGTCCTAATTATCCTCTGAAGTCTGTGTCTGTCCTGTTGGGTTGCAGAACCAAACCAGACAGTTATAGAGGTGCAGATGATAGACTCAATAATTCCTCTGTAGAACTGTATCAGCAGCTCCTTGGGCAGTTTGAGCTTTCTGAGTTGGCGCAGAAAGAACATTCTTTGTTGTGCTTTTTTGATGACGTTTTTGATGTTAGGTGTCCATTTTTGGTCTTGTGATATGATAGAACCTAAAAATTTGAAGGTCTCTACTATTGATACTGTGTTGTCTAGTAGGTTTTGGGTGTGTTCAGTTCCAGATTGTTCCAGTCACACCACCATTACATCTTAGGCTATGAACATATCAAAGTTAAGAACATTGAACATCTAGTCAGAAAAAGCATCCCCAAAATAATATTACTGAGAAGAATCCTTTTAGTAGATTTTTTTAGCACCATGGCCCTATATATGCTGTCCCAAAAAGAAGCTCCATTGTGTACTGAAGATTTCATCCAGGTAGCTCTGTAAGATTACAGCCTTTGTGACTTTGGCTTGGGAATTGATTTTTAGTATATATCCCCTTCCAATGTTCATTTCAGTATCTGCAGAGTTTTTTTTTTCCTTTTAGTGAAGGCTAAGCTAGGAAAAATACACATGTAGGTATTGTGTTTTATTTCTGAAACAAATAAAACTGAAGTGACATTGCTGAGCAGAGTTGGGAGTTCGGTGGGTATATTAAGAAAATTGTGTTTGTTTGTTTGTGGCTTTCCAGACACATCTTCGCTGTAACAGAAATGGCTTATGCCTTCTCTCAGAGCTCAGAGAAAGAACAGTGTATTGTTAATCAGGTAAAAGTAAAGGTACTTTTGTCAAGATAATGTAATATTTTTCTCTTTGTGATATTTCCTTGTTGTCTTGAATAAATGCAAATTAATCAAGAAGCATTCTGGGGACTACTATTGCCTATCCCCTTTACTTCATATATCCAGGCTTCTCGGTGAAGTTATTTCTGTTTTCTTCCTCCAACTTTCTCTTTTCTTAAGGGTTTTGTAGTTTTGGTTAGATAGGCTGGGAGTGTTTGGGTAGAGGGCCAGGGTATTAAGTCCCCCAACTGGTCTCATTAAGCAGTTGGTTGGGCCAAAAGGTAAGGCAGAAATAGTCTTGCTTTGTGTTCTGCACCCTATCTGACTCCCCTTACCTACCTACTGAGGGCTTTTAGAAGATCTACAAATGGTAGAAAGAAACAGTCAGGGTTGTCTTCTGTGATATCATTTTATGGGGAAACCAATTATTTCTAAAAGACTGACTTTTTATAATGATATGACTTTGAAACAATAGTGAGTTGGCATCAGTCAAGAAAAAAATAAATAAAAGAAAAGCAATTCTTAAATCTCTTGGTTAGGGAAAGGTTTAACTGCCCCCAACAAAACTACTTCAGGTGCAGGACTGAGTTCTATTTTTTTAAATGGGATTGGTCCTTGTGATCTCTGGACAAGGCTGGTGGTGGAACAAAGCTTCCCCCGGCTCTCTCTGGCTAAATGCCTTCCTCCAAGGGCTTGCTTTCCAACCCCTCATGGTTATCACAGTGGCACAGTGCCCCTGGGAAAAGCAGTACAAGGAAAAGGTTGGAAAAAAGTTGCTGATGCAGTTTGTGATTAGCTATTTAGTGGTTCTGATTTGTACATTTCAATTTTGTCAGATCTGAGACACACACTTTTGTGCGTGTTATAGTGTTCGTATGAATAAAGAGCTGTTGTTCTTCTGATTGATTTCAGGCTAGAGCCATGAGTCCTGGATCACAAACCAAAGACCCCCATAGATGCATATTAAATAGGGTAGGAGGAACACAATATCCTAATTAGATTGTCCTAACATGATAACTGAAGAATGCAGACCTAGATACCTATACATTCATCAAGTTACAGTATTACTTCAAAAGTACATGGAATATTTCTTTGGTAATTATCATAATTTATACTATACATAAGGAATTTACAAAAAAGAAGCTTCTGTACAAATTATGCTAATTTATTGTACTGTATTTTTGTAACACATTAGAACAGTAGATGCAATCACACCACTTTGCTGGAAAGACTTATTATTTCAAATCCCAATTATTCTGAAGTAGTTTATGGATTATTGTATCTTTATAAAGTATCTGATGTACTTTTGGCTAGCTAGAATGATTTAAGACTTTTGATTTATTACGGTATCCCTTAGGGGAATATGCATGTGAACCGAGAGATCTCAATTAGGCAATGTGCTCTAATGAATAAAAATATAAATGCATCAAATGAAACATTTTTCTATTACATCAAGATGGTCTGGTGAAAGTGCTGATCAAAAACTGGTTTTTTAAAAATGTTTTCTGCTGCAGTGGACAGAGTGGCTCAGGGAAGAGTGAAGCTGCCCAAGCTTGCTATCTTATACTTGTCTAGACTATACCAAAAGCAAGAATGCCATGGAGGAAAGCAAGTATGATTATTATCATGATAGAACAATATGCAAGTAACCATAGAAGAGAATGTTTATAGCTCAGGGTTGAACTGTGGAGTCTTTGGTGCTCTCTGAGCTTGGTTGCTTTCTTGCATATGTTTCATTACAAAGCTAAGTAACATCCTTAAGGATAGGAAGGAGTAGGGCCCTTTTATATATAGCAACTTGAACTGTGAGTATTGGTGGGAGTATTCTTGATGGTTCATTGATCAAGCTGTTGTTTAATGTTAGCTCGTTTGTCTGAATTGGTAATTTCTTCATTGGAGTATTGTTTACTTTTTGATTGTTAGTCTAGAATTAATCTTGGTGTTAATCTTGGAAGTCTGGCACATCAACAGACAGGCACAACATCTACATACCATTCAAAAGAGACAACCAAAAAGCTAGAAAGGAAACAAAACAATGCATCATCACCAATCAAAACCTAGATAAACAGAGATTCAATGTTTTAGCATTGATGATGTTACTGAATTCAGTAATGGAACATCTGGAAGAAAATCACCAGCCTCAGTGAGTCCACAATATGCAAGTAACTCAGTCCCTGCTCATTGTTAGCTTATGTTTAACATTACTATGATCTGACCCCAGTGACATGTGCTTCGTCACCAATTTATGCAAACTTAATTGATCAGTTAGGGAGCAGTCTGAAATTCCTGTGGGGTCTGCTAAGTATCTGTAAGTGACTGCAGATCTCTCTCTCTGCAGGTAGAAATGGAGATCTGTGAGAGAGAACAAAATGAGCTGGGAATTGAGGTTCATTGCTTTGGTGGCTCAGCTACTCCTGTTGATTGGTCAATGCCGAGAGTCAAATAGGACATTTTAGGATATGCTTTGGGTTGATCCTGTAGGATCCTGAAACTTCTCATTCATTCTTTCTGTAAAATCTGATTGGTTTCAGTGAAAAGGAACAATTATGGTGTGCGTGTATGGGGGGGGGGATGAATAGGATGGACACAAAGCTGTTACAAAACCTAGCAGCACCCTTACTTATTGTGAAGCCAGCAAACCTTTAGATATGGCTGATTATCTCTGCATATCCTGTCCTTGGAGGATGCTGGCCCACCTCAATAAGTGCATTTGTTCTGTTAATTAAAACTTATACAAGGGTGCCATTAGTTTCCTTTTATTAAATTTCAGTCATATTAAATAGCAACAACAGTATTTATCTTGCTCTTATAGCCATCCAATGTGCTCCCCATCCTAGAAAGTTTTGGAAATGCAAAGACTGTCCTGAATGACAATTCCAGCCGTTTGGGGAAATTCTTGCACTTCCAGTTGAGACAGTGAGTAGAGAAAGACATTCAGATGGGCATATTCCTACCTTAAGCTTTAATGTCTCCAACTGTTCCTCTGAAACATATGCTTATTAATTGTTTTTGCCAGAAACTAAATCAATTTAAGTTGGATGATTTATAGCTCTTAATAGCTTAATCAAGCTTCCATGGTTGAAAAATCTGTCAGAAGCTGGGGCTACTATTCAAGCCCCTCTTTATTATGGGGAAGAATAAATTGCTGTTAATATCATGATCTACACTTTGAAAAGTCAAAAGAGGCATTCACAGAGTTGAGCCATCTTTAGTTTGTTATTATTTTGTGAATAAACATAGTTAGTTTAATTCATATAGCAAGTTAATCCAAAATCAAATATATTATGATTTAGCACATTGTGTAAAACCAATCTGTTTATTGACACTTAAATGGTAAATATCTAACTAAACCATAGAAAGCATTTAATTTCCCCCACCACCACTGAATGACAGAACCATTAAGACTTCTTGTGAACTATCAAAATATACAATAATATATCGACAGCTCTAATCTCCGGTGTTATCTCTTGAAAGTCTATTGATGCTGAATTCATTGGCTGAGCTCACATATAATGCTAAATCACAATGTTTAATTAGTGTTATGTCTAAACCAGAGAAGGAGGGTCTAAGCTGTTTCTGTTTTGAGTTCCCATTATTGATTTTGGATGTAAATTTAAATATAGTAGCCAATAATGAGTCTCAGACTTTTGCTGGGTCTTAACTTCCTCGCCTTGATTTCAAGTACAAAGTCTACAGTCAGGATGAGAAGTAAAATGACTCCAGTATCCAATCTGAGTCGGTCACCAAGATCAAAGGTTTATTCTTCCAAGCTACACATTATGGAGAGAGAGGAGTTCCCTGATGATGGGCTCCAGTAGAGGCCCGAAAGTTTGGAAGAATACATCTTTGGTCCTGGTAACCGATTTAGATCGGATCGGCAACATTTTACCTTTATTCACATAAAATGACTCCTTTTACGATAATATTTTTCCTTATAGTGGTTTCATTGTGGGTACATCGATTTCTCAGTACCTTTTGGAAAAATCTAGAGTTGTTTTTCAGGTAAGCCTCAATCATCTATATGTCTCAGGCCATAGATGTATTGTATAATTACGTATATGCATTGTATAATTATGTACCAAGGAATCCCAATTGTGTGATAAGTCCATGCAGTATTCAATAGAACTGAATGTTTGGTTAAAATAATAATACTAATACTAATAATAATCATGGAATATATTCACCTTCTCATCACCAAACAAAAAACCTTGTGGAGTTCTTCTGCATTCCCTCCCCCCACACACCTTCTTTTTCTGTGTTCTTATTTTGGTGGCAACAGAAAAGATAGAAAATATGAGAGGGTTATAAGTGGAGTTATCTAGAGTTCTTATGAAATCCTAACAACGGGACAAATTAATTTTCTACTACCGGCTCTGAAGAGACTCGGTTAATTGGGTTTTTTGATCAGTCCTTCAACTTCATAGAGATGCTTTTAAATTGCACTACTCTTGGCAGTGTTCCCTAGGAGGCTCTCCCCCTAGTCTGGCACCTTCCACATGCATTGGGCAATTCCTAACACATCTGATGAGTAGCAGGCTGAGGGTAGGTTGTTGCTTTGAAGCCTCCTTATTTTCCTTTTTTTTTTCTTTTTAAGGGGTGTGGTGAGAGGAGCTTTCATATATTTTATGAGCTGTTGGCTGGCCTGCCAATAGAACAGAAAGAAGAACTTATATTTGCAAGAGCCGGAGGCTTACTTTTATCTCAACCAGGCAAGTAAACAGATGACTTCAGATATGTGATTCAGTCATAACAGGATTTGTCCTTGCATTTCATTGAGAATAGAAGAAATGAGCCCCTGCGCTCATCTTTTTAATGGCCTCCAAAGCCCTTTTGATTGCACTGCTAAATTTTCTTATCACTGTGAGGAACAAAATATAATAAAAACAGTGGAAAATAGTATATGAGTGTGTGTCTTCCTGCCTATATATGTATACTTGTGTTTATGTGAATATATACATATAATACACAAATCCACACAATCATCCACATCCCGTAAAAAATAGAAAAACTTAATTCCTGCTGCAGATGGAAAAACTATCCATTGCGGTCCTTTCCCCCATCCCATAAAAACAATACAATTGGTCCTCAACTTATGACCACAGTTGGAACAAGAACCTCTGTTGCTAAGTGTAGTGGTTATTAAATGAGTCATGCCTGATTTTATTACCTGTTTTGCTGTGGTTATTAAACGGATGGCCATGTTTGTAAAGTGAATCATATGGTCATTAATTAAATCTGGCTTCCCCCATTGACTTTGCACGTTAGTAACTTGCTGGGAAAATCACGAATAGTGATCAGATGATCCCAGAATGCTGCAATCATGATAAATACACGCATGCCTGTTACCAAACAGTTAAATTTTGATCATGTGACCATGAAGATACTGTGATGGCTGTAAATGCAAGGACCAATCCATTGGTCACCTTTTTCACCATTGTTGTCATTTTGAATGGTCATATTTGAAAGGTCATTATCTGTCCTATTTTGAAGTTTATGGCATATTGAAAGCTATACAATAAACATGTAACAGAGTCAGTCATGATAAGAGGAGCATTTAAATACTGGAGAGCAGATTTTTCTAAAATAAAGATGAGTAATACAATAACCACTCTCTGTTGTGGGGAATTCTTAACACTCTTATCAGACTATAGTTTTTAAGAACAGAAAGGTTCATACCACATTTTCCCCTCTCAGGTCTGTTTTTGATGAAGTCTGAAATCATCTCTTACTATTTGCCAGATTCAATGGCAATTATATGAACCTAGATTTCTAATTCTAACTGACTTCAGTCTAAACAATTATTTTTCTTCTGTCTGGGATAAAGGGGCTCAACTCTTTTAGGCTGAGAACAATTTTGGTTCCATGAATAGTATGCTGGAGACTCCATTTCCAAGTGTCCATTGGCCAGAGACAAAAAAAACAGGCAGAGCCAGGAACTATCATAAAGATATTCATGATTCAAATTAATAATTAACAAGACATTTGTGTAAACTCTTCCAGGGTAGAACATGCAAGGTTTCAGGGAAACACGGTGATCAAGGTTTTCTGGTCTTGATTAAAGCTCTCCAAATAATTGGCCTTTCTGAAGATCAGCTGACTTCCATCTGGGCAGTCCTTGCTGGAATCCTGCAATTAAGAAATATCTGCTTTACTTCTTTTGAGGTTTGTTGCATTCTTGTTCATTTCAGGCAGTCTTCATGATGCTGCTTGAGTCTAATGTCCCATCCATTCCTTGCATTGGGCCACCTTTGTTTTCCTTCTAGAACAGTGCTCTCAAACTCCCAGCCCAAGAGCTGGATGTGTCACACGCTGGCCATTCCCACGCCCGATTTAGCAACGGGGTGAAAAGTCCTGATATGTCACATGACGCCACAGTGACAACGTAAGTTTGACACCCCTGTTCTAGAAGGAGATGCATATTAGACTAATAAGATGTGCTGTCTTTGGACTAGGTTATTTATTTATTGACAGCATTTGTGAACTACCTTTTCTGAACCCTGAATGGTATACAACAAAGCAAGAAATATCAAACATAAAATAATAATATAATTACATAGTGAACATTGCTAATACACCAATGATATGCAATTGCAATACATTTTGATATGCAACTGCAATACATTTTGGCATGATGTATATATAAACATACACTCTTACTTATAATGTCCTTATCTGGAGCTGAACACTCTTACAACTGAAGAGATGATAGTAGATTTTAGAAGAAGCTCTCCTATTCTACCATCTCTTACAATATTAGGCAACACAGTGTCAACAGTAGAAACATTCAAGTTTTTAGGTTCTATTATCTCCAAGGACTTGAAATGGAGACCTAACATTAGAACCTTCATTAAAAAGGCGCAATAAAGAATGTTCTTCCTGTGTCAACTCAGAAAGCTCAGATTGTCCAAGGATCTGCTGATACAGTTATACAGAGGAATTCCTGAGCCTGTCATTTGTACTTCAGTAATTGTCTGGTTTGGCACAGCAACCAAACGGGATGGGTACAGACTTCAATGGATAGTTAGGGCTGCAGAAATAAACAATTGCAACCAGCCTGCCATCCATTGAGGACCTGTATACTGCACGAACCAGAAAGGGAGCTACAGACCTTCATATCCTGGACATAAACAATGTTGAAAAAGCACTACGCAATCTAAAACCATCTCTATCTATTGGACCTGATGGAATATGTGCCTACTTCTTAAAAAAGCTATCCACTGCCATAGCCAAACCTCTAAGCATAATCTTTGAAAAATCTTTCAGGACCAGCTCCTTGCCTAACCTATGGTCACAAGCCACAGTCATCCCCATCTTCAAAAAGGAGACCCAAGCCTAGTTGAAAATTACAGAGCAATCTCCTTATGCTGCGTCACCTGTAAAGTCATGGAATCAATTATTAACCAATCCATCATCCTCCACTTAGAGACAAACAACCTACTCTCCAATAAACAATTTGGTTTCAGAAAAACTATCCTGTAATCTGCAACTCTTACACTGCAAAAACATATGGACGACACAACTCGACCAGGGCAAAGCAATAGACGCAATCTACATAGACTTCTGTAAAGCCTTTGATTCAGTGGTACACGACAAACTACTCCTAAAAATAAAATCCTATGGTATCTCTGGACAACTGCATAACTGGATAGAAGCATTCCTGGCAAACAGACAACAAGTGGTCAAAATTGGGAGCGTCCTATCAAATTCTGTACCTGTCAATAGTGGTGTCCCCCAAGGCAGTGTTCTAGGACCAACTCTCTTCATACTCTACATAAATGACCTCTGTGATCATATTAAGAGCAATTGCGTTCTTTTCGCTGATGATGTAAAGCTGTTCAATACCACAGACAATACTGCTACCCTACAAAAAGATCTTGACTATGTATCAGAATGGTCAAACAAATGGCAACTTCAACTCTCAACAAATAAATGCTCTGTCTTACATATTGGCAAAAAAAATCAGAAAATAAAATACAAGCTGAATAGTCAAGATCTTGTTGATGACCCAAGCTCTGTAAAGGACCTTGGAATACTCACCTCTAATGATCTAAGTGCTAGAGCCCACTGCAACTACATAGCCAAAAAGGCATTAAGAGTTGTTAACCTAATCTTACGTAGCTTTTTCTCTGGTAATATCACACTACTAACCAGAGCATACAAAACATTTGCTAGACCAATACTCGAATACAGTTCATCAGTCTGGAACCCACATTACGTATCTGATATTAGCACTATTGAGAAAGTCCAGAAATATTTCACAAGAAGAGTTCTCCACTCCTCTACTCGTTGTAGAATACCTTATGCCACCAGACTTGAAATTCTAGAACTAGAAAACCTTGAATTACGCCGTCTTCGGTCTGACTTAAGCATGGTATATAAAATCATACATTGCAATGTCCTACCTGTCAATGAATACTTCAGCTTCAACCATAACAACACAAGAGCACACAATAGATACAAACTCAAAGTTAACCGCACCAAACTTGATTGCAGGAAATACGACTTCAGCAATAGAGTGGTCAATGTCTGGAATACTCTACCCGACTCTGTAGTTTCTTCCCCAAACCCCAAAAACTTTAACCTTAGACTGTCTACTATTGACCTCACCCCTTTCCTAAGAGGTCTGTAGGGGGCGTGCATAAGCGCACCAACGTGCCTACCGTCCCTGTCCTATTGTTTCTCTTATTCTTCTTTTATTTTTCTTATATGTACCCATTTCATGTATTCACAACTATGTATACACTTATACTTATTATCTTATAAACAATTGGCAAATCAAATAAATAAATAAATAAATAAACTGTTTCAACTTCGTCCCTCAGGACACGGCTATAGAGCATTGCATGCCCTAACAACTAGACATAGTTTTTCCCCTGTGCCATCACTTCGCTGAACACTTCATTCCCACAGCACTGTTTCATTTATCATCTTTTCACATCATCTTTCCTACTATCTTCTCCTATTGGGTTTCTTATGAATTATCAATTGCTTGTACCTTATGATTAATGTTGTAACTATGATTTAACACCTATGACCTATTACTTGCTGTTTATATGTACACTGTGCAGTTACGAATTGGAGACAAAAATCCTTGTGTGTTGAATCACACTTGGCCAATAAAGAATTGAATTGAATTGAATTCTATTCTATTCTATTCTATTTGATTCTATTCTATTCTAGTCTATTCTAGTCTAGTCTAGTCTAGTCTAGTCTAGTCTAGTCTCTTTTTTTCCCTGTTGCATATGCACACTTACACACACACATTTTTTGTTACTTAGAAAGAATCCTTTGAGCTTGTAGTCATCCCCAGTGAAACTGAAATCCAGATCGTTGCCAGATTGCTGCAAGTTTCAGCAGAGCTTCTTCAGAGAGCCATCACTCATGACTGTGAGTATCATTCCCCTTCTTAGCCATGTCTCATTACTTTGCATGGGGCTCTCTGTAGAGTTATGTTTCTCAACTTTGGCAAATTTAAGATGTGTGACCTTCATCTGGCCTTCAATTTAAAATGTGTGGCCTTCCGCTCCCAGCATTCCCTTGCTGGCTGGGGATTCTGGGAATTGACGGCCACACATCTTAAAATTCTAAATTTGAGAAACACTGATGTAGAGGATGGAGTGAGTGAGGCTGATTGTATTCTTGCTGGAGTTAACCCATTCAACTTATTGCCACTTGTGGCCAGCTAGAAAGGGGTGAGTTGCCAGATCTTACAAGAGGATGGTGGACCATTGGGAGCCAGAGAACTGGGTGGTTTTTACGTGGTGGTCCTTGAAAAAGGCTGATCTTGGAGGGTGAGTTTTTAATTTGATCAACAACTTTCTCAATACAAATATTTATGAATGTATGTTTATATAGGTAGCCCTTGACTTCTGACCATAATTGAGCCCAAAATTTCCATTGTTAAGCAAGACAGTTGGTAGATGAGTTTTGCCCCATTTTACAACCATTGTTGCCACAGTTAAGTGAATCAGTGCAGTTAAGTTAATACCACAGTTGTTATGTGAATCTGGCTTCCCTGTTGACTTTGCTTGTCAGAAGATCGCCAAAGATTGCAAAAGATCACGTGACTCTGGTATCCTGCAACCATCATAAATATGAACCAGTTGCTAAATGTCCAAATTTTGATGATGTGACCATGGGGATGTTGCAACAGTCGTAAGCGTGAAAAGTGATCATAAGTCACTTTTTTCAGTGCTGTTGTAACTTTGAACGGTCACTAAATGAGTGGTTAGTTAAGAATTACATGTATGTATAAATGCATGTGCACATACATGTGCATATGTATATGTAGGTATACATGTATATTATATATTATATGTATATTTATATACATGTATAGGTATATTTTCCCCAATGCAGTTCCCTTTCTTGTTTAACTGGCTGTGCTTTATAACGTTATTAAATTCCTCAGTTACAACAAAAAATGTGGAAATTATTTTATTGTGCTAACAGTAATAAAATTTACTTGCTGAAGTTAAAGGTACATAGTTCAGTTTCAGACACTAAAAAAAAGCATATAAAAGTCTTTGTGGCATTGTGTATAGAGAAGAATTTTAAAATTTCAGTCCAGGAATTATGAAAATTCCAGAAGGATTCAAGATCCCAGTATGTGTATTTGTCTTGTGGCACAAGAGCAGAGATGGGCAACTATGGCCCCTTTGCGTCCTGGGGACATCAACTCCCAGAATTCCTGAGCCATGGGTGGCTCAGGAATTCTGAGAGTTGAAGTCCACAGGTTATAAATACACAGGCCATAGTTACCCATCCCTACTTAAAGGGAAATGGAGGCTCTTCCTATTTTTTGTCCCAATATCTGTGGATTCTGATTCAGGTACAGGGATTTCCCTGTATAATTGAGGAGGCACATGGGATTTTGCATTCCTAAATAAGTTGGATTTCCAGATAGTGTCCATTTAATGTTTTGCTTTTGATGGTCAAAGCTTTTGCCAACAATGAGTATAAATTGACACACTAATTGGACACTCCAGGTTATGCTCAGAAAAGAGGAGTTTTAGTACAGCTGCCCAAAGCCATTTGCTTTAGTTTGCCAGTGGCAGAACCACAAAGGATGTTACTGAACTCAGAATGAATTCTTAATTGTTAAGAAGATGACAGTAAAATATGTATCATGTGTCTGTTTTCAAGTCTCCCTCACCACTGTGGAAAATGAATTTTCTGGCAACAATAAGTGGCTCGTAGATGTTACAGATAAGCCTCCTTGCAAAAGAGCTGTGCTAGAAGTTGTATAAATCCTTCATTTAATTGGAAAGGGAGATAGGGTTTTGGTAGAGAAGGAAAGCTGTGTCATTTTTTTAATTAAACCATTGTCTCCAATTACATCTGAAATATAACCAGAGATCAGCATTTCTTTGAATTTGATCAACGGGCTGAAGAAAATAGAGGAAGTTATTGAATAGCCTTTATGAGCATTTCACAATTCAGAAATTTAGAATAGGCTTGCAGAATCACATTTCACATCTCAGAAGGTTATCAGGACATTACTGAATGATTGGTTGATTTTATACTGTAGGTTATTTTTATGACTACATTGCCTTGGTGATGATATTGTATTACTTTCTAAACAAAAGTATTTTTAACTATATCAATTTCTCAGGTAGAGCTTGCATTTTATTGCATGCCTTAATTGCATTATTTCTTTCTCTACCAGGAAGGACAGCTTCAATGCTGCTTTTGATAGTTTTAATATTTCAATATAATATTGGGTTGGATGTTGTAGGTTAGACTTCATTACTTAACTAAATGTATTAATTTCAGTGGGAATCCTGTTCAGTTAACTTGGTCTGGATCCAATCCTTCAATTTGCTTTTAATTTTCAATATGCTATAAAAAGGAGAATATTTGTTAATAAGTATTGGATTCAGATAGATGAGAGAGAGAGGGAGGGAGGGAGAGAGATGATAGTTATATCCTACTGTAATGAACAGTGCTAATCTTTTGTGTATCAACTTTTGTGTATGAAGATATTTGTAATGTGCAGTTTTGTATCTATTTCCAAAACCAGATGGTCAAACGTATGCACACTTTACATTAATACCTTTTAAGAGGAAAGATGTGAACATACTTTGATGAATAATGAAACTTAAAGTTTTTCTGTCACCATAATATATTTTCTTACCGGACAACAACTTGACAATTACTAATAGCTGCTTAACAGTAGAATCAATTATTCTGAGAGGCGGTAGGCTCCCCTTTATTGGAGGTTTTTGAGCACAGCTTACACAGCCATTTGTCAAGGATAACTTAATCTAGAATCCTGGACCGATCAGGGGATTGGAATCCCTGGCCCAAATGCCTCCCTCACTTAGACCCTATGAATTCTACTATGTGATAAATCATATCAAATTCATTTTTTCCTAGGAAACACATTATGACCAGATAGTTAATCCATTGTCAGTAGAAAGCGCTATAGATGCCAGGTAAGATTCTTTTTCTTTCTCTGACACCCTAAACCAAGGGTCTTCAAACTTGGCAAGTTTAAGACTTGTGGACTTCAACTCCCGGAATTTCTGAGCTAACATGACTGGAGGAGGAATTCTGGGAGTTGAAGTCCACAAGTCTTAAAGCTGTCAAGTTTGAAGACCCCTGCCCTAAACATTTCATCCATACACTAATTCTTATTTTGTTTTCCTCCCTTCTTCCCTTTTCCTTCTTATTCAGAGATTCTATAGCCAAAATTCTGTACTCTCAGCTGTTCGATTGGCTGCTGCTGAAAATCAATGAGTGGCTGGCTCCCTTGGAAATGGACAGCACTGTTGGCATTGTTGACATGCATGGATTTGAGGTCACTTTCTACATACAACATACGCTTTTAATGGGCCAAGGTGCAGGGAGGGATATAGCTTGTGATCCTCCCTCTGCTTGGGTGGATGAAAATGTTGAGGAAGACCTACCTGAAGCACCTTGCTCAGTGGAGGTTTGGAAAAACCAAGGCCAGACAAACTGTATATGATGAAAAAGATCAGGTGGAAGTATCTTAACCCTGCAGCTGATAACTGCAATTGCACTCTGGTTCTTGACCATAATGGAACTCTAATGCAGTAGTGAGCCGATCTTGTTGGTTTTTTTTTGTCAGCTACCTTGCATATCAGGGCATGTATGGACTTGCTATTATACCTTAGTTCATGATTTTAGGTGGGAGAAAACTCCCCAAAGTGTTGTGGCTCCTCTTATCTCCAATAAAGAAAGCTGAAATGCAGAGGAACCATTCTCTCCATCCCTTTCATGATTCCAGTATCTCAAGAAGGAGATGACCCCTAGCTTGCCTGTGGAGGAGAAAAGTCCGGATATATGTAAATATTTTAACCTTAACTCAAATTGTGTTGTTGTGAAGGAACAACAACAATTTCAATTCTCAGCATTTGAAGTATGTCCAACTTGAAGTATATGCTAAAGGCAGCAGGGCCCAATTGCAAAAATGCTTAATTCAAGGCTACATGGTCCTATGCATCAGTGGTGCGATTCAAATTTTTTTACTATCGGTTCTGTGGGCGTGGCTTGGTGGGCATGGCAGGGAAAGGATGCTGTAAAATCTCCAGTCAGAGGTGATATTTGCCGGTTCTCCGAACTACTCAAAATTTCTGCTACCGGTTCTCCAGAACTGGTCAGAACCTGCTGAATACCACCTCTGCTATGCATGCATCCTCTCCAAAAAGTTGGAGTGTATTATTTTATCAATTTGTAAGTTTTAATGTTGACAAGGAAAAAATCCTTAAACATAATAGGTGATTGGAGAGTAATATTACATGTATTTAATTTCAAGTAAAGGTAAATGAGATGATGTCAACTTCAGCTTTTGTCCCACATCCCTATACATCATTTGGGGAGTGGCCCTAGTGCACTGATTACTAAGCGCATAGTACTTTGTATGCAAGCTTGTGAGTTAGAAGTGAAAGAAGTTTGGATTCCTTCCTTCCTTCCTTCCTTCCCTCCCTCCCTCCCTCCCTCCCTCCCTCCTTCTTTCTTTCCTTCCTTCCTTCCTTCCTTCCTTCCTTCCTTCCTTCCTTCCTTCCTCCCTCCCTCCCTCCCTCCCTCCCTCCCTCCCTCCTTCCTTCCTTCCTTCCTTCCTTCCTTCCTTCCTTCCTTCCTTCCTTCCTTCTTTCTCTGCAGAATCTTGGCATGAACAGCCTGGAACAGCTATGCATTAATTTTGCCAGTGAACGTTGTTAGGGTTTGGGGATTAACCCCTAGCAGAGTATTGCAGCAGTAGTCAAGCCATGCAACCAAAGGAGAGCGGAAGGGCCCCAGAGTATACACACACTGAACACAAACACTGTTTGTAGTTTAAATAGTTTTTAATCCAGTTAGAGTTACTAGTATAGTCCAAGTTAAGAGTCCTTGCAATATCTTTATCAGCCGATAAAGATATCTTCTCCTCCTCCGGTTTCACTCTCCAGAGAAACAAACGCTGGATATTCAGCAAACAGTAGCAAACAATAACAGTTCAGTCACAGGCACTCACAGTCAGTAATCACAGTTAGTCGCAGCAGCACACAGTTACAGTTACAGACAGACAGTAAGCTTTCCAGCTTCTAATGCTTCCTTATATTGTAACTTCTAACCGCACCCTTAATCGGCTAATTGCCTGCTGCATTGTGCTTAAAGTGATAAGCACTTAAACCATGATATCTAAGTTTTATATATTTATTCACCCAAACCATATTTGGTATCAATGTTATACCTAACATACTCCCCTTTTGGGTGAAATAAATATATAATACCTTACAATCTAATCCCATATTTTTCACAACTCTCCTGGTGCTTACTGGCACCTTGGGCTTTAGTAAAATTATCAGCTAAATTGTCCTCCGACATACAGTACTCTAGCTGAATCATCTTACTTCTTACAGATTGTCTCACGTTTAGGTATCTTAGATCTGTATGCTTGCTTCTTGTTTTTACTCCAATATTTGTGGCCATTTGAATTGCTGCCTGATTATCTTCATGTATAATTATAGGATAATCTACAGTTATACCTATATCAATTAACATTTGTTTATACATTATTAATTCTGTACATAACAATGATAAACAGGAGAATTCTGCCTCCATAGTAGACAAACTTATATGTTGTTGTCTTATTGACTTCCAGCCTATTAATGTATTACCCAGCATTATGGCTGTTCCTGAAGTCGACTTTCTAGTGTCTCTTTCTGATGCAAAACTAGCATCTGCATAAGCACTCAAAATTAAATCACCCTTTGGTTCTAAATACAATGAATAATTCATTGTCTTTTAAGATATCTTAATATACTCTTAGCTGCAATCCAGTGTCTTTCACATGGTGCAGAATTGAATCTAGCCAACTGATTCACGCAGTACGATATATCTGGTCTAGACCAATTACTAATATAACTCAAACTACCAATTAAAGATTGATAAATCACCTTATCAAACTCAGGGCTTTGTACATCAGTGTTGCTAAACTCCTGACTCATTGGAGTCTTAGCTGGCTTACAAAGCTCCATCTTGTAATCTTTTAGCAATTTGCTTATCTTATCTTCCTGAGATATCTTAAAACCTTTCCTTGTTTTCTTTATATTTAAACCGAGATACTTCTTTATCTCCCCTAATTGCTTGATCTTTATTCTCTTTCCTAATGATGCTATTATTTTATTTGCTTCATCATTAGTTTCAGTTATCAAAGCAATATCATCTGTGAATAGTAATAATAATGATACTTTCCCATTTGTCTCCTCTTAAACAGACATGGATCGGCTAAACCAGCTTTAAATCCTATATTGTCTAGTTCCTTTACAATATACTGGTTCCATTCATAGCCTGATTGTTTTAAACCATAGAGACTTTTCTTTAACAACCAACAATCATTATTATCCTTATTTTCACTTTTAATACCAACAGGTTTTTTCATATAAATAATATGTTTTAATGGGGCATGCAAGTAAGCAGTTTCTACATCTAAATGGTTAACTATATAGTTTTTACTAGCTGCCCACACTAAAGCTGCCCTCAAGGTTGCTGCCTTAAGACTAGGTGCAAACACCTCATCATAGTCATTAGCATTCTGCCTAAAACCTTGGGCTACTAACCTTGCCTTATGGATTAAATTACCATCCTTATCTGTTTTTACCTTAAATATCCATTTGCAGCCAATGGATTTCTTTCCTGCAGGTAATTTGGCATTTTCATACACCTTCATATCTCTTAATGAATTCAGTTCCTTATTCATTGCTGCATACCAACTTTCTTTTTCCTTATTAGGATACTTTTTAATTTCTTCTACAGAATTAGGAACTTGATTAATCTGGCACACTGTGTTAGCCTGGTACCTATCAGGCGGTCTAGATACACGTGTAGTTCTTCTGGGAATTACAGGGCTTACAGGAGGACTTTGTTGAACTACTACCTGTTCATCTTCCTCATCCTGTTCAGCTATTGAATCTGTTTCTTCCTCTATGGGCACTATTTCATCCTGTATTTGTCTCTTTACTTTATTTTTAAAGTTACAGGGATAACTAATGGGATTTCTATAGGATTCAATAATTACATCTTTATTGGCATCCTGTTCTAATTTCTCCCATCCTTCATGTTCTAGAAATTGGGCACTAGCACTACATAACACTTTAGATGTGCCTTTCTCCCAAAATCTATATGCCCTATGGTTTGCCTGATAACCAACGAAGAAAAATCTTTTAGCTCTATGTTGCCCTTTTTTCTGATTTGTGCAGGAATATGCACCCATGCTGGTGCACCAAATGTGTGCAGGTAACTTAGGTCAGGTTTCCTGCCATGCCATCTGGTGAATGGTATTTCACCTGTCGTTGTATTAACAACGTTGTTCAATATGTTATTAGCACACATTGTAGCCTCCCCCACAAAGAATCAGGTAACCCAGAATCATTTAACATTGTTCTAACCATTGCCTGTAGTGTTTGGCCTCTTCTTTCAATAAAAGCGTTATGTTCTGGCCTGTATGGAGCAGACTTCTTATGCTCTATTCCAGCTACCTTAAGTCTGTTCTGGAATTTGTTATTAACAAATTCCGTGCCATTATCTGTCACCAGGGTTATCAGTTGTCGTTTAGACTTTCTTTCAGCAAACCTAAGCCAATTGAAAAAATGTTGATATGTTTCAGTTTTGCTTTTCATTAAATAGCAAAACCCATATCTAGAATAATGATCCATAATGCTCAGTATATATCTAGCACCTCCCATACTGGGTTTCTTTGGACCTATGATGTCTGCAAATACTACTTCTAAAGGTTCTTTTGTTTTGAAACCATTTAGCCTATTTGCAGGCAATACCTTGCTCTTATCTTCACAGCAAACATTACAACGCAAATATTTATCACAAGGTTTTAACCTTATTCCTTCAGATAACTCAACTGTACGCTTTTAGCATTTTAAAATTTACATGCCCCAAACGCCTATGCAATAAATGGATACATTCTTCATGAGGCTTTATATTATTAAATACAGTTTGAGCCTCCCCTTTCTTACTATTATCTAATACATATAATGTTCCATTTAAAGCTGCAGTTACCCTTTTGTTATCTTTTTCAATTATGCAATTATTATCCTTAAAAGTAATTACATAACCTAATTTATCTAATACCCTTACTGAAAAGCAAATTAAACTTTAGTTGCGGTACATACAACATTTTTATATCCTGGTTTATGTACGGACAACGTGCAAAACCTTGACCTTTCGCTTTCAGGTTCCAGCCGTTAGCAAAGAGATATATGTTGAGAGCTTGTAGACATTTTTATAAATTTTGTCTTATCTCTTGTGATGCAGTGGGATGCTCCACTGTCAACCACCCATAAATCATTCTTCACATCAGAGTTGCTAAACATGGCTAGTTCAAATGCTTTCTTTGGCTTTTTTACATTCTGGCTTTTTCTCTTTTTGCAGAATCTTGCCAAATGTCCTCTGCCTCCACAATTAAAACACTTTTTAATTGTGTATGCCGTTGAAGATAAATTCTCTTCTTCCAGGTGCTGTACTTTGCTTAGCTGGTTTCTTTCAAACTTTGAAGATAATTTCTCTTCTTTCTTATCTTCTCTCAGCTCGTCACGCTCACGCCTTCTTCTGGCTTCTTCTAGTAGCCTGCCTGTAATCTCGGTTAATGAGAGGCTTTCTTTTGGCAATACTTCCAACGAAGTCACATAGTCATCATAGCTTTGATCTAATGAAGATAATATTATGTAGACTTGTTGCAGTTCATTAAATATAAGCTCTTTTTCTTGCAAATCTTGAAAAATGCTCTTCATACAGTTTAAATGAACTAACATATCTCCATTCCTCTGAAGATGCGTTCAAAAAGCTTCCGTGTAAGATTTATATGTGCTCCTACACTGTCCCGAACATAAATCTTCCTGAGGTTCTCCCAGCAGTTTGCAGCATTTTCTTCTCCACGAATATGGACAAGCTGCTGATCACAGAGAGTCAGTCCTATGATGCATAAAGCCTGCTCATTCTTCAGTTTAAAGTCTTGTAACTTTTCGTTATCATCATCATTAGCAGGATCCCAGCTACTCACATCTGGTGGGTTTGCTATAATGTCCCACAAACCTTCTCTGCGTAGAAGTAAACTACATTTCATTGACCACGAAACATAGTTTGTTCCATCCAGCCTGGATATCATGGACAGTTGTGACAAATTTACTTGTGCCATTGCTCTTCAGATATTTTGACTATTTTAAACTAATTTAAACAGTTTGTTTTTACAGTAATGTGCAACTCACACCAACTCTCTCTGCTATATCCTGGTTAGTTAGACTATGCTGCTGGGCCCATAACCAATGTTAGGGTTTGGGGATTAACCCCTAGCAGAGTATTGCAGCAGTAGTCAAGCCATGCAACCAAAGGAGAGCGGAAGGGCCCCAGAGTATACACACACTGAACACAAACACTGTTTGTAGTTTAAATAGTTTTTAATCCAGTTAGAGTTACTAGTATAGTCCAAGTTAAGAGTCCTTGCAATATCTTTATCAGCCGATAAAGATATCTTCTCCTCCTCCGGTTTCACTCTCCAGAGAAACAAACGCTGGATATTCAGCAAACAGTAGCAAACAATAACAGTTCAGTCACAGGCACTCACAGTCAGTAATCACAGTTAGTCGCAGCAGCACACAGTTACAGTTACAGACAGACAGTAAGCTTTCCAGCTTCTAATGCTTCCTTATATTGTAACTTCTAACCGCACCCTTAATCGGCTAATTGCCTGCTGCATTGTGCTTAAAGTGATAAGCACTTAAACCATGATATCTAAGTTTTATATATTTATTCACCCAAACCATATTTGGTATCAATGTTATACCTAACAAACGTCTCCAGCACTTCTTCCATCAGATAGTTGTCACCCACGAGGAGGTAAGAGACACAGTTATGAATATGTGGATGTACAATTGCATAAAAACACAACAGAAAATGTCAGCTTCTACAGAGGCAGTTTGTTGTAGTTGTTCCTGCCCTGGGCAAAGAGAAGTGTGGTATAAGGTTAATGTCTTCAATTAGGAGTGGGGAGACCAAGATTCAAGCCTACCCTGAGCCATGAAAGCTCATTGGATGAAGTTTCAGCCCAATCTATTCTTCAGGACTCCTGGGAGAAAGAAGTTGGAGAGAATCCAGTGTATTTTACCTGGAGCTCCTGGAGAGTAGGCAGGATGCAAATCTAGCATATACATTTATAAAATAGATATGGATCTTGTTTGCATTCTTTTATTCTACCCACCAGGGGCAACTGCAGGCAAAATCACCGAACTGGGTCTTATTCTATATTTTCTCAATTTTGCAACACTTATGCAAACATGTGATCTGCATGGCTTTGTATTTGCACTGGGGAACCTCAGAACACTAAGATTTTATTTAGAATTATGAGTATTTTGCATGTCAGTGGGATTTTACTTGTATGATATCTGACTACTAGGAGGAGTACACCCAAGGACATCTCCTCTGGAGTCCTGTGTCCAAGAGGCCTTCGGAATTGTGCCTGGATCTGGTAACCGCAAAGCCCCCATGGGATCTTGCATATCCTGGATGAGCAAACTCTCCTGTCACAGGTCAGGACTTTATTAGGGTTCACATTCCTTCTTGCATTTGGAATGCAAAAGAGAGACTTCTATGAGTAGAATGAGTTTTCTGTTTTGCTGTATACCCTATCCCCTGATTTTGGATCCAGACGGCCAGATGAAAAGCTCCGGAAAACTCCAGAATCTTTGACACTCTTGCATTTTGCGTAATCCCAATGAAGGCATTACAGTACCCATTTTGCATTTTCTTTACCAAATTATACCTGATTTTGTTACTATGAGAACACGTTATAGCCATATTTGATAAACAAGATATGGGCAAAATGAAGCAACTATGCACCAATAGCATCTGGGAACCTTCACTGTTTTGTTCCCATGGTTACATGTCATGAATAAATGGCCTATGCGTATAATAATTAATGGTCAATCTTATAGTAAACTTTTCATATTCCCAGATTTAATAAAATTAACATGGAAATCCCAACAGCAAATTGTTTTCTGACAGAAACCTGATGATGTTAAATAAAATTAAATAGAACTACTTTCCCTAAGCGTCAGGATTATTTTGAAGATATATCCCGATTTTCAAAAATAGCCAACAGCCAAAAGATTAAAACTTGACACTGTTAAAACTGGCAGCTAAAGTTGTTCTTAATTACATCCACATTTATTGTTAGGATTTTGGACAAGTAAGGATCTTACTGGATATATTTTTCATCAATTAGTCAAAGCCCAAGAGCCAGTTTGGTCTAGTGGATAAGGCAGGAAACCAGGAGACTGTGAGTACTAGTCCCACTTTTGGCACAAAATCAGGTGGGAGACCTTAAGCCAGCCCCTCTCTCTAAGCCTTAGAAAGCAAGTCATGGCAAATTATTTCCAAAAAATGTTGCCAAGAAAACTTCAGGCAATTGTCCTGGCAGTCACCAGGATTTAATATGGACTTGACGGCACCAAAACAACAACCGCAACAGTAAAAGCTTAGATAGAGATTCAAAGGCCTTCCCACCTTGCTTATTTTTATAAGGATGTTCATTCCTCACTAGAAATCGAGCCCTTCAGATGGGGAAAAAAGTCGTTTCTTACTTTCACATCAATATTTGTAACTCTGACTCCTGCACAAAAGTACAGGTTAAATGTCACACACATAGATAATAGTCATGCTTTCACCAATTATGAGAACATAGATCTATCTTCCCTTCCCATTCCTATAGCATTATGACATGTTAATAGTTTTATTAATTCCTAGAAGAGCTGAGTTCTTTCTGTTCAACCAGTCAACTAAGAAAAGTATTATCAGCTAGACTGCCACCTCCTTTACAGCATGCCTGGCCCTTACTCATTTTTATTAGTTAAATAAATAGGTAGGAAGGCTACCTAAGTTGGCTTCTAGAGCAAGATATACCTTTATTTTTCAAAAGTAACAGATATTATAGTATAAACAGAGGACTAAGAAATAATGTCTTGTATGTATATTTATACAGAAATATTACAACACACCATTTGTGGGTGTGGCTCTCTGAAACTTTCAAATCCTTCCAAAGGATAGCATGGATGTCACTGCTGATTCTAATGTTTTGTGCCTCTTCTTCAGGCTACAGATCACACCTTCCAACAGAAGTGCCATTATCGTCATGCCAACAATCGTTGGTATGACAAGCCAAACCTGCCTTTGCCCATCTTCACTATACAACATTACGCAGGACCAGTTACTTACCAGGTACATTGAGAAGCTTCAACTTCAAGCATTCCTGATTTCGTGTGTCTGAATGTAAGCTGGGGGAATGACAGAATTTTAAGTTGGACAAAAATAAAGTTGATTTCATCAACAAATTTCTAAGGCAAGAAATTTTAGTTACAGCATTCCTAGCTGTTCGTTTTCAATAAATAACTTAAGAAAAAGAATCTGCTTGTGGCATCTTTGTCATGCTGGCTTGGTTGTCCAATTGAGACATATAATTCTTATGTTAGCTCAGAAGTGTGATATTTCTTTTAAAAGTCCTTTCTGAATGTTCTCATTACTTATTATGACCATGTTTGAAATGTTTTTCTACAAAAATGAAAGTTTTCTTTTAAAGGCAAGCTAAAAATTAAAAATAGAAGTAGCATTTTAATTTTCAAAAAAATACAGGCAAAATAGTAAGCCAGAATTGCCAAGAATTTTAATTTTTTGATCATGAGCAAGTATTTGTAGAGTGTTCAATCTTGTTAAGGACTATAGCTGTTAAGAATGTATTAATGGTAGAAAGTTGAGTGAATATGTTTGAATCCACACTCTTCTCTTTCTTTTCCCCAGTTAGAATTTGAAATCAGGTTGAATGTTTAATTTTGGTTTGGTAGGAGAAAACAATCAGGGTATGAATTTAGTCTACACCAGGGATGTCAAACTCAAGGCCGATGGGCCAGATCCAGCCAGGAGTGCTTCAATCTGGCCTGTGGGACTGCCCTGAAAAGAGTGAAAGATTGGCCTGTGGTACCTCTGCCAGCAAAAATGGAGCCCACATGCAGCCCTCCAAAGCTCAGTTTTTGCTGGCAGAGGGTTGCAGGAATCCCTCCCAGCTGAAAATGGAGCTGGGGAGCCCGTTTTTACTGGCAGAGTGGTCGGGCCACAGGTGCCCCCAACACAAGTGATGTCAAGCTGGCCACACCCACAACAATCACCCCCCCCCCGCCACCCCCCAAGTCAAACACAACCCTGATGCAATGAAATTGAGTTTGACACCCCTGGTCTACACTTCAGTGGTTGATGCATTCTCTGTCCCTGTAAGAGACCTCATCTGTAAGAATAACCCCAGGGAGATTGATGAGCTGCAGCATGCCTTAGTCATTCTGTCTTATTCTTTTGTGTAAAACAGGTGAGGTAAGAATCCTCCTGGGAAAAGTCTGAAAACAGATAAGAGAAACATGTACATGATAGCCATAGTGCAATCCAGAACACATATACTCTGACCTAAACTCCCTTGTGTTCAATAGTTTATACTGCCTGGGTAAATCCATTGAAGTTACCAGCCTCATGTTAAATAAATTAAGAACCATAAACAAGAACCAATTGTGAGAATGATATAAATTCTGGCTTTTCAGGTTCACAAGTTTCTAAATAAAAATCACGATCAGTTACGCCCAGAGGTCCTGGAAATTTTTTCACAAAGCCATCTCAAGGTATAGTGAATGGATTAGGTTACTGTTTACTTTTGGTACGTGCATTATTTTGGAGATGGACTTTTTAATGTATTTATTGTACAGATAATATTATATGATCAAACATTCATGCATGGGATGTTGCGGAATTGTGGACAAGACAGTGAAGGGCTATGCAGAACGTCATTTAATGCGGAGTCCTTGTTGCTCCCTGAGCTTGCTTATTTGCTT
This sequence comes from Notechis scutatus, assembly GCF_049901735.1. Lineage (NCBI taxonomy): Eukaryota > Metazoa > Chordata > Lepidosauria > Squamata > Elapidae > Notechis > Notechis scutatus. The sequence continues at coordinate 111,295,268 of NC_142010.1, read as the reverse complement.
AAAGACTTTTTGTTAGCAAACTAAATACTGTAATTTCATCAGTGATAGGGACAGACATTCTCTTCTACTGGAATATCCTGGAACATTTGGATCATGGTTCAGTCTGTTCTCTTATTGATATGGCTCATTGTGGGGCGTATATAATTTCTAGAATACTCCATGATCGAATACTTTATAATTTCATCCATTCTCTTATAAATATCAGTTTGTTTGCTTATTAAAGTTCAAAACCTGCCTGTGGTAAGAGGGCAGCCAATACATTGTATAAATACATAAATAAATGTATTTCAGGTCTTGAGTGAATGGAAACATACCTTCTTTTTGCTTACTTTTCATTCATATTTTGACGTTATTTTGATGATGAGTGACTTTAATTATTTCCCTATGTTCTCTTTGATTCTTTTCCTGTGAAGCTGGTGTCCAGCCTTTTCTAGAATGTCAGCGAACAGCAGGTCAACCAGAGAGAGTCAAAAAGTAGGCTCCAAAGGTTAAAGCATCGAGCATCTACATTAGTATCTAGATTTCAGCAATCTTTACAAGATGTCATTGCTAAATTAGACAGGTAAAGAAATAAAGTTATGTAGCTGCCATTTCGTATGCCTATATTACCATATCTATGTTTGGAATGTGAGTAGCAGAATAAATTAAAATGGTATCCAATAGTTGAAAGGGAATCTTATCACCAACACATTTCATGGTACCTTTTGAAGATAAACTTACAATTTATTGTTTTCAGCATATAATGTTAAAATCATAATGTGTGCTACGTCAGGCAGACTTATTTGCAGGAAATATATCTAGAAACTTCCTTATGCGTTATCCCAGAAATTCTTCAGATAATCTTGGGAACATTGGTGGATTACATGATTGGAATAGAAAAAATGATAAGGTGGATTTAACCAGATTAGTGCTCAGATAGGAGGTCATCAGGAAACCCCCTGGGCTACAGGTTAGATTAAGGAAGTTATATTTTAAACATTGAACCGTTAAAGAATCGTTAATTGTTAAAGAAAGCAAGAGGAAATTAAAAGCTGAATGCTGCCCCAACTCCCATATAGATCTGTCCAGAGTGTAAGCAGAAATAAAGCTTGACTTGGAGGAGATTTAACTTTAAAATAAACAAAGGAAAGGTGGTTTAATTCCTATCACTTTCCCTAATAAGTGTAGTTAAGTAGAAATCAGTTCCCTATAGCTGGCATCTGTAGTAGTGTCTAGAGTAATTCATCTCATTCCATTAATGGTTTTATTTTTTAAAAGTCTGTTAATAGTTACAATAAGCAATATCATCCTAATTTCTTGAAAATTGAGGTACATTCTTCAATGTTCATTCATAGCAATGAAACTATATTTCCCCTTTCTATCTTCATAATAGCTCTCTGTCAAATCAGAAAAGAATGTTTCATCTTCCAATGTTTCACTTCTTCCTATACCTTACAGGAGCCATGTTTTCTTCGTTCAGTGCATCAAACCCAATTCCAAAAAGGTAAGAAAATGATTCCATTTGCAAAACTGGAACCGAGTTGATTGTCAGACGCTTCTAAGAGGAATTGAATTTTTGTGACAAAAAACAAAGAAATAAAAGTTAGAAGTATAGGAAGAGATGGCAACAGTATTTGATTTGTAACAGGGCTGTCAAACTCACAGCCTGCGGGCCAGATGTGTCACATGCTGGCCACACCCACACCCAGTTTAGCGAAGGGGGAAAAAGTTGCATTACATCACATGACGATGCCATGATGATACGAGTTTTACACCCCTGATTTATAAAGAACCAGTAAATCAAAACCAAGGGAGATTTGCACCTGAGTATTTGAGTTCTTTCTTAAAGCTAGAAATTTACTTTTTTTTTAAACAAACAGCAACCAAGAACAATTGAGAATACCGGATAATATCTGTAACAGTACTCTAAATAAATTTCATTTATTTAGAAAGTAAGAAAGCATTTTGCTCACTCAGAAGTTCATACTATCCTTTCAACATCAAATACTTTATCTGCATCTCATTCATCCAGCAAAAAGAGTTAAGTGTGCTTTCTTAATGGCATTAGTAAGAGACAAGTAAGAAAATAATGAAATTCAATCTTTACACTATGAGACATCTGCTTCAGAGAATACAAGGAAACTTTAAGTTAACATTAACATATATTAAGTTTTATGTTTACCTGGGAAACTTAGTGTGCCTTATGAACACTGCAGCTCAGTTAAGCTAACAGCTAACCCAAAAAAGAGTCAGTTTTAGTGTAAACAACCCTTTTCAGGCTAAAGTAGGCCCTCTTACACTGTTATAAGAGAGGTGAAATACTTACAAAAGGAATGATTATCCAATTCACCAAAAGCATTTTTAAAAACCATGCTTTCCCAGCTGCTACACATCATAGAAGGAGAAATGGCAGGAAACAGCAGTTTGTCTATCTTGCCACTATTGTGAGGGCCGAAACAGTGTCTACTTCCTCACCAACCTTGATGATGCACAGAGGTAAGCCAGATGAGTAGGTGATCAGATGACTTAGTCCCTGATGCCTTGAATATGTCCTGGGGAAGAGCAAGGCATGCGTCTTACCCTAGTTTCATGACATTGTGAAATATTTCTTTCATTTTAAAACGATCCTCTTTTGTCCATGTATATCATGGCCTTTTGAAACAGAACACTTGATTCTGTTGCAAACATAATTAGTTTGTGTAGTTGGCTGTGTATTTTCTTTTACAAAATGAGGGGCCCATCAGTGCACTGATGATGTTACCTAGTTTGGGGAGTGAAACATCTGCAAGAAAACAACCAAGCTAAGAGAGCACCAAGGGCCCCTCATTTTAACACTGAGCTACAAATATTCTTTTATAGAAATCGAAAAACTGCAATTTGTAGATGTACAGTGGGTATTAATGTATTGATTTTTTTTTTTGGCTGTCTTTTCTGTCTTTGTTCCGTTCATCTTTTGTGGATTGATCTTAGGTGCCAGACATCTTTGATACAGAATATGTGGCTTGTCAGTTGAAACATTTGGGGATTTTAGAAGCCATTTGCCTCGGGAAAGGAGGCTATCGTATCCGCCTTTCATTCCACCACTTCTTAACTAGGTAACGGTATTCCTTTTCTTTGCTATATCAACGCATAATAAATGTATTTAAAGCATATGTGTTTACTTCCAATTCAACCTTTCTTGAAGTAACTTCTTCTAAAATTCAACTTGAAAATATTGCCTAACTTATTGGAATAAAATATATAAAATAACCAATAAGCAATAAAATAATAAATCAGAATAGAGAGTAAAAACAGCAAAGAAAAAAAGTCTAAACTATTGGAGCCAACTTAGCATCTTATTAAATGACCCGGGAGAATAAAAAAACGTTTGCCTAGCACTGAAAAGGCTTTGCTTCTGCTACTTGGGTCCCAGGCATGAAAATCAAGTTCAGGATTACCAGTGACAGTTCAGAGAAGTAGAATGGGCAATATACTAGTAGAATCTGCAGCCTGCCAGTGAACCTGCAGGCCAGAGAGAGATTTTCCTCTCAGCCAACAGAGAGAGAAATCTTATTATTCATTGACCTGACATTTAGCAGCAGCACCTGTAGGTGAGACAATACAGCAGAATGGCTATTTCAAGAAAACAACCTAACAAGTTACTCCTGCAAATGATATACTTTCCTTCACCTTTAGTTATCTTAATTGGAGCCCCCACCCCACTCCTCGCCAAGATATTGTAGGATTTTCTCAGACACATAATGTAAACATCTGCCATGGTCTGTGGGAACATCCTTGAGAGGCAGGAGGAGGAACAGCCACAGCCTAGCAATGGTCAGATAAGAGATATTTGCCTCTGAAGTGCTTGAATTTGTGTGTACTTTCTCTGACTATATCTTGTGAGACTAGAGTAATTTGGGAAGTGAGTGTTATCCTCCTTTGTGTGACTCAGGTATGGAGTCCTGGCTGGCCAAGGTCCCAGCTGCTTGCAGAAGAGAGAGAGCTGTGTTGCTGCGCTTTCCCATGTGGTGGGAGATATCTCAGAGCTTTATCAGATTGGAGTCACCAAGGTAGATTGTCTAAGTGCCTGCTTACTGTTTAGCTTTAGAAAGCTCAAATATGGATATTGGTTTCACTGGCTCATCCTGAATAGATTCTCCCTTACATATTGCCAAAATTTAGAGTGAGCCTCATAGTCATCATACTTAAGCATGCTGCTTTATCAAAAAGGACTTCCCCAGGTTCTATTGTCTCATTTGGGTTCTCATTCTGTTCCTTGGCACAGTGGCATCCATTTTTTTCCCACTCTTAAAAATATTTTTTACATATTGCATATGGAAATACATAATTGTAAGACTAGACACCTGTTCAATACCTTATTGTCTCACTTATTTTGACTCTTAAACTACTGGTAAAAAATTATTAATTGAATGAAGAGTTTTCCGTGACTGCTGGATACTCTCTATTGCATTTATTGGTGTAATTGCTATAAATATATTTTTATTGTGTTATTGTATTCTATTTCTTTTACTTGGTCCTTAATGACCAAGGTGAATCATTAATGAAATTAATGATGCCTTGGGCATGAATATAGTTAAATACATTTATATCTGAAGTCATCGTACTTCATGAGTAGAATAAAGATTGTTAAAATTAATTAAACAGGTTCTGCTTTCCCACCCACTTATCCCTTGTTTTAGACTAATAAGACAGTGAGGGAATGAAGTTGCCTATGTGTTAGGTAACCACCCAATTTTTCTGTAGTCATTGTTTTTGGCTATTTTTTCCAGGTGTTCTTGAAAGAAAAGACATGGCAGATGCTAGAGAAGCAACGAAATCAAAAAATGACATGGGCCATTGTCACCTTCCAGCACTGTCTCCGAGGGCTCATCAACCGTTGGCAGTTCCAGGTCTTCAGGCAGAAAATCACAGTGATCCAGGCTCACTTCCGAGGTCATCTGGCAAGGTAAAGAAACAATGATCAAGCAGGCAGGGCTTATATAATGTTCCTAATATCAGAGGAAACTCCATTACTTTTGATGTCAACTGGCAGATTTACTGACACCAATGGGTTATAGCAGCTTTACCCAGCAGAGGTTTTCAAAGTCTCACACTTATGTCTTGTTTTCTAACTCTACTCCTTCTTTGTAAACTTCAGAAAACGATACCAAAGACTGAAGAAAACTCTGCTACACTTTGGGGTGGCTGTACTTATTTCTGGAAACCTGGTTCACAAATGCAAGGTAACAAAATTATTGACAAAGAGTGGGGATATATATATATATATATATATATATATATATATATATATATATATATATATATATATATATATATATATATATATATATATATAGACATTACACATCAGGAGGATGGTGTTATATATATATACAGACCACCCTCAACACAGACCACCCTCAAGACAGACACACACACCAACAAACTCAGAAAACTACAACAATGCCAGAAACCAACTCCCCCTCACAGCCACACATGAAACAAACAGTGCACAACATCTCAGACAAGATCCTCACCGAAGCCGAAACCAAGGTCCTTTCAAAAGGATTCAACTTTGCTGTTGCTCCCAAACACATCCCCACAGAAACCATCATATGCGGAGTTGAAACCAGCCTGACCAAAACCAACCCTGATGAGGCTAATAGAATCAGACTCGAAATCACCAACATCCTCTGCACTAGCAAACCACCCAAAAGCAACTTATCCAAAGAAGAACAAACTGCACTACGTAACCTGAAAGAAGACACCAGCATAATAATCCTACCAGCAGACAAGGGCAACGCAACAGTGGTTATGAACACATCTGACTACCAAACCAAGTTAACCAACCTACTCCTAGACCCCACATACAAACCCCTAAAGACAGACCCCACCACCTACCTGGAAAAAACCACCAGATCCAAAATAAAAGCCTCCCCCATCAGTGAAGAAATCCAGCAAAGAATCATACCCAGAGAGAAATCATCCAGATGCCCTAAGCTTTATGGTCTCCCAAGATACACAAAGAAGGAACTCCACTTAGACCAATAGTCAGCTCCATAGGCTCACCTCTACAAAACCTAGCCAAATTTCTCGCCAAACAACTACAGCCCTATGCAGAATCCATCAACTCACATGTAAGAAACTCATTCCAGTTCATCGAGATCATAAAGAAACAAAACTTACAACCCAGCGACCTACTAGTTAGCTTCGATGTCATATCCCTCTTCACCCAAGTGCCAATAAAAGAAGCCTTGACAGCCATCCAAAACAAATACAACCCCCAAGCACATCCTAGATCTGACCAACCACTGTCTATCCAATACATACTTCACCTACAATGGACAAAAATACAAACAAATAGAAGGAGCACCCATGGGATCACCCCTCTCACCTGTCATCGCAAACCTCTACATGGAACACTTTGAAACACAAGCTCTAGAAAAATATGATCACAAACCCAAACTCTGGCTCAGATACGTAGATGACACCTTCATAATCTGGCCACACGGGAAAGAAAAACTGAACAACTTCCTCACACACCTCAACAGCCTACACCCCAAAATACAATTCACCATGGAAACAGAAGCTAACAATCAACTTCCCTTTCTAGATGTCTTGGTATACAAAAAACCCAATGGCTCCCTAGGACACACCATCTACCAAAAGAAAACACATACAAACCGCTATCTACACGCACTCTCACACCACCACCCAGCACAGATCAATTCCGTAGCTGAGACACTCATCTCCAGAACAAAATGCTTAGCTGATGAACAACACCTAAAAACCGAACTAAACACTCTCACCAACGTACTAACAGCCAATGGATTTCAAAGAAAGAAGATCACCCACCTAATCCAAAAAGAAACCCCAACCAAAATCCAAGACAGAGAACAAGAGAACGCAAAGCCCTCCTCCCATATATAAAAGGCACTACAGACAAAATCAGCAAGATCCTCCAAAAACACAACATTAAAACAGCATTCTGCACAAACAGAAAAATATCCACCATCCTAAGAAACCCTAAAGACAAAATCGAGTTAGAAAACCAAGGAGTATATGAAATCCCCTGCACTGCCTGCCTCACCACATACATTGGACAAACTAACAGAAGAATAAGTGCACGCGTTGAAGAACATAAGAACTCAATCAAAAAGAAGAACCAACCTCTTCCCTGGTCCAACACCTCAAAGCCACAGGACATGAGATTGACCTTAAAAATACCAGAACTATCGCCAAAACTGAACACCACAGCAGCAGAATAATCAGAGAAGCCATAGAGATAGAAAAACGCCCACACAGCATGAATAAAAGAGATGACACCTCCGCTTACCAGCCATTTGGAAACCCGCCCTCATGAACAGAAGTACCCAACATGATAAATGACACCAGACCCACACCCATGAGGGCCACACAAGATGCCACCACCACACTTCCACGTAAAAATCAGACTCACACCCACACAGAAGATGAGACACGACCACAGACCAGAAGCCGCACTGCAGCTGCATCACTACCCACTTCAAACTCCTCTGAACCATACATGAAGCGAACTGACCCCCACCATGAAGATGTGGCACGACCACGAACTCGAAGCCAAACGAACACAGACCCAGACCCCAAACTCAAAGCCATATTAAAAACCCAAAATGCTACATCACAGCCACCTGCTCAGGACATCACATCAGAAAACTCAAGAAATTACACCTCAAGAACTCAAGAAGTCACAACACAGCAAATGACCCAGGATATCACAGCACAAGACCAAGGATACCACAGCAATAAATCTCACAAGGTCATCACACAACCCATTACCCAAGCTGTTACTACACAGGAGGCTAATGGAAAAGAGATCAAAACACAAACGACCCAGGAGATTACAACGCAAGACCCAGGATACCACAACAAAAGAACTCACAAGCCCATCACACAACCCATTACCCAAGCCGTTAAAACACAAGAGGCTAACGACCCAGGAGATGACAGCACAAGATCCAGGATATCTCCACAACAAAAGGCCATTACACAGCCCATTATACCAACATCAACTCCTTCAACCAATCAAGAGGCTGCAGCACAGCCAACCAGCCCAACACACCATCCCCCACCACTTGTATATAGAGAGAGATGGCAGCTCCGGTCACACACTGCTTGCACTGGCACTAAGCCGAAAGCACCAGCCTGAAGATGGCGAGTGGGACCTCGCCCGCGTTGCCTAGATACTTTGAATCTTACGCGGGAGAGAACCGAATAACCAAAGATCCATATATATATATATATATATATATATATAACACCATCCTCCTGATGTGTAATGTCATTACCAGAAGAAAGAGAAGAAAGAGAAAGAGAACAACCCTGAGGAGAAATAACCAATCATTTATTCAACAATTGTTAAAGCCCAACTTTACCTGAAATAGGAACCCTGAACAATAGGAACACAAAGAGTTGTATAGAAATTAGACGGGTGCAGTTAGGAAATCCTAGGGATCTGATTTGTTAGCAGCTTTTTGGGGGAGTCAAGCAGGTCCTGCTCCTACATGAGGTGATTTATGTTGTTATAAGCCCTTTCAGGTGCGCACCAGAGCTGGGGAAGCCCATTGTTAAGGACATTAATCTTAAGGTAGTCAAAGGGGTATCTCTGATTGATAGTGGACCTTGAGGTTTCACTATGTTGCAATTCCTTTGTTAAGGCTGCTCTTGTGCTATGGGCGGGTGTGGAGGCTTTTATTCTTTGCTTTAGATTGGATTACAGCAGGCTTGGTCTCGGGGCTGGGAGGGTCAGTTGGATCTGATAGGATTAGGCAAAGGCAGGAGTTGAGTTTGACCTGGTCATGTCCAAAAGACAGAGGAGTGCCTCAAAAGGGTGCGGTCTCCATTTTATATGCTACATTTATTTTCTCTGGCACAAAAAAGTAAATTTAATAGAAGGAAACAATAAACGAAACTTTGCTGTGAGTGGAAGAAACATTATGCGCGCGCGCGTGTGTGTGTGTGTGTGTGTGTGTGTGTGTATTATGGAGAATATGGTAGATAAAGTAACCACTCTTTCCCATCCTCCCCAATGTTGCCAGAATATGTCTATATCTGTATCTGTATGATTAGGATTCTGTGGTGAAAAGATCCCAAGTTGTATGTAGTTGATAGGTCCAGATGGGCCTATTAGCAAAACAACATTGAGCATGACTCTTAAGTTAGGCTGTTATGGCTATTAACATCTAACACATTTTAGGATGTGTAATATATATTTCTTCTTCATCATCATCTATTTGTACATAAACAATCAGTACTTGAATAATTTTTGGAGTGTGGATATTATGATTATAAAATGACATCCTTGGAACCTTACATTGGAACACTTTACAAGATTGGCTTCTTGGGAAGCTGTATGCTAAAGGAAATGTCTGGACTGTGATTCTGTTACTTTGGGCTTTTAATCAAATATAAAGAACTAGTTTAAGTCAAAGGTGCACAACTAATCCATCTGGGGTAAAAGTGCAAAGTTAGCATAAGAAACCAATCATTATTCCCTTTTTCCCTTGAGATGACTTCTTCCAGTAGAAGTCACTTGGAGTCAGGTAGTGTACAAATTTAATTTAAAAAAAAGACCTGGCAAAAAACTGACTCAGATATTATTGTATAACCCAAAGTGGTGACATTCAATTACATACAGTATCATGTGAGTCAGTGGTGGGAGTCAATTTTTTTTTACTTCCGGTTCTGTGGGCATGGCTTGATGGGCGTGGCGTGGCTTGGTGGGCGTGGTGTGGCTTGGTGGGCGTGGTAGGGGAAGGATACTACAAAATCTCCATTCCCTCCCCACCCCACTAACCTGCTTTCCAGCTCTGTTCTCCTGTGCAGGGCAACAAAAGAAGACCCAGCCGAACATCTGGGGCTCAGGAGGTAGAGAATAGATGGGGGCGGGGACAATCAGAGGTGGTATTTGCCAGTTCTGCGAACTACTCAAAATATCCACTACCGGTTCTCCAGAAATGGTCAGAACCTGCTGAATCCCACTTCTGGTGTGAGTGGATTTTTCTTTAAGATTTCCTCTTTTATGAATCCCTTGCGCAGCCTGTTCAAGGACCCACACACACTCTCCAAAATAAATAGGGGAGGCAGGGAGAAGAAGGAGTCTGTTCTTCTGCTGATCAGTCAGTACATGGATATAATTAAATAAAACCCAATAATTACCCGAGAAGGTCCCAGGAAAATGTCCACTGCAGGCCCAGCTTGTTTTGGATTTTCAAGTTCAGTTCCTAGCCAGAGGTGGGTATTCAGCAGGTTCTGACCAGTTCTGGAGAACCGGTAACGGAAATTTTGAGTAGTTCAAAGAACTGGCAAATACCACCTCAGACTGGAGATTTTACAGTATCCTTCCCCTGCCAGGCCCACCAAGCCACGCCCACAGAACCGGTAGTAAAAAAAATTGAATCCCATCACTGTTCCTAGGTGAAAGTGTGTTCTGCACCTATTCTTCCCTCTTTTAATGGCTCCCTGTGATTCTATGTTAGGAACAAAGCAAGGTTATGCCTTTGATTCATCATCCCTGCCCTCTGTGTTTAGTGTATGATATGGAGAATTTATGGGAGAATTACAACAATAAAAGGTCTCAAAGTTCACTATTAGAGTTGCAGATCCTCCCTGTTCATTTTCCTCCAGTCAATACTGCCGCTGCAAGGACTTTAGCATTCTTTTAGTCTTCACCAGGCAGCCGGTTGTATCTGTTCACTGGCACTCAAAAACCGGGCTGTGGGAAAGAGGGAAAGAATAATAATAATATCCAATATATCGCTAAAACAGCAAAACTGGTAAGTACCTGTAGGGAACACTGGTTTATAGACAGAAAAGACAACGCCGGGGAGAAGCAGATGATTGTAGTTCAATCTGCCACACTTTGGAGGAAAAAGAAATACGATGCGTCTTTTCCAGTATTTTCAGTTATCCTCTTCAGGGGTTTGAATAGTAGAGGAGAAAGATTCAATGAATACCTTTTCTAAGTCAAACTGGCAGTTGCAATTACACCCATCATTTATAATATTGTGTTAATTCAATTGCTAGTTAATAAATAGAGCCTGGGATTTAATGGTAGTGAGAAAAGTACTCTCTCTCTCTCTCTCTCTCTCTCTCTCTCTCTCTCTCTCTCTGTGTGTGTGTGTGTGTGTGTGTGTGTGTGTGTGTGTGTGTGTGTGTATGAATGTATATAGATTTATTTCTGTTTTGAGCATTTAAAACTTCCGGGAGCTTCATATTCTATAGCTAATGGTATCTCATATTCCTGTTACATTTTCCCTCTTTCCTTGAGGAAGAAATCCAAACCTTTTTTAAACCAGGTACATGCTTTTAAGGAATCAAGATGTTGCTATGAACATTTATTTGTATAATTAACATTCTGTGAATAAGGGTGGTGGATGAGTACATATAGCATCGTCACAATAGTACTAAAGGAAAGTGCGCACATTGCTAATTGTGAAAGTAAAAGCAGTTTGGAAGACAAGCCAGAGGTGAGGGAAGAGAGAAAGCATAGCTTTCCATAAGATGTATGGAGAGTCTATGGGATTCCCATAAGGTCATTTTATTTATTTTTTCAATTGCTTCTTCGTGTAAGATGGAAATTGGAGTAAATGTATATGCTGTAATATAAAGCTATATAATTTACAAGAAACAAAGAATTTAATTTTCTTTTTCACAGTGCTAAGATTTTTTTTTTTGAAAGAGTCTAGCTTGATCATGCATACTGGTGTTTTTTTTAATACTATCCTTGTTCCAGAGGGCTGAGAACAGAAAACAGAGAAACAAGTCACTGGTCAAAGGTACTGAAGAGAGCAGGAGTTGCCTGGAAATGGTAGGTTAAATTGATAAAGTACTGGCTGTCATCTGGCAACACCCCAAACTCTGCATGCATACATTTATTACTGTGCATTGCTGGATCATGTGTGGAAGTGGGAACATTTTCTCTCGCTGTGTATGTTTCAAATTTCCATATATGATGGCACTTTGTATGCAAAGACATTTATAGCCATCCATTAAAAACACAATTAGAGGTTGCTCCCAACAATCCTAAAACAATAAAAGTGAGAAACAAAGGCAGAAATAAAAACTTGGCATCACAACTACTTTTCCTTCAAGGAAGCCAATGCCATTATCTTAGGGGAAGAGCAGCAACTCAAGGCAATCTAGATTCTAGAAGGCAAGGAGGGTGTGGGAGGTCTGCCCAATATTTGGGGGTAGAATATCCTACAGGGCAAGGCTGTCATGGAAAAGGGACATTTCCTTAGTCCCACTAGATGGCAATATTTAAGGGAAGGGACCTGGAACATGCCTGTTCTATACTCTCTGATAGAATGGGCAGACGCTGTCAGGGAGATGTGGTCTTGCAGCTCTAAATTGTCTTTTCTACTTTCCAAACTGTTAGGCTGAGCTTAGGGCCCGCTTCCAAAATACTTCATCCACTTTCTTCTACTCTGTTAAGTAACTTTGGAAAGTAGCCAAAGTGCTAAAATCTGAATTTTAAGATATTTTCTGTAAGTTAAACGTTCTTGTGGAAAACTCTTATCATAATTGTAATAATCAGATTTTGACCTCAGGTTTTGTAGGTTATTGCTTAAACCACAAAAGACAAGAACAAATACATGTTTATGTATGTTGCTATAGTATGGCATATAGTTTATTTTTTTGCATGAGTAATTTAGTAATTTAATGCTTCTGCAAAGAGGTTGTCGAACTGTTGGGCAGAACCACATATTGAAACCTTGCTCCTTTGTATATGTATATGATATCAACACACATAGAAAGAGCCAGGGCTTCAATCCATGGTTGTTCCCTTTCATTGCAGACCTTCTGAGTGGATTGATTTTATATTGGATAAAACATCTTTGCTTGATTTGTCTACCGATTAATGTAATACAACATAGACAAATGTAGCTGATTTGGGAGCAAGATGCTTTGACAATAGTTCATGGTCTGATCACCTTGTACTTGAATTGCTGAAGTTCACTATCCTTGGAAATGCCCTTGGAGACTATTCAAAAACTGCAATTATTGTAGAATGCAATAACGTACTTGCTGATGACGTATTTCGGCAGAACTCTTGTTCTAAGAGTTGGCAAGTTATTTCAGATTACACTTGAATGTTCTTTTGAGCCCTTTTATCTCAGGAACATCATGCTCTGAATAAAGTCTGCCAGTTGTGTGGGTTCAGTTCCAAGAAGGTGTCTTTCCATTTAGAAGGTTCACGTCCAGAAGCAGGTCTTTTCAATAGCTAGCCTAGTTACAATGGAATAACTCATCCCCAAGGCCAAGAAGTTAATTTCTTTAACTTTCAGGAAAAAGATTAATTCAAATAGATAAACACCTGCCATATACTATCCCAGACTTAACAACTGTTGATAAGAAAGACCAAAAAGAAGTCTGCATTGTTGGGTCAGGAGACAGCAAAATAAAAGAGAAAGCAATGTAAAAAATATCAAAATACAAAGACACCCCCCCCCCAATAGAAGTAGAAGATTGTGGCAAAAGAAAGCAAAGATAGTACCAAAATTAATAGGCACCTTGTGTGCAATCCCCATGTGGAGCATCACTTGAACAGCATTGGTATTCACCAAATTCACCATCAGTCAGTTCTAACAGGCAGCTGTACTTGGAACTTCCTGCAATAATACCTCTAATATAATCAAAACAGCTGCCTATATCAGGTCCTTTGGAAGGATTTGATAGGTGGATGCCAAATTCAGTCTAAACATCTGGCTGCCTGTGCAATGAATTACGATAATAATAACAATGATAGGAATTATTGATTTCTGATTCTCCCCTTTTTATACATCTACTAATTTGGAATATTTATGGACATTCAGGTCCCTTTAAAAGCAGAGTCTTTATATGGGACTCTTTCTTGCTTGAATTTAGTTACACTTCTGTTGTGTAAGTATGCTGTTATTTTTGCCTGCTGTGTATTCACCAAGTTTAAGTTCCCAATCAGATATTATTGAGGTTGTGTTTTTCTTCCAGTGTTGAGCAAATTTTATTCTTGATGGTGTAAACATATATTCCATTAAATTATGACATTCCTTGTTGATTTTTTTTCCCTGAGATTATGCCTAGTAGGAAAAATTCTGTTTTCCATTTTTTTTTCCTGATTGTGAGCCATTCACAGTCAGTCTATTCTTAGGGTATCCAATAAATCTTCTGTAATAAATAATAATCAAAGCATTGCAAATCAAAAATGGTAGTGTACATTACAGAACTAAACTCTACAAGTTATTATTTAAACCCAAACAGGTAGAGTAGCATAACGGAAAAATATCCCATTCCTCATTAATTCCTGTATGAGTAATTTAAAATGTTAATGCAGTGGGCTCAAAAATATGCAGTCACTGTGAAATTGTACAGTGCTTGAAACTCTTTTGTCTTCTGATTCCCACCTTTGTCCCCTGGCAAAAGGGAGAACCAAATGTAATGTCTCTGTAGATTGGATGCCACATTATTGATTGTTTTCATGAAAATGCTTCATGGAGTCTGAGAAGCAGCAAAGGCACCTATCCACTTCTCAACTAGGGAAGCCCAACAAAGCAAGTGCAGATTTGACCTAGCCATTTCCTCATATTAAAATCTTAGACTGCTCCTAGTTAAGGAATTGCCATTATGATGGGCTGCTCAAAACAGCTACTTGTATTATTCCAGCAAGTGTTGTGTTGAACTGATGCAACAAAATATTCTTACTTTGAGCAATTATTAGCAGTGTATGTGGGTGTGGGTGCCTTTGGGTCAATTTATGGCTTCTGGCAACTGCCTGTGCCAGTCCCTGCAGTTTCTTTGCAAACATTTTGCTATTGGCTTCTTCCTAGAGCTGAGAGGGAGAGACTGGGCCAAGGTCATCCAGCTGGCTTGGTGTCTGAGGCAGGGCTAGGACTCAGTATTTCCTGATTTCCATTCTAGTGCCTTAACTATCACACCAAACTGACTCTTTTATTAGCCACAAGGAAATGGAATGTATTTATGCTTTCTGGTGTATTCTCAGCTTTCTGGTGCCAACAGTATGAAGTCACATGCTCTCTGCTAAGGTGCATATTAGTCATTGTACCCTGATCTGATCTGTGAACCGATTTATAATGTCTTTGGTATTTAACAGAAAGATAAAGACTGCTTTAAGCAGACTTACCCCCAAATAAGCTTTAATTAGATAGCCATCTTCTCTCCTTATAAGAGCAAGGAGAAGGTAACAGAATAATAGAATTGGAAGGGATCTTGGAGATCTTCTAAATCTAATCCAACTCCCTACCTAAGAAGGAAACCCTATACCATTTCAGACAAATGGTTGTCCAATCTCTTCTTTAAAAACTCCAGTTTTGGAGCATCCACAACTTCTGGAGGCAAGTGGTTCCACCAAGTAATTATTCTCACTGTCAGAAAATTTCTCCTTAGTTCTAGGTTGGTTCTCTCACTGATTAGTTTCAATCCATTGCTTCTTGTCCTGCCTTCAGGTGTTTTGGTCTATAAGGCGTTATCTTCTGTTTGCATTTTTTCTGTGTTTTCCCATTGTTTTTTCCACTTTTCCTTCCCATTTAGAAAACAATAAAATAGCTGCACAGAAAAATGGCTGAAAATATGTTTAAACCTCAGTGATTATTATAACTTAAGCTGAAGATGAAAAGTCTCTTCTATATTTAGGAGAATGTTAGATAGATAGATAGATAGATAGATAGATAGATAGATAGATAGATAGATAGAGATAGATAGACAGACAGACAAAGACAGACATAGAAGTAGAGATAAAAACATCACTAACAGTAGAGATGCAGTAAAGACACCTCATATCTACCTCTGCTTACACTGCTTCAATTTAGAAGTGATCATTTTATCATTTGAGTCTACAATCCGTGGGGATGGATTATAACAGGAACTTGTTTTCTCAACAGCTGATATGATACCGAATGTTGCAGCCATCAACATGGCTTGAAATCTAAAAATAATTTTAAATATCTAAAAAAAAGTTTTATGAGCCATATATTCCAAAATATATGGAAAATTCAGTGAGTAACCAGGAAAAACAGTTATTAGAATTACCTAAATTGACTGAAGCTTAACAAGGTGTTTTTTCCTGGGGCATTTGGCCCCCTACAAAAATAAACTCTTTAAGGCATGAGGCCTTTTTCCTCCTTTCTTTAGAACGTATAAAACCATTCTAAGCAGTTCTATACTATGTTTCTCATATTGCCCCTAGTTGATGACTTTTTTTTATTGTTAATGGCTTCCTCCTAAATCAGATTTATGATTTATTTGTATATGCTTATTATGAAAGTGAAGGTTTTAGTATTTTTTAATTTAACCAAATAAACTGCATTTTACACGAGGAGAGGAATTAAACTAATAAAGTGCCTTTCTTGCTATTTCTTCTCCTTAGGATGTCCGAAGGCTCGAAATCCCTGCTGAGCTTGCAGCTCTCCTACGCTTGGCTCAGGGTGAGTAGAATGCCTGGTGGGGGGGGGCTTGCATTTGAATTAAGAGGGTGTCCTTGACCTGCAAAATGTTTTTAAAAACCTAAAGAACATCTTAAAAATTAGGATTTTCCCCCCACTGAGTATTTTCCTGCTGTTCTCCATGTGCTTGAATATTTTCTAAGTACTTTGGATCCAAGTGAGGTTGTTTTGATTTGATAACATGACTTCTCATTTAAAATGTCGAAAAAGTGTTTAAAGGTTGAACTTAATTTGATAATCCCCAAGATACATGTATATTTGATGTGTAAGTGGTTGTAAATGAGAGCTGGTTGCCAAGTGCCCAAATGACAGTCACATGACCGTGGGGGAGGTGTGACAGTGATAAATCAGGTCATAAATCATTTATTCCAAGGCTGTGATACATTTGAACTGTCATTAAGAGCAGTAAGTCAAGGGCTACCTGTACAATAATGAACTTAGAATTGATTGTGAAGGTGTTAAACCAAAGATCTTCAAACTTGGCAAGTTTAAGACTTGTGGACTTGTCCCAGAATTCCTGAGCCTAACATGACTGGAGGAGGAATTCTGGGAGTTGAAGTCCACAAGTCTTAAAGCTGTCAAGTCTGAAGACCCCTGTTAAACTGATAGTTTTAGCTTTCTTGATTCAAGAATAAAGACCGAGAGCCTACTAAAGAAATAAGAAGGAACTCAATCCTATAGAAGACAAGGACAAATTTAGACAAGGACACAAAGGACATCTTAGCAGAATTATTACAATAATGGTATTTCCAGTAATAATATGTGGCTCATGAAATCTCTACATTGAGAAAAAATGAGAGAAAGTAAATAAACATCTTCAAATTATGAATGTGGAGATCATAATGAAGTACTCTGTGGATTGCAAGGAGAACCATGATATGGATCCAAAAAGGAGTAGATGCTTTTGTGATCAACAAGCCACAAATGTCTTATTATAGGGTCAAAATTAGGTGTGATTCACTTTACACTTTACGTTACAATTGCCTTGCATATGAGTGAAGTATTGCCAGCTGATCACTAGGAAAAATTATTGTGCAATGGAAAGAAGATAGAAACAGAAGAACAGATACGATGTCAAACAGATCATTGGAATATCTTCAGAACAGCTATGAATTGAGGGGGTCCGTGGTGCTCTCTGAGCTTCCTTGCTTTCTTGCAGACATTTCATTACCCAAAGTAGGTAATATAATGAGTACTGATAATGTCACCTAGTTTGAGTAATGAAACATCTGCAAGAAAACAAGCAAGCTCAGAGAGCACCAAAGACCCCCCCTCGTTTCATTTTTATAACTGTCTGGTTTGGTTCTGCGACCCAACAGGACAGACACAGACTTCAGAGGATAATTAGGACTGCAGAAAAAACGATTCCTACCAACCTGCCTTCCATTGAGGGCCTGTATACTGCACGAGACAAAAAGTGGTCTGTGAAAATATTTACAGACCCCTCACATCCCGGACATAAACTGTTTCAACTCCTTCCCTCAAAACGACACTATAGAGCACTGCACACAAGAACAACTAAACACAAGGACAGTTTTTCCCCGAAAGCCATCCCTCTGCTAAACAAATAATTCCCTCAACACTGTTCAACTATTTACAAAGTCTGCACTACTATTACTGTTAATCTTCTCATCACTCCTTATCACCCATCCTTTCCCACTTGTGACTGCATGACTGTAACTTTGTATCCTTACAATTTATATTGACTGTTTCCTAGTATGATTTGATTGTTGATTGTACCCTATAACTATCATTAAGTGTTGTACATTATGATTCTTGATTCTTAACGAATGCATCTTTTATGTATACTGAGAGTATTTACACCAAGACAAATTCCTTGTGTGTCCAATCTCACTTGGCCAATAAAGTATTCAATTCAAACCTGAGCTACAGATATTCTCCTTTGTTGGAGCTATGAATTATTTCTAAAGGCAGTTTAAAACAGTCCATAAAGTCACTACACTAAAAGTCAATCCTGACTAAATGACTCCTAACCATAATGTAATGATGGCTTGTTTAATGCAACATCTGTTCTTTTACATTCAAATTCCTCAGACTAAAAACAGGTTTTCAGCAGTTACTTAATATTCTAAGTTTCTGTGTCTCAGCATATGGACACCTTGTTTGAGCTTGGGAACTAAGCATAGTGGGGCTTTGTTAATATTTGGATGGCATGACCATGGGATAATTCCAAGGCTGTAGGCTAGACTGGGATATTGAAAAACATCCTGGAATAAGGTAATAACAAACTGCTTCTGCATTGCTGCCAAAACTGTATTGCTATCCTACAAATATGTTAACGCTAATTTAAATTTTATTTGTATTCGTATAATGATTTAATTGTGAATTGACACATTTGAATGTATATATTTATGGTTTATTTTGATGTAAGCCATCCAGAGTTGCAGAGAGATAGGTGTCAAACAAATTTAATAAATAAATAAATAATGGTAGACACTGGGAGCTAGGAAATGTTAACTTGTTCAAAAGAAGTCTCTCATACTTCACTTCTAATGCTGAAAGTACACCTGCTTGCTCTTCTTAAGATTATAAGTATCAAGACATGTATATGCACATGTCATGCAAAGACAGTCACAGTTGGGGCGTCTGTTTTTTCATTCTTATGTTGGGTGGTATGCTTGAATAAACACGCCTTCATTATATTGAAAGATAATGCTATCCTATACAAAATATTGTCTCTGATCCACACTGATCCTGAACTGGGGGAAAGGATCTATAGAACAACCATCAGACTTTTTGCAAATAACATCTCAAGCATTGTTCTCTAGGGATAATTCCTTGATACAATAAACTCCTTTGGCAGTTCCGATGAATACTGTTGTAAAGCATTATTAAGCCCTGGGAAGCTTTAAAGGAGAGAAGGAAGAATACTTGGCAGTAATGCGCCCTTTATACATGCATTCCTTTCACACAAAAAAATATGAGGATCTGGCAATCAATGGCTCACCTCAGCTTCTGCTCCGGAGGGAGTGGTCCAAAGACAGTTTTACTGCATCCCCTCTGGAGATACATGATGGTGGTTTTCCACTGGGGGGCACTCTTGCCTCATCCTATCTCTTTGCTCCTTTTGAGTTCCCGCTTGAAGCCAAAGAGCCGTAGTATCTTCTTCCCTTCTGCCTATTGCTCTCAGGAATAGTTTTATTGTTCTTCAGCATTGTGGTTGGATGTCTCTCTGCATTGTGGCTGCAAAATGGACATGTGAGAGAAGAGTAAAAACAAAGGCACAGGGCCAGCTGACTAACACTTTCTATGTCCCTCCCATTGGCCAACAATTGCAGGGTTGTTTTCTGGGTTTTTAAATAGTAAACTGTTGCAGATCCATAAATAGAAGAAATGGATAGAGCAACTTCTTAAAGTTATCTAGTTTATAGGATACATCTTTCTCTCTAAGGAACTGAAATATTATTCACCATATCACTGTAATTGTTCGCGAACTCATAGGTTGCAATGAAATAGTAGCAATCACAGTAGATAGTCCTCAAGTTATGACCACAATTGGAAACAGAATTTCCCTCTCCTTGCAAGGCAGTTGTAAAGTGAATTACACCTGATTTTATAACCCTTTTGGTTACATTTGTTAAGTGAATCACTGCAGTTGTTAAGTGAACAATATGGTTGTTAAGCGAATCCATTTCACCCCATTAACTTTGCTTGTTTGAAGTCGTCTGGAAAGGTTGCACCTAGTGATCACCTTACCTCCCAGATGCTGCCTAAATACATGCCAAGTGCCCAAATTTTGATCACATGACCATGTAAATGTTGTAACGGTCATAAGTATGATGTCCAGCTGTAAGCATTTTTTTTCAGTAAAGTTGTAACAAATGATTTTGAATGGTCACTAAACAAATGGTTGTAAGACAAGGACTTTCTGTAATCACATGGAAACCTTGTTTACAAAAATATCACTGAGTGTGTTGGGCAACCTCTTCATATTTTGTAGCAGCCATTTATAAAATCCATATAATTTGGACTTTGGCTATTGCTGGATTGGGGAAAAATAATTCCATGATCAAAGTCAGTGGGCAAGATTCCTTGGCTGAAAAAAAAATCCCCTGAAATCACTGGCATCTATAAGCATGTCCCACTATTAAGCAAAAGGGTAACATTGACAAGAATGAGCAGGAGAAAGCCAGTAAGTATTCTAGCTCAGCCAGATAATTCCTTTTGACAACCAAAAGGATTTTGGAAATGTCACAGTCAGTGTAATACAACTTTTCTCAGCTTGGCCCGCTTTATATTGGTGGACTTCCACTCCCTGAATTCTCTGCAATTGCAAAGCTGCTAATGAATTCTGGGAATTGAAGTCCATAGATATGAAGATAGGGTGCGGTGGCTCAGTGGCTAAGACACTGAGCTTGTCAATTAGAAAGGTTGGCAGTTTGGCGGTTCGAATCCCTAGCACCACGTAACCGAGTGAGCTCCCGTTACTTGTCCCAGCTTCTGCCAACCTAGCAGTTCGAAAGCATGTAAAAATGCAAGTAGAAAAAAATAGGGACCACTTTGATGGGAAGGGAACAGAGTTCCGTGCACCTTTGGCATTTAGTCATGCCGGTCGCATGACCACAGAGACGTCTTCGGACAGCGCTGGCTCTTCAGCTTTGTAACAGAGATGAGCACTGCCCCTTAGAGCCGGAAACAACTATCACATATGTGCAAGGGGAGCCTTTACCTTACATATGAAGAGGGCCCCCAGTCTGCTCATTCCTGGAGCCTATTGACTGCAACATGCTATGTTCATAAATGTAAGCATTGATCATTACAGCAAACTTTATGGGAGATTTATACTGCATTGCTCCCAGGAAAAATACATGGGTGCATATCCCTGCACTGAAAATAACTTTTCAAGTCTTCATGGGTTAATTTACACTCGCTTTTCACACGGGGAAGAGCTTTAACTTAGTCCCTTTTCCATCTTTTTTTAGATCACCATCATGCTCAGAGCAATCAAGTCACTGAAGTGTCCCTTCCAGAAGTCAAAGCAAACGCTACCTTCTCTCTCCCTCATGATATTAACAACTTTCCCTTCTCTGCATTTATCAAAACTCACTTTCAGGTAAGACTGCAGAGTCCGTAAATGAGTGTTCCCTAATTTCCTGATGTCCAGAACAGTCTGCAGGGACCGTTTTCCTGTTTCTTGTCTGTTGGATGGACAAAGTAGGTCTTGTGAGCAAGGTGGGCTGCAGCATTGTCACCTCAACTTCCAGTCTACTGGGCATCTAAACGTCTTTCCTTTCCCTTGGCTGTGGCTGCCATGACATACGTGAAAAAGGTCCTTTAGCTTATGCTTGCTCACCTGTCAACAAATGCTAGAAAGTAGGAGACTGTGAGTTCAGGTTCCGCCTTAGCCATGAAAGCCAGCTGGGTGATCATTGGCCAGTCACTCTGTCTTAGCTCAACCCACTTCACAAGGTTGTTGTTGTGAGAAAAAAATAAGAGGAGGAAGGTGTGTTGGATATGATCACCGCCTTGAGTTATTTATAAAGATAATAAAAGCAGGCTACAAATATATGCATAACTAAAATGGAGGTATGTGCGGGGGGTGGGGGGGGAGGAATTGTGACCTAAATGCCTGTAGTGCCACTTTCCCACCATCTCTCTGTCTTTGGTTCTTTGCAGGTTGTGAGTTTTCCAGCCCTTGGACAGCCCTTGCAAGAGCCTTTGACCCAACTCCAGACTGAGCACAGACAAAACGCTCTACAGCTCAACAAGCTGGTAAGAAGAAACAAAGAAGCAACTGAACCCACAACCCGAAACTACTTCCCCGGCTTGGTCAAAAAATGAAATCAAATCCAGTTTAAATCTAGAGCATGATTTAAATAAAGACACGGATTTAACAAACTAAACTTATGAAGGCTGTAGAGGATCTTATGCTATTTCAGGGTAGAAGGATCTTCCAGGAACCTCAAGGTCATCCCAGGCTTTTACTCCTGTAACAGAAGGATTTCAAGGAGCTTCCAAGGAAGGAAATTCTGGATGACCAGGCCAGGCCCAAAAGTCTTCTAGATGCTAACATTTGTAGTTCAATGGCTTTAGAATGGAATGTAGAAAAAGAGGTTTTCAGCAATTAAGAATAACAAGAAAGGATTGTGCTTGTGCCTAAACTGGATCCTGTGCAAGTGTCTGAGCCCTGTCTTCTCCTTTCAGATATGATTTCAGAGGTCAGATGGGAGAATGGGCATATATTTAGCTCAGGGATTGGCAACCTTAAAGACTCAGAGAGCCACAAAGGTCCTAACTGGAAGCCCCCGTTCAATTCTGGAGTTGACCAGACTCTATTCCCCCACCATAGAGTCTCCTCCTAGTGCGGCGTCCTTTTTCCTCTACCTGTACTTTAGGTTACTAAAGCCCTATGAGTTGTGGAGCCAATTGGCAACAGGGAGCCGCAGCAGAGGGATGAAAGAGCCACATGCGGCTCCAGAGCCGCAGGTTGCTGACCCCTGCTTTAGTTAGACATGTTCTCATATACACAGGGCTGTTTGCCAGTCTTCCCTTCTTCCTACCACTCAGTGCAGCATGGAGCTGTTGGTGAAAAGAAGGGGACAGAAGGAGCTGGGAGAACAATTTTGAAAACTCAATCTTGAGTTTCTTCTGGCCTATGCAGCTTCTCTGGCTATTCCCAACAAAATCTTGCCTCTCATTTGTTTTCACAATTTCCTCCCTATTATGCAGAATCTTTTTTGACCAGCAACCACAGGATTACTTTGGATCTGTTATCTAAATTGTGTTTAGAATTGTACCTAAAGGCTCAGACAACCTTTCTGTGGGTAAAGCATGAATGGGAAGCTATCACAATACCTTTGATCAGTGACTCTGTCCAGAAACTTCATATGGCTTTTTAAAATATATTGAACAGTCCTTATCTCTCCTCAGGTTTCTGTGCTTATCAGAAAATGGTTCATTACTTGGGTGTGATTCAAGGGGGCGACTGATAAGATACCAATGTCAGGAACAATGCAATTAATATATTACCTTTATTATGTGTTTATGTTATGTAACTATATATGTCATAATTTTATAATCTTGGAAGAAGAAACCTTACTTTTTAATCATTGTTAATTATACTGTTTTCTTTTAAACATTTTAACTGGATTTTCTATATAAAAAGAAGGAAAATCACCTTTTACTGTTGCTTGTACCTAGAGATATTACAGGTAATACTCTGAGGATAGAAAGACAGAAGAAAGAACAGGAATAGCACACTAATCCTAAATTTCTAACAATTAATATATCTCCTTACCTCCTTACTGCATTTCTTGTAATAAGAAAAATAAACCCACTTCGCTAAGATGGATAGAAAGGGAAAACAATCACCAGTAGGTTATTGACATTTTAGTGTGTAGAAAGTTTCAGGTTCAATTCCTGGCATCTCCAGTTTAGGTTTAGTGATAGAGAAGGAGAATTATATTTTCAAGAAAGACGGAAGTTTTTTGATATTTTCAGAATTTTAGTCTTCCAAAATAGAACTATAAATTAATTCTCTGCTTGCATTCTATCTAATGTGTAGGCTCCATAATGTAATCCTAATTTCTATAAAAGAGATGGGGTATGTGCGCTAAAACTTTCTTTGAATTTTGGGAGTCCTGGGCTGTTGTGCCCAGGGACTAACCTATCCCTGACTTCTTATAAGGATGGTAAGAAGGGGTCAGAGATGAGATTTTTCCATCCATATCTGACATCAGTGCCCCTTATTTTTCTTGTACATCCCTTCCTCTTCCTGCAGATTTTGCGATTCATCAATGACCGGGATTTGATGACCATCCATGAACAGCTTCTAGGGAACTACATAGCAAGCCGAGGAGTGGCCGGCGTCCCACTACGCGATGAACTGCTGAGCCAAGTGGCCACCCAGCTGTGGAAGAACCCAGATCTGGAGCAATGCCAACGAGGCTGGGTATTGATGGCTACCCTCCTGAGTGCCTTCGCACCTTCACCAGCTCTGGAGAAACCTCTGCTGAAGTAAGAAGCGGGGCTTTTTCCTCGCTGGGTTTCGGGAAGCATTGAAATAGCAGCAGTGGTTACTGAAGGCTCTTCATTTGCTGGGATGTAGGTTTGTGTCAGACCATGGTCTGGAGGGCTACAACGGCATGTGCCAGCGCAAACTCTTAACCTCCATGAAGCAGATGGAGAGTTACTTGGAGCTGTCCCGCAGTTTCCCTCCCACCCGCCTGGAGTGGACTGCCAATCAGAGGAAAGGAAAGATGGTGCTAGAAGTCTGCACTTATAAAGGTAATCGTTGCTCTCCTATTCAGCACTCAGTCAATCAATGTAGTGGTGAGATTCAAATTGTTTTACTACCGGTTCTGTGGGCGTGGCTTGGTGGGCGTGGCAGGGGAAGGATACTGTAAAATCTTCAGTCAGAGGTGGGATTTGCCGGTTCTCCGAACTACTCAAAATTTCCGCTACCGGTTCTCCAGAACTGGTCAAACCCTGCTGAATACCACCTCTGAATCAATGGGAAGGGATCTTGGAGGTCTTCTATCTGACCCCTTGCTCAAGCAGGAGACCCTACACCAGGGGTCCCCAACCACCGGTCCGCGGACCAGTACCGGTCCGTGGAACAAATCCTACCGGGCTGCTGGTTTGCTGGGCGCCGCCATCTTGTTTTGATGAAAAAGTGCTTCCGGTGAGCTCACCGGAAGCACTTTTCATCAAAACAAGATGGCGGCACCCAGCTGATGCCGGTACCGGGCCGCGGCATAAAAAAGGTTGGGGACCACTGCCCTACACCATTTCAGACAAGTGACTGTCCAGTCTCTTCTTTAAAACCTCCAGTGATGAAGCACCCACAATTTCTGAAGACAAGTTGTTCCACGGGTTAATTGTTCTCACCCTTAGGAAGTTTCTCCTTAATTCCAGGTTGCTTCTCTCCTCGATTAGTTTCCATCCATTGTTTCTTATCTTGCTTTATGTTTTCGGGAGTAGCATTTTCAAAACCAGTGAACTGTGGAACTGTATGTGGAATATACTGAAGCTCTCTGTTCCAAAGGTTTTAGTCTGATTAGCAAGACTGCAAGTACAACAAACCTTCGTACAAAATGTTCCATTGTTTTTCTTTGGGTCTACAGGGAGACAAAGGTTTCCGGTCCCACTGCAATTTATAGTGCAGTTTTGGTGAACCTTTTCGGCCCTGGGTGCCAAAATGGGAGCGTGCGCACGGGAGAGCACCGGACACCAGAAGAGCAGCTCCCCCAGTGTGCATGCGTGCAATGGGAAGCTGAGCTTCCAACTTCCAGTGTGTGCATGCACGTCGGCCACCTGGTCTTCTGGTTTCTGGCATGCATTCGCGCGTGAAGATCAGCTGGCGCATCAGAAACTGGAAGCTCAACTTCCTGGCACATGCATGCATGCCAGGGAGCTGCTCTTCTAGTTTCTGGCACTCCCATGTGCGAAGACCAGCTGGCCAGCGTCCATGTGCATGCTGGAACCCGGAAGAGGAATGGGTGATGGCTGGTGTGCCCAGAGAGATGGCTCTGCGTGCCACTTCTGGCACACATGCTATAGGTTTGCCATCACAGTTATAGTGCATTGATAGCATGAGAGCAAAGTCAGAAATCCAGGGCCTGAGAACAGACTGGGCCATTAAAATACAGGAGTCATCCAGTTGTATCACTATGAAATCAGTATCTCTCAGTCCTCTATGATAGACAGGTTGGAGAAAGAGACATAACAGTTGAACCTCAGTCTGCTATATGTTTTAAAATTGAGGGTATAGGGAGTAAAAACAGGAGTAAAAAAAAGCAGAGCTTTCAATATTTCAGAATAAATATGTAACATTAAGCTGTCAATCTCACATCTACAGTGAGCTGCTCACACTGCAACCTGGTATGCCCATTTACTTTTGGCTGTCCTTTCCATTATCAGGATGGCATCCTGTGTACCTACTAGAGAGGTGCCCAGAAGAATCCAACCTTGCAGAATTAAACAATATATGAAACAATATATTTGGGGGAGCAGGGAAAATAGGAAAAAAATATGACTAGCTGGCATGCATTATACAGTATAGCAAGATTTTCTTATAGGTTATATTCATGGTTTTTAAACTCTCTTTTTCTTTGGTTTAGAGGAGAGGATTTCAGCAGAAGTAGAATCTTGGACCACAGGAGAGCAATATGCAGGCTGGATCCTGAACTCAAGGTAATCTAAAGGCAAAGAGAAATTGGGATTTGCCTCTTTTTTCAAAAAACCCAGTTAGTTGCTTTTAGATGTCCACCAGAGCTAAAGACTGTATTCTTTGATAGAATTTCTAATCACCAACAGAGATCTCCCGTTTCTTTAAAGACTCATCCAAATGATCTACAAACATATCTTTTATTACTTTGCAAGATAGTTCAGAGACTTGAAAAAGCAGAAGTTTGAAGGAAAATGATAATGTTTATTTCATTTACTCTTGAAACAATCGCCTCTGAATTCAATGGCCCTTATTCATTATTCAGTAGTGACTCTTCTGCAGTGAGAGATTTGATATTCTTTCAGGTTATTCATTAATTTTCAAAAGTCCAACTCTTATCTCTGTTGCATATACCCTATGATAACCTGAAATTTATTAGCTTTTCTTATGATATTCTTATACATATTGTTTATGTGAGGTGTTAACCAGCACATAAGAAATACAGAAGGGATGTGGTGGCTCAGTGACTAAGACATTGAGCTTGTCAATCAGAAAGGTTGGCAGTTTGAATCCCTAGCACTGCGTAATGGAGTGAGCTCCCGTTACTTTTCACGCTTCTGCCAACCTAGCGGTTCGAAAACATGTAAAAATGCAAGTAGAAAAATAGGGACCACTTTGGCGGGAAGATAACAGTGTTCCATGCACCTTCGGCATTTATTCATGCTAGCCACATGATCACAGAGACGTCTTCGGACAGCGCTGGCTCTTCGGCTTTATAACCGAGATGAGCACCGCCCCCTAGAGCCAGAAACAACTAGCACAACTAGCACTAGTGCAAGAGGACCTTACCTTTAAGAAATACAGAAGCTGGAGGAGGAACATATGATTTTCCTCCCTGTTCCCTACTCACACCATCTTCCTGATCCTTTTCACTGCTTCATATCATCCTCTGCTACTTCCTGTGACACTACGTCTCCTCTCTTTGTTGATCTCAGAGGTCTGGATACAGTCCCTCGCGGATGGTCCGTATCAATGTTCACAGGCAACAATTGGCAGGATTTAGCAGGCTGTGACTTTGTGTTGGATCTCATTGGTGAAATGGAGGAAGTAAATTGCCCTTCTCAGTCCTCCTCTAATTATCCTATTCACCCTGAGAGGGATGTGAGCTACTTTCAAAAGAACTCTCCAAACAGGTAAGTGGCTGCCTGATTACCTCCCGTCCCCAGCAACCTCTCTCTTGTATCCCCAGAACTCTCTGCTTTTGAGGCCCCACTCTTATTTCTCTTTTTGATAGGATGTGCTTGGATATCCCTCCTGCACCCACCTTTAAGGCCCCTTCTTTCCCTCCACCTCCCCTGCCTCCCACGTTTAACAAGGCGGTCCATCCAGGTGAGTCTCCATCTCAGGTCAGGAGTTCAAAGGCATCTGAGAATGCTGGGGAGAGATTGATCTTTGCATCCTGAACCAGTGGTGGTATGCTACTGGTTCGTCCCAGTTCACCTGAACCAGTAGTAAAAGTCACTACCCGGTAGTAAAAAAAAAAAAAGGCCTCCATCAGCTGAGAGGAGGGGGGGGAAAGCCTCCGACAAAGAGCTGAGAGGATAAAAGACCAAAAAGTGCATGGGAGGGTGGGAGGGTCACTCCTAGATTTTCGTTTCTTCATCCTGTCAGCTGATTGGCTTGTTAGGTGCGCGCACATTAGGGGTGCGCATGCATGCACACGTGATCACCCACCAAACTGGTAGCGACTAAGGTAGGATCCCACTACTGTCCTGAAGCCACAAAAGCTCCCCATATTTGGACCTTGGGCAGGAGGGGGAGATACTCAACTAATGCATTGAGGATAGATGAAGGAAATGAGCAAGGGATAGTAATGGAGATTGACAGGAGTTTTATTTCTTTGATTAACAAGGATTGTTTTTATCCCTTCCTCCTCCCCTTCGCGAATTAGACATCATGAATAGTCCAACTCCCCCTAGAGAAATGGATCACTACCTGGATGGCCTCTTTAAACCTCTGTTACATGCTGGCTCCAGACCTCATATGTCAGTAAGTCTAATCTTATTTAATTTTTTTTGCTGTTCCTCATACATCACTTTCTGATACCAGTGGGCACCGAGAACAGAACAGTGGTGGTGTTTGTGATCACTGCCTCTTTGCCAAACATATATGATCTCCAGGAGTAGCTAGAGTTGAAACTAAATGTTGATATCTCTCTTTTTTTTCCCCTGCCTCTCTGCAGGATATGGAAAGTGAGGCAAGCCTGACTGGTCGTATGAAAGGAGGTGGGAAAATGAATCAAGGAGTCTATTCAGGTATGAGTTTGAATACGGGGAGGAGAACAACAGGGACTTACTTGGTAGGATAGGTGGTGGCTCCTGCAACTGTTCTTTTTTAGCAATTCTGGAATCAAGGCTTATTATCCATACTGCTGGGATGAGGGTTATTTGGCCTAAATATTTCTGGGATGAGGATTATTGGCCTAAATATTTCTCCCTGCATCTAGGGAGGTTAAAAAAAGAAAGGGTGGGGAGTGGGGGGAAGGAAAACAACTGTACAAGGACAACATGAAAAATCTCTAAAAACTGTGGTATAGAATTCCATATGCTTCAAATACAAATATATTCAAATATAATTCCTTTAGAGGGGGAAATGTAAAAAAATGTTACAATGCTCATACTATTAAATGTATTTGTAACTGCAGGTATCTTTTACAAAGGTAAAACATATGTTCCCATACGTAACAATAATATAACTAGCAGTATGTCAGTATTATAAAATACAGTGAATAATCTACATAGGGCTTCCCTTGAAGACCATCCAGAAGCTACAGCTGATCCAAAATGCAGCTGCGTGAGCTGTGGTAGAGAGATTGTGTTAGACTCACGTGCCTCTATTGCTTTGCAAGCTGCACTGGTTCCTGTTTGGCTTCCATGTGCAATTCAAGGTGCTGCTTATCACCCTTAAAATCTTTTGTGGCGTAAGGGCTTTGGATTTTATTTAGGGCCATCAGATCTGGCCTGCAAAACTCCAGACAAACACAGGGATAGAATATTGTTGCAATCTAGCGGTCATCCAGGTTTGTGCAACCCAAAACAGGGAGCCATAATCAGCCAGACTCTCTTCTCTCCATCCATCAGGTTATCCTGGAATGATGACTATGCCAGCTTTTCCATCTATGCCAGTTATGGGAGGAATGATGCCAGCCACCATGCCGGGAATGCCAGGTAACAAGAACACAAGAACTTGAGGGCTCAGGTGGGATGAAACCCAGCAGAGAAGAAAAAGCCCAGCCCCTGGGAGAAGCCCGCAATCTTCCTAACAATGTTAGGTTTTCCAGTATTAAAGGATCACATTGCAAGTGATTAAAGCATGGGTGTCAAACTCACACTCACTGTCATGTGTCGTATCACGACGTTTTCCCCATTTGCGAAGCTGGGGTGGGTGTGGCCTGCGTATGAAGTTTGACACCCCTGGATTAAAGCATTTTTGTCTGTCAGTTCCATTCTTTGCTACTTGCTTCCCTCATTATAATTGCATGATTATGAACATGTTTTTATAAAAAAATATTTTATTTGCAAATACTTTTTTATAGTTTGACACATGCTTAAATCCATCCTCAAAATGTAATTTTGATGTACATATGTGTGTAGTTTTTTGTTTTTTTTAAATTGGGCTATGCTTCTTGTTTATCATGATCCCTGATAGTCTGCCAGTGGATAAACATCGGTCTGGCAGACTTATGACCATAATTGAGCCTGAAATATCAATGTCTCATAGTTTGGATTGGTTTCAGTTGCTATCTGCTTACTATTGGTATAAACCAGGAATGTCAAACTCAGGGCCTGCGGGCTGGCCTGGAAATAGCAAAGGACAAGCCCCCAGTGCCTCTGGCAGCCAAAATGGGGCACAGGGAGGCCTCGTTTTGGCTGGCAGAGTGCTGCAGGAGACATCCGTCCCATCTTCCCCAGCCTGGCCAGCCCACCCACCAAGGAGAACTATAATGCTGATCCGGCCCTCAAATAAATCTAGTTTGACACCCTTGGTATAAACACTACAAGAAGAAGCCAGTGCTTGTTTTTCATCCAGTTAGAATATTAATTTCTTCATTCTTATCCTCTGGCCGTGATAATTCCCCTAGGAATGCAATCATCTTTTAAACTTTTTATTTGAATTTATTACCCCCCTGCCAATTCCAATGGACTTTGGACAGCATTCGCATCTTATACATTTTTCATTCAAGTGGAAGTTTCCTGTTTGTAGCTTACGCAAGAATTGCTGTGCATTTAACAGCGTGTGGGGACATATGCGTTGTGATTCTATGTGAAAACCCCCCCCACACACACACACACTTTTGCTTTCAGGTATGATGATGACTCAGCCCATGATGCCTTCAGTGGATCCTAACCAGGCAGCAGCACAGCAACAATCAGTCATCAACCAACAAGCCCTGCTTCTGGTACGTGACAGGGTTAGAGGGAAAGAGTACGCAAGACAGGGAATTGACTTGGCTGGGAGTCATGCCTAGTTTGCCAGTTCCCACAGCAATCTGAAGAAATCATTTCTTGTGCAATGCGGTGCATCAAAGGGCCAAGTTATGACTGAGCATCTACTACAGGTAACGTGCAACCTCAGTTGAGTCCAAAATTTATGTTACTAAATGAGAAATTTGTTAAGTGAGCTTTGTCCTAATTTGCGACATTTCTTGGCTTAGTTGTTAAGTGAATCACTGCAGTTGTAAAATTAGTCACCGGGTTGATAAGTGAATCTGATTTCCCCATTGACTCTGACTGTCAGAAGGTCGCAAAAGGTGATCACGTGTCCACAGGACACTGCAGCCATCATAAACGTGAGTCAATTGTCAAGCATCCAAATGTAAATCATGTGACAATGGGCATGCATGCTGCAACAGTCATAGGTGTGAAAAATGGTCATAAGTCACTTTTTTTCACTGCCGTTGTAACTTTGAACGGTCACTAAGCAAACTGTTGTAAGTCTAAGATTACCTGTACTAGGGAATGGGTTCAATGGAGAGAAATTACCTCATGGGAAGGGGTGGTTTTTTTTGCCAAATTTGTGCATGATTGAAATATACAAATGAGTGAATTCATGAATTAAAGATATGCCAGTGGTACCATATTTACAGATAGTCCTTGACTTACAACAGTTGGCTAATGACTGTTCGAAGTTACAATGGCACTGAAAAATGTGACTTATGACTGACCTTTGCAGCATCCCCATGATCCCTTGTGATCAAAATTCAGATGCTTGGCCACTGGTTCCTATTTATGACCTTTGCTGTGTCCCAAAGTCCTGTGATCCACCTTATGGGATCTTCTGACAAGCAAAGTCAACGGAAAAGCCAGATTCACTCAACAGCACAGTTCCTAATTGATCAACTGCAGTGATTCACTTAACAACCGAGGCAAGAATTGTCATAAATTGGGGTAAAACTCACTTAACCAATGTCTTACTTAACAACAGAAATTTTGGGCTCAATTGTGGTCTTAAGTTGTGGGCTGCTGTATTCATTGTGTTTGTGTTAAGCTTTACTTAAGAGCAAGGTGGGAGATATTACAGAATAATAGATGTAGAGGAGAAACACATGAAGAGAACTAGCAAAAGAAAAATTTTAAAACATGAAAAGTGAAACCATAGTTCAGTTATGATGAAAAGTAATCTGAGATCTGAATGTTGGTGAATATAAATCTGCAGTTAAATAAGGAGCAACAAAATATGAATTTGATTTTGTAGGCTCAGCAGATGACACTTCAAGCTATGAAAATGTCAGAACAGGATCAGCAGCGGCAACACAAGTATAGATCTCCTGAGCGTTCACCCCCAAAGCGAATATCTTCACATAGATCACATGAATATTCAAGGCAAAGAGAACCCTCACCCCACAATTCACCTACATTGTCAAGGCCAAGACGAGCATCACCAAAGAGGAGGACATCTGAACGTTTAAGACGAAGGCCATCATCATCAGAAAGCTCACCTGAATCTTTAAGATCAAGACGAGTCTCACCAAGGAAGCGATCACCTGAATCTTTAAGATCAAGACGAGTCTCACCAAGGAAGCGATCACCTGAAGCTTCGAGGCCAAGACGAGTCTCACCAAGGAAGCGATCACCTGAAGCTTCGAGGCCAAGACAAATATCACCAAAGAGCAGGTCACCTGAATCTTCAAGCCCAAAGGAAACCTTACTCCTCAAGAGGCCTCCTGAACTTTCAAGATCAGAAAAGGTGTCAATAAAGGAACAGCCTTCTGAATCTTCAAGACCAATACAAGATTCTTCTTCTCCTCCACCTCCCCCACGATCCCCGGTACTGAGTATTCCTTAATAGAATTCTTTTTCTGGATGATACTCCACTGAGTCTGCATGATGGAAGAGAGGGAAAGAATCCTATTACTTCATTTTATGGGGTATAGAACATGACATCCCCCAGATACATATTTGTTGTATCTGAATTCCAAGAAACTCAGAATTCATAGATAAAGTCATCTCATTTTAGTTATCTGCCAATATATCTGATCATAGATTTGAAAGTTAGTGTGTATTCGGATGGATTCAGTGTTAAATTTCTGGCTATTTATCAGCTTGTATTAAATAATTGAACTAGTCATATAGTCACAAATTACACAGGTTGTAGGACTGGAAAAGAAAACCAATGGAATGGAAAAATATCCTGTCATTATTCTTTGTAGTTTGGTGGTCCATAATTCATATCTTCCTCTGCTTGTTGATTTGGTCAAATGCTATGGGACAAAATGCTAATTAGGTTTTCATAAGGGGAAAAATGGGATTTCTGCTCAGCTCCCAAGGTTTAAAGAGAAAAAAGAGAGAGATTGCTACTCAGAGTCCCCTGTAGTTAGGCAGCTAATAAATTTAAATGAAATCAATAAAATGAAGTTCAAGCTTTCTGCCATTATATTTGCTCTGAATTTAGAAGACTTGGCCTCAAATCTTACACACATCAGATGATAAGGTAAATCCATTTTCTGTTGTTAAAATAAGCCTGCATTAAGTTCTTCCATTTAATCTGTGAGCTAACATAAGTACATTAAATGTGCAAATACATAAAATGTACCATAAAATTAACTGAGAAAAGGCTAGAATAGAATCATTTCCTCCGACATCTTGTTTTAATTTATATTGTTCTGAAGTGAACTGAAAAAGAAGCTTCTTGGACGAGAAGCAACAAAATATTCAAGGAAAAACTAAGTCCAGTTGCCTTTTGGAAAAGCATGACCTGGATGACTGAGAATCTCTATAGACTTGTTTATGTCCTCAGGGATTTTCCGTAATAGAAGATCATTTTGTTACTTACACTCATACTCTCACATTTTCTAATTGTAAAAAATAAGCGTAATTTTTGATAGGTGATAGAATTGCCTTGGAAAGCACCCATCTGCTTGGAGAAAGGTGCTCAGGCATATCTCCCTTGGAGTTTAAGATTCTTCTGAGGATGAAACGGTAGTAATATGGAAAAAATTGAGTCCTCAAAACCAGCTCAGTGAAATCTCTGTCAGGATTCAAACATATTAGAGAAGACAGCCTCTATTTTTTTTTCCCTTCAAGTTTGCTAATATGTTTTGATCAAATGCTTTCCATGAGTATTTTTATTACTCATCTGCGATTGGGAAAAGTCGATCTAGAAGTATATTTGAATTCTACAGTTTAGCTGTTTCTCTAAAGAAGAAATCAAGGATCCACATTTTAACCCACCTTCTGCTGTATGTCGTAGATCCGCATTTTGGAAGATGAGGTGCCTGTCGACATCAGAGTAGATTCCCTCTCTAGGGGGACTTTTCAAAAGAAAATAGAGTTCTTCCAGAGACTGGGTGAGTTGTAAGCTAATGTCCTTCCCAGATTGTCGTATCTTCATTTTTTAATACTAATGCAAGAAGATCTTTGTTACAGCCTTCTCATACTTCCAAGTAAAGTTTTTGTAAGAATAAGAATGAATTCTTGAGATGTGATTAATTCTTTTCAGTTCTTCAAATAGAAATTAATATTGATAACAGGAATAGGATGAGGACTTCTAATGACAAACCAGCTTTGTGCGTCCATTGTCCAACGATTAGGATTCAGTAAAAAAAAACATTTCCAGTCATATTCTCTGATATATTTACATGGTTTAGAACAGTGGTCTCCAAACTTGGCAACTTTAAGACTTGTGGACTTCAACTCCCAGAATTCTCCAGCCAGCTATGCTGGAGAATTCTGAGAGTTGAAGTCCACAAGTCTTAAAGTTGCCAAATTTAGAGACCTCAGTTTTGGAATAATCTAAATCTTTGGTTTGCTAAAGACTTCCTTTGTTGTAGTGGCACCTAAGTCTCAGTGCAGTTCTTTCCCCCTATATACAGGTAGTTCTACAACAGTTCATTTAGTGACTATTTGAGTTACAACGGCACTGAAAAAAACAACTTGTGACCGTTTTTCACACTTATGACCGTTGTGGCATCTCCATGGTCACGTGATTAAAATTCAGATGCTTAATATTTGGTTCATATTTATGATGGCTGCAATGTCTCAGGGTCAAGTGATTCCCTTTTGCCATTTCTGACAAGCAAAGTCAATGGGGAAGGAGATTCACTTAACAATCATGTTACTAACTTAACAACTGCAGTGATTCATTTAATAAATGTGGCAAGAAAGTTATAAAATAGGGCAAAATTCACTTAACAACTGTCTTACTTAGCAACATAAATTTTGGGCTTGATTGTGGTTATACATTGAGGACTAGCTGCATAGTCTACTTCTGACTGTCCATAATCCATACACTTTTAAAAAGTAAAATTTAGCTGTATCAGTCTCTTAAATCATTTGCAATCTCTGTTAGTCTGGTTTCTTGCAGATTTTGCTTAGACTGATGCTAGGAAATAATAGAATAGAATAGAATAGAATAGAATAGAATAGAATAGAATAGAATAGAATAGAATAGAATAGAATAGAATAGAATAGAATTCTTTATTAGCCATGTGTGATTGGACACACAAGGAATTTGTCTTAGTGCATATGCTGTCAGTGTACATAAAAGAAAAGATACATTCATCAAGAATCATAAGATACAACACTTAATAATAGTCATAGGGTGCAATAAGCAATCAAATCATACTAGGAAACAGTCAATTTTAAAATTGTATGGATACAAGCAACAAAGTTACAGTCATACAGTCATAAGTGTCATAAGAAAAAACATAGATCCATGCTTGGACTTCTTCTTTTATATAGGAATTGAAACAATTCCATTGAAGAAAGTCATTTCCTCTTCAAAAAGTGATAGAATAAAGGAAAAGCCAGAGGACCCAAGTGCCAACCAAGAATCAAATTCAGGTAAGCTGTGAACACTTCTGATCAGCATCTGAATACTTTAAAAAGCTCCTGCAAGAGACTTTCAACAGCTTGATTCTTAATGTTGTTGCAAGAGGACCCAAAGTGCTACCATACCAGTTTTGAGAATGATCTTTTTGTTGCAGCAGATATTTTTTGTAGGTAATAGCTGATTTTGAAGGGGTCCTTGGTGCTCAACTGAACTTGGTTGTTTTCTTGCAGACATTTCATTATCCAAATTAGGTAACATCATCAGTGTTAGTGAAGAGTAGGGTTTGCTCTCAGTTTATATTTTAGTGGCTTGCCGTGTCAGTGTTGGGGAAGGGGTTTTGGAGATTCATTGGTTGTTTACTATTAGATTATTTGGCAGTTCCTTGGTTGGAGTATTGTCTACTTCTTGATTGTTGGCCTGATATTAATCTTGGAGATTTTATCAGATATGATAAAGAAATAATGCCAAAATATGAATGTATGGAAGAAGACATCAATTAGATGTTGACTACTCTTTGATCTGAGCGAACTGCAGGACAATCCATGATTTTTAAAAAAAATATTAATCTTCTATAGACCAATTTTTCTATTTGCCTTTCACATTATTACAGCATGTTTTTGAGAAGTCCCAAAACATGTTGTAATAGCATTTCATGGGTGAGAGTATGATTCTGCACCCCAAATGGCTTCCTTCATATTAATCTCTGCAGAAAGGGCTATGGTTAGAGCACAGAAACATATTCACTCACTCACTCACTCAACAAATCTATATAGCAGTCTATCCAAGGAACCCTGGGGTTGCTTTTCCATCCTGTTCCTTCAACTTTTCTACTCTGAAACAGTTGCTTTTGCTATTTGTGTCACTACCCATTCTATTTTCTTAGACATGCACACAGGATGAAAACAGCAAGGTATTTGTGTAAGAGATTGGAGAGTAGCTGTTTAGAAACTATTGGAGAATACAAAACAGTGTGTGTGGGAGGGGGGAGGTTTAATAGGGTTGTAATTAAAAAAAAGAAAAGGAACTACATACTCTTAATTCTTTACTTCAGATTTACCACCTCCTTTGCAACTGGAAAATTATCAGGAGAAGAAATTCCGGGATATGAAGCCTGAACAGCCTGAACCAAGCCAGGAGATACGGAACATTATTAAAACCCACAAGAATCGTCCAGTCCCACCACCAAAACCCGTCATGCCTGTTAGGTAAGAAATGTGCCAAGTTGAGCAAAGATCTCCCCTGGTGGTTGAAGTTGCAGAAAGAAAAGATTCAGGCCATTCCTAGAACTTCTCAGTTTGAGGGAAGGAGGAAAGTCTGTTAATGTGTGAGTTGGTCATTGACAAAATATCTGTCTCCCAATAGTGGACATTTCTTGCATAAGCGACTAACCATCTCCTCACAGGATTCCCTTCCTACAGTAGGAACAGCCATGGAGCTTTTGTATCTACATATGTAAGAGAACTTCTATAAACAAAGTCTCTAAGGTTGGGTCTTTTGTTGTGCACAATCCATGGTGGTCCACACAACAGGTCATCTTAGCTGGTTTTTGTTTGATTGCAGAGACATCTCTAAAGCTCTAATGAAATCCGAGCCAAAGGAGGAAGCTCTAGCAAAACTGGAGGCTTTAGGGTTGAATCAATCATTGGTGAGTGTCTGATGGGTTACTTTCAATCTAGTGTGAAGAAGGGAATGTCCTGCCAAAGTTTGCAGGCTTAAATTTCCAATCAGCTCATAGTGCTCACTGGGAAGCCTCAAATAATTCACCTTTTCTTTGCCCAGCCTGTGGATAAAAATCTGCCACCAAAGAGAAAATAGAACTTATTTTCATAACACATGAAAACAACTCACCTGACTACAAATGTTTGCAAATGTTCTGTCTGTTCTCTGGATGGAACTCAATCTTCCGAAAATAATTTTCATAGCTTGAACCAAAAGACACCATGATTTGACTTAGAGACAAGGCACCGCTAACTCTGTTTAGATGCTGTTAAAAGCTATTCACACTACCAATAAACTGTTATAGCATTTATAATGTTTGCTCCATTTAAATCATCCCTCCATTTAAATCATCCTAATCTATAGAACTCTTATCAAATGAAATGAACCAACTAAATGCCAATTGTCTTCAGTAACTTAGAAGAGTTCTGTCAGAAACCTTCCAGCTTACATTATTGTTTGCTTTTTATATTACATGTTGTCAAAGACTAACTTGCTAGCTGTGTGATGTGAATGAGAAGCTAATCATATGTGAGTAACATACAACCATGGCTGAATTGAGCCTTTGTTCTTCCTTTCTGCTCCCCCATCCCAGGTCTCCTCTGAAAAATGTAAGCCATCACCACCTTCACCACCGGCCAAACCCTCCAATACCATCAAAGAAAAACAACTGGTGCTCACAAGTGTTTTTGGTCCTGACAGCTCAGTGCTTCCTCCTCCCCCTCCTGGCCCACCCCCTTCTTTCCCTCCAGATTTTGTCACAGATGAAACAAAAGGTAAGCAAACCCTCTCTGATACTGTAGATGTTGGTAGATCTGCTGTTGATTAAGTTAGGAAGCAGCCATCGTTACAGCTGGAGTGTTTTTCCTGGGGGAAAAAGTGGTAAGCATTTTGGGCGTAACTCTGGATACATTTATTTTACAAAACTAATCAAGGTTTTTTGCTAATGTAGCAAAAGCTGCACAATATAACCTGGTCTTCATTGCGTTTCATAAATAACATAATTTTATAGCGCAGCAGGAGATAAACTGTAAAGGTGATGCAGTAGCAACGTTCCTTCTTATTTTGAATTTATTATTTCCACAAAATATTTTAGTTCACCTTTTGAGTTTATATAATATTGTACCAGAAGCAAAAAAACGGTTGATTATTGAGTATTTATTTATTAAGAAATTTATTTGCCACCCATCTCATGATCTCATGACTCAGGGCAGCTTACAGGATAAAAACATTAAAATCATCAGATATGCAATGAAAAAAAATAGATAAATTAAAATCATGAATACAAAACGGTGAAGGAGGGACCTGGATACACGGGGTGGGGTGGGGAGGTGGGATTAGCTTTTAATTAGTCAACCGCCTCCAGTATGAAGTTCCCTCATTGGGTTCCCAAGCCATCTGGCAGAGCCAGGTCTTAAAACCCTTACAAAAAGTCAGGAGGTTGAGAGCCAATCTCATTTCGGGGGTAACATATTTCAAAGGGCAGGAGCCATGGCAGAGAAATCTCTTCTCTTGGATCCTGCCAGCTGAAATTCTTTGACTGACGAGATCCACAGTATGAATATGCTATTTTGAAAGCATTCGAAAGCGGTGATGGCACAGTGGTTAGAATGCAGAATTGCAGGCAAACTTCTGCCCACAGCCAGGAGTTCAATCCTGACAGGGCTCAAGGTTGACTCATCCTTCCACCCTTCCAGGGTTGGTAAAATGAGGACCCAGATTGTTGGGGGCAACATGCTGACATTGTAAACAGTTCAGAGAATGCCATTTGGGGCAGTATATAAGTCTAAGTGCTATTAATATTGCTATTTGAGTGCTGACCTAGATTATAAATGTCCTGAAAGCATCAAACAATATTTAAATGGTAACAGCGAACAGAAACCATTAAATCATAATCCTCCTTTTTAATATAACCTTTTAATACACATGGCCTTTCCCTGCATGGCTCATCTACATTCACTAACCATTCAACTTTTATGCAGCCGTTCTCAACTAGAGATCTCCAGATCAATGCTGATGCCATTCTCACCAATCATTGTCTCCCTGACCGAGGATGTGACAAAACTCTATGGATCATAATTGGGAAAGGCTGCCACAGCCTCCTGGCTAGGACATTGCTCACAGTTATTGGTGTGATTCCGCCCCCCCCCCCCAGTTTATTCTTTTTTTTCTTTATTACTGTAAATTGAATTATTACATTGAATGTCTTTCATTGAAGGGTACTGTATGCATTTATTATAGCAGACAACAGTTTATTGGTCCATGATCAGTTTTGTTTTATACAGTTTTAAAATCCGCTTGTAGATACTATGAGAAAGGTAGTTTGTAGCCAGAATCTTTACTGAAGTCCCTTTTTAAGAGAAGATGCTATGTTGTTTTGAATTTGAGAATGCACTTGTAGAGCAAGAAGATCTCAGAGATATTGCAAAATATTCTCAGTTGCTTTGAGGATAACTTTAAAAAAACCAACCTACACAAAGTAGAATGCTACATTCCCTTCTTTTTCTGTTTCTTTCACACTTAGATTCGGCTAAGACACTGTTGGAAGACACTACTGTCAAAACCCAGCTCTTCAATCTTTCTGCTAGTGTCAGCTTCTCCTATGCTAACCCTACTTGGAAACTCTTCCTGCGGAAAGAGGTGTGTCATGGTCCCACCTCCTTGCATTGCTTTTCTGGTCATGTTTAGCTACTAAAACTAGTATCTCTGACTTCATGTCCTTCTGTTGTGACAGCATCTCCCACAGTTTAGGCATTTGGTGGCTAGTCCTCTTGCAGCTCCCATTCTGCAAAATGTGTTTGGATAATTTCAATGCCTTCTGTCCTGTATGCTTATTATGGATAGTAGTCTTAGGGTTATGAAATCTAGGGTGGCTCACATGGGTTATTGTATCATTGGTAGTGATCAATTGTTCAGAGTTGGGATAGGTCTAGTGGTTAAGGCTCTGGGCTAGAAACCAGGAGACTCTGAGTTCTAGTCCTGCCTTGGGGGTGAAAGTCATCTAGGTGAACTTAGGCCACCCGTGCTCTCTCAACCCAACACATCTTACAGGGCTGTTGTTGTGAGGAAAATAGGAGGAGGAAGGAGTATTAGGTATGTTTGCCACCATGAGTTATTTATAAAAACAATAAAGGTGGGATTTTAAAAAAAATTTTTAAAAAATGGGATCAGGATAATGGCAAAAAAGTTACCCTGTGGTAAGATGAGTGGCCCAAAAAACTTGATAAAAAATAATAAAAAATAGTAAGCCTTTTTAAATTACAGTGTGAAAGCATATAATTGGTTAGAAGCAACATGTCTGATTGTATGGCTGGTTGGAGAAGAATAGCATTCAAAAGGATAGGGTGAGTTTAGTTACTTTTCCTATGCCAGTATAGAGTTTTATGTCGATAAGCCACTCCTTCTCCCCCCGAATGAAATATATGTTTATATGTTATCTTCACTCAATGAATTGTGTTTGAATATATTAATGTACACCATCATGTGCTATTTTGAGTCATGATTTTATTTGTACATATGCAAGAACAACTTTGTGTTGGATCTCTTCCTCAATAGGTTTTTTATCCCAGGGAAAATTTCAGTCATCCTTACTGCTTGAATCTGTTATGTGACCAGGTAAGTGTGTGTGTGTGAGAGAGAAAGGGAGAGAGGGAGGGAGGGAGAGGGGGAGAGAGAGAGAGAGAGAGAGTGAGAGCTCACACATGTGTCTGAAAGATAAGAGACTCATTTTTATTTTGGTCATCAGCCTCTCCATCACAAGATTCCATCTTTTATTTATTTTTTTCTTCATTATGTTTTGTCTCTTTCAAAGAATATACCTGGTTTCCTTCACACGCTCTATCTCAAAGCTTGACACTTGCATTGTAAGTCTTACGAGTTGAATTGTAATCCATTTTTGTTCCTTCCCAGATCTTGAGAGATACTTACTCCGATTCATGCATTCGAATTTCCAAAGAGGAGAGGCGCAAAATGAAAGACCTGTTAAGTAAGGAAGCCATGTGCCCTTCCTGGTCCTCAAGGATCTTGGAGGCATGCATATTCCATCTAAAACTGAAGAATTGTTTTCCATTCTTTTATTCATTAAAATTATGGGAACTGTTATATGATAACCATCTTCTGCCTTCACAATCTGCTATTGAACGAGAGGTGGTATTCAGCAGGTTCTGGCCAGTTCTGGAGAACCGTTCGCGGAAATTTTGAGTAGTTTGGAGAACCACAAATACCACCTCTGACTAGAGATTTTACAATATCCTTCCTCTGCCACACCCACCAAGCCACGCCCACAGAACCGGTAGTAAAAAAAATGGAATTCCACCACTGTATTGAACCCACTTAAGACTCTCCTGCTAAGACAAATAACCCACTTCTAAATGTTCCTTGCTTAGTGGTAACTGTTTAGGGATTGAAATAATCATCAGCATTGTGTTAGATGAATTTCTGCCCAGTCCCAACGTCCAGAAGTTCAGGGCTTTCCTTCCATTCAATAACACGAGGCAACCCAGTTCCTCCCTTCCTTCGGAAGACAGCACTGCCAATGGCACAGGGCTTATTCTCCACCCCGGGAGCCAGCCTCTTCTTTTGGGTATCTTGGAAGGCATTATTGCTCTGCATCACTTCCATCAAAAGAAGATTCAGCTGCCAGTCTAGCTGCTTTCTGGGCATGGCAACATGGCGTTATGTTTTTCTTCCATTTGGGCAATAAAATTTCTTTCCTGCAAATCATTCTCCAGCATCTCCACTCCAGAGAGATCCTGATCCACAAGTTTAAAAATCCAGAGTGCTTTCTGCTAGCCATTTTACATGCACATGTCCCAAATTTACTTAATCCAACCTAATCTCACCACAGTTATATATGCATTCCTATTCTTCCAAAAGAAAAAAATGTCCCAGAACAGTGTTGTCAGGGTTTGTTTCTTTGAAGTGAATTTGCCCTAGAGTTTTGAAATGTCTGTTTGCT
This sequence comes from Notechis scutatus, assembly GCF_049901735.1. Lineage (NCBI taxonomy): Eukaryota > Metazoa > Chordata > Lepidosauria > Squamata > Elapidae > Notechis > Notechis scutatus. The sequence continues at coordinate 111,252,700 of NC_142010.1, read as the reverse complement.
TTATTTGCAAAGATAAGTGAAAGCAAACAAGTACTTCTAAAAGCCAGGAAACGGTATGGGTAGCCCTCTGAGGTTGCACCCAGAGTTTCACTTAGGAACTTGCATTTCTTCCTTCTCCCTTCAGCCACAAAATTGCTATCTTTCACATGTACAAGCACTCGCATGTTTCCTTCTGCTGGACCTATTCCAGATTCTGATGACTCCTCATTCAAAAAGGAGGAGAGATTCTCAAGTCCCATTGCTATCTCCAAACCACAAATTCCCATGAATAAAATATAACCAAAAGTTTTAGACTATTAAAACAATCTATTTAATGCCAATTAATGGTTTATTACCAGCTCCAAGAGATGGCTCTCTAATGTTGGCTGCAGAACACCAGATCCCTGCTTGCAAACTGTCCTTAGAAACAGCGCACTCTTTGATGTGCTTCCTAAGTGTGCTAAAGTCGTCTCTGTAGCTTGCTTCCATCAGGGGGATGGATCCATAATCTGAGCCTGCTGATGAAGCTTTTTCTTTGTTTTGTTGCCGTCAGCTGAATTCCATGTGGGCATGGATGGCAGCTCCATCACAGAAGAAGGAATCAAGAAAAGAATTGTGGTGGCTGCTCGGGATAACTGGGCCAGCTATTTCTCTCGCCTTTTCCCAGTAAAAGTAAGTTTGCCTACCTCAGCCTTCTATAATGCGACAGTCCTGTTATGTCCTTCCACTAAGATTTAGGGGTTACTTTCCCCTCAGGGCTTCAGCTATTATGGGCAAATCAATAACAGGGCACCCCTCTGGACCAAGCTTTCTGCTACATAAAGGTTGCCTGTGCAGTGAAGGCTGACATTGTTGAAAACTGACCATGAGTAGGTAGACTGTGTGAGTAGATAGGTAGGTAGACCACACCAGAAAGTTTTTAGGCATCATGTTTAAGCCTGTCTCCAGATCATACTACTCTTTTGTTTGTTTGTTATCCTCTCCATTTTTATCATCTCAAGGCAGATTCACACCCAATGCTCCCACCTCCTAATTTCCTCACAACTTTGTGAGGTGGGTCAGACTGAGAGAGGATGACTGGCCCAAAGACACCCCTACCTGGCTTCCTTGCCTAAGGGAGAACTAGACCTTACTGTCTCTAACCCAGCATTTTAGCCACTACACCACGTTGGCTGTTGTTTTTATAATTTAATTGGATTAACCCCTTCTGCTAAACTCTACTTTGTTTAAGTATAGTTTATAGATTAAAGGATTATTGGTTGGCTTTCCCTGTACGGCTGAGCCAAGTCAGATAAGCAATATTTTTTCTTCACCTGGAATTTTCTCTTGTCCCGTCATCTCATTTAATCTGGATGGGTAAAACTGCAAAACTCAGAATGAAAAAAGATAAGGATTTGTGTGTGTGTGTGTGTGTGTGTGTGTGTGTGTGTGCGTGCATGCTAAGAACTGTGCGAGGGAATAATTTGTCAAGGGTAGACCTGGCCTGCCTCTTTTGTGTTCCTCTTTCTTCTGGCCCAGGGGCCTGAAACAGAGCAAGAGACTGCAGTTTTCATCCATCAAACATTTGGTCCAAAGAGCCCAACTCTTCAGATGGTCCACCAAAGCAACTCTCACAAAAGTTTCCTTGCTGCTTGAGCAAACATTTTGTCAACCATTTTGTTGCTGCTGTCTGTTCCCTTCCTGATAGGGAGAAAATGGAAGTGATGTCCAGATACTGGGTGTTTCTCACCGGGGTCTGCAGCTGTTGAAGAAATCCAAAGATGCCAGTTTCAGTTCTGAACATCTGAAAATCCTTTGCAGCTTCAGGTGAGAGGCAATAAAATCCATGTATATAACTGTTTTCTAAATTCATGAGGGAGACCATTGCTTCCTTGGCAGTGGAATACCACAAACTTGATCTACCAAACCTGGCAAACATATAAACAAATGCTGAGTGTGGATACAGCAAATAAATCAGGAATGCTAGCTACTTGTTGGAGAACATCAACTGACTCCACTTGGTGAAAAACTCCTTCATGACGCGAATTTGCACAGCACATCAATTCCCAACAGACTTCCAAAAACATATGGCTTTTTATAGCTATACCGAAGCATTTCATTTCTTCTTTTGACTTTTTTTTTTATTCCTTACCCTATGAGACTTCATGCTTATGAGCAGGGCCTATTTTAGTCCTCCGCATTACTTATCTGTTCAATAAACTTTATATATTTTAGTTTGATAAACCAATTAACATATATACGTACAAATATACGTATTCAATTTTTTAAAAAACCAAATGTTCCCATATTCCCATTGAAACACAAAATAAAACAAGTTTTGCTTTGATCTTCTCATTCAACTCATGTTTGATTCACTTGTCTGAATCATTTTGAGTTATTCAATCTGCTTTTTTTTTTTTTTTTTGCTGCAGCACCACCTGGTCTAGATTGCATTGTGGCAGATTAGAGAGATCAGCAAGTATAGGTTTAGAACTTGATAAAAGGGGAGAGCAGATGACCTCTGCCTTGGTACTTTTTATACTAGTAGATTTCTTATAACTACTTTTGAGAGTACCGAAGCCATGTCCTAACAAAAATTATTCCAGTTAGGCTTAGTAAAGTATGGTAGGTGCTAAAGAACTAAGCCAAGGATGAAAGCCAAACAAGTCAAAGAATTCATGTTCTCTGACTTTTTCAGTTATGCAGATGTCCTTTCTTTGGAGCTGATCAGTCGGAATATCCTTCAGTTCTCTCTGAAAAATGAGCAGCTCATCCTTCATTCTCAAAAAGCTCAGCAGATCAAGGCTACGGTGGAAATCTTCCTGAAAGAACTGAAACAGGTAAGAACGAGATCATTGCGCAAGCCACGAATCCTTATGGGCTGGTTTTGGAGGGATTGTACAGGTAACCCATCTAAAGCACTGAGTGCAAAGGCCAACATTTTAAGGTCAACCTATTTCCCCAAATACAGATAGTCTTTGTATTACGACCCCAACTGAGCCCAACATTTTTGTTGTTAAGCGAAACATTTTTTAAGGGAGTTTTGTCCCATTTTATTACCTTTCTTGCCACAGGTGTTACGTGAATTACTGTAGTTGATAAGTTAGTAACATGGTTGTTAAGTGAATCTGGCCTCCCCATTGTTTTTGCTTGTCAAAAGCTGGCAAAAGGTGATCCCATGACCTTGGGGCACAGTAACGGTCGTAAGTGTGAACCAGTTGCCAAGCACATGAATTTTGATCACATGATCATAGGGATGCTGCAAAGGTTGTGTGAAAAATGGCCATAAGCAGGGGTGGGATATGACAGGGTTAACGAGGTTCGGTGATTTATGATGTGCTTCCCTGCATGCCGTGAGTGCGCGCCTGTAAATCATCATCAGCAAGCTGTGTGCAGAGAAGCAGCCTTTGAAACAGCCCTCTTTTCCTGCTTTTTTAACTACAGCTGTGCCTCGTTCAGCAGCTGAAGTTGAAAAATCAGGAAATAAAGGTCAAGTAAGAGCCCAGGTGGGCAAGTGGGCAAAAACATCAGCAGACATAGAACCGGTTCTATGTCTACTGCTCTTCAGAGCTACCAGTTCTACAGAGGTGGACAGAACCAGTAGAAACTCACCCCTGGCCATAAGCCACTTTTTTCAGCGCCATTGTAGCTTTGAATAGTCACTAAATGAACTGTTGCAAGTTGAGGACTACCTATAATTTCAACCCCTTACCTCTTTTTTTCCTCTCCCGCCCTTCCAAAAGGATTCCAACTATGTCATTGCTATGCGTAACTATGTCACAGATGACAAGAGCCTCTTAAATTTCAAGAAAGGTGACTTCATTCGACTACTTCCCATGAAGGGGCTGGAGCCAGGTGAGAAAGATTCAATCCAATGAATCCTCTTTCAACCTCAAAATATTTCTTGTCAAGAGTGAAACTGCTGTTTCAATGACTGCCAACTGCAGTGTGTGGTTTTGAGCATTTTAGAATTGTTTTGTGCTCAAAACATATCTCTTACTTCCTTCTGATCTCACAAACACAATATATTCAAAAGACTGTCTCTTGCCATGCTGCCTCACATTCAAAACAAGATGTATTAAGCTCAAAATGGGATGTTTTAAATTCAAATATGGCTGCATTTGTTGAAAGAGTTCTTAGACATTACTGAATACTTCGTGTTTGTCTGTCAGGAATTCAATTTGTGAAATTATCTGTCCACAAATAACTAATATCAAGAGTCCATAATGACAACACACACACACACATTGTGATGACGTGGCAAAAAAATAACAAAAAAAAATAACAAAGTCACCAAAGTAGATAAATTCCTTGTAATGCCTCCAACTTGGCCCCCAATGTCCAATTATCCTCGGCAGAAGATCAAACTCTTCCAAAAACAGTCTACAAAGGGAAGAAATGCAGTCCGAACCCAAAATACAGATAAAGTAGAAATAAAAAACCAACACAAACCACACTGAAGTAATGAACACGACAGACCAGGATAATAACTTGCAGACTTCCACAAGATAATGAGGCAGTTGGGAGGATGCCAAAACCCAGATAAGCCTTGGCAAAGATAATGCACACTTTGCTTCCAACAACTTTGCCATGTGCAGTTTGCCCTTTTAAACAGTCTTCCCAGCTGTAGCCCATGAAGGGGATTGGGGCCCTTTCCTCCCCCATAAACCACATTGCTCCCTTATCTGTTCCTCCCTGCGTGCCCTAGGATGAAGAGGGGGCGGGCCTGGGTCTTCCTCTGAATGCCCAGCTGGCCTGTGCCCTTCCCCAGTTTCCTCCACAGCCACCAGAGCCACACTCCCACTCCCTGTCAGCTGTTCCACCTCTCCCTCGGAATCAGAGTCCAACTGGGGAACACATACACACATACACTAATACTTCGAGCAGACAAGCACATTGATTAGCTAATTTTTGTGACACAGTTCTCAATAGCTGTGCTGATTGAAGAATTCTGGGGAGTTTCAAACTCACAAATTAGTAGCCTATTCAGATTTGGAGGGGCTGCCCTATGGGTAATACGTTGCAAAGGCAAGTTGTCTAGCCTAATTTCAATCTTTTCTGTTCAGGTTGGCAGTTTGGCTCTATTGGTGGGCGCTCTGGCCTTTTCCCTTCTGGAATGGTGCAGGTGGTGGCAGCTCCCGATTACCTCAACCTCCACATGAATCAACAGGAAGAAGTCCGAACAGGCTGGAAGAAAAACACACAGGAGAAAATAGTTAACAAGGAGGTGAGGGCTCAAGCAGAGACCAAGGGGATTAGTCATGCCAGAAAGTGAAGGGAGGAGATGGTGTTGTTGCTGAAGAAATGAACACCATCCACAAAGACTGCAGATTATGAAGACAATGCAAGAGATGGAATATGAACATCACAGGATGAATTTGTTTCAGTACCAAGAGTACCGGTTCTCTGATGACTAATTTTCTGTCTCTTCAGAACTCTGCCCCCAGCACAGAGTCAGAAGTTACCAGGCCTAGCACACCTATAAACTCTCTTGATATTTGCCACTACACTATGACGGAGTTTGCGATGGCACATTTCCGAGAAGCCCAATTCATGTAGGTATTCTGTAGCAAAAATCCCTTTAAACATACGCTATTGCAATCTACACTTTCACTTTAACAGCTAGCTGTGACCTGCTTTGTATTATGTTATGTTATCACTGGCATGGGAAAAGATTCTTTGTTTGATTATTGCAACCTTGTATTTGCTGTGTGCAAATATTCAGACATTATCTAGGTTATGTTAATTAATTTCTTGTGTTAATAAAAAGCTGGTGTACAGATAGGTTAAACAGACCAGTGAATAATAGTCTGGGACCATGCTTCCAATTCCTTTATCAATGCAGAGAGGATCTGCTCCTTTGTTTCCCACTGTCAAGTTTATTTGAGCACAGGTTTTCTTCCTCCAAACCTTTTCCATGTATACACTTTTCAGGTCACTTGTTTCACAGAGTTTTAAGGCACATAGAAGTAATTGAACCTTCAGTAACGTCTCAGACATTGCAATTCTGAATTACATTTCTATTCATGATACACACTGTGGAAAAATAAAGAAGATATCAGACAGCTAAATAAAGAACATGCAAAGGAAAGACTACTTCTAGCACCTTTATTCCTATCCAGATATCTCGAAGAAACTGAGCTGTTGTTCTTTTACTTGAAAATAAGGCAATTTTTTCCATAACCAACTGACAGTTGAAATCTCACATCTTTTGGGACCTTTATGGGATCAATTACATAACTACATTATGAGCTGTGGTGGCGCAATGGTTAGAGTGGAGGCTACTTCTGCTGACTGCCAGCTGCCTGCAATTTGGCAGATCGAATCCCACCAGGCTCAAGGTTGACTCAGCCTTCCATCCTTCCAAGGTGGGTAAAATGAGGACCCAGATTGTTGGGGGCAATATGTAAATCACTTAGAGAGGGCTATAAAGCACTGTAAAGCGGTATATAAGTGCTAGTGCTATAGCTATCAAGGATAGATGTTCAATCAGTCATCTAAAATAGCCTTCTGATCCTCCTCCTGAAAAATATTTATTATGCCAGAGATGGATTGGAATGAGAATTTTCAATGGCTGGTGATCTATTTGAAAGATATTGCTATGCTGTCAGAATGATCACAGAAGCTACATGGATTCTTAGCTGCTCAGATATATTTCTCCCAAGACTCTGATTCATCAACTCTACTGGAAATACAGGTTTAGGAGCACCGGAGCACTGGATAAAAATCTTCTTTGCTTGACAAGCTGAAATTTTGCTAATTTGCTGATTAGATAATAACTGGATGATACTGGAAAATGTTCCAATGAACATGTTCATATTTTTACAATATATAGAAAATACGGGCTACTGGCTATGTAGAAAATTGCTATCCATTACAGTCAGCAAGTAATTGTACTCCAAAGAAACATCTCCTTTCCTCTCTCCTCCCCTCCCTTCCCACTCCCCTCCTCATGATTTAACTATCTCCAAATAAATATTTTTATATTTCATTTATATGCACGCACCCACAGCAAACACACACCCATGCATATTCTCCACAAGTTATTATGCTTCATCCTGTTAAATTTCAACCAAATCCCAATCACCGTCTAAATTTCATTATTTTCCCGCCATTTTGTTTAGTGAAGTCACTCTTGATGTGCTGTGATCAATTCTTTTAGTGTATTTATTTAGTCTGCAATATTTAGTTTAATGTTTGATTTATTATAATTACCTTTGTATAATGGTCTTATACAGTGTCTGCTTTTTATATATTTAAAATATGTGTCAATAAAGAATTAAATGTTGAAAAAAGTATGTGAACTTTTTAAATTAACAGCGCACTGAGGTTCATGGAGCTAAGAAACACATTGTCAGGTGCTATCTCAATCTGAGGAAGTATATGATAAAACCAAATCCCAGACTATTGAACAATTTAAAGCATACCTAAAGGGATGTCTTCATCTCTGACCCATGCAGAGAATAAAGTATGTATAGTCAAGGCTATGGTTTTCCCAGTTGCAATGTATGGCTGTGAAAGTTGGACCATAAGAAAGGCTGAGTGCCGGGAGGGCGGAGCTGGCGTCGTGATGATACGGCATGCGATCTTGGTGGTCTGAGATCGCTGCCGATATCTTTGCTCCTGGACGGTCCTATCGGATCTAAACCGTCCCGAAGAGATGGTGAGAGTGAAGAGCGCATCCTGTCGATCCCAGGGATACCGCAAAGTCCCTGGTAGATCCAGGAGAAGCTCTTCTTGCCAGCGGCAAAGAGGCAGCCATTAAAGCTGCTGAAGTTGGGACAGCTCCGAAACGGAAGAGAACAGAAAGAGAGAGTGTTCTGGTTTGGTGAGAACTTTTCTTATTCTAAGATCTGAAAGGACACCCTAAGGAAAAGAAAGAATCTGTAAAAGTTTTGACAGAAGTGATTAAGCGGCGATTTTAAACAGGAATGTCAAAGTAATGGTTTTTTTTTTTCATTGCTGGATTTTCTATACACGATCTTATATATTGAAACTGGACTGGTTTTTTCTTTTACATCTATTTTTTTTTCTCCTTTTTGATTTTGTAATATTTTAGGCTAGAGGCTCCCTTTTAGTTATTTCTTTTTTTTAAAATATCTTTTTTTTTATTAATTATTATTATATCTTGCTTGGAAAAGGAGGGGGAAAGTGAGAGCAAAAAAACTTTGTAACACTGCCAACTAGAGGCTTGAAAATATTCTATTTCCTCTGTGACCAGACAAAGCTGAGAAAGAAAGAACTGAGACTTTTTTTCAAGGACATTCAAGGACATTCAAGGATAAGATAGAGGGAAGAGCATGGGAGAGTATTATTGCAGGTGCTCTTCTGGGTTTCTATCAACAGCTGGAGTCTGGTGTTGAAACCTAGGGGGAAAAAAGGTGATATGTTTTTGGAGAAGAGAGTTATAATAAGAGCCTTGGATAATTAAACAAAGTGCAGTGTGCTCTTTTTACTTTTTCTAAGTTGTGCTATCCCTCCTCACCAGCTTTATTGTATTTCATTTTATCTTTTTTTTTCTTGTAATAACTATTTGGATTTTTGGCTTTGTTGGAGCTTGTCTTTGTTTTTCTTTTTTTCTTTGGAAGTCCAATCTCTATGTTTGCTTTTTATTTTAAAGAGAAAGCCTTAGTATTAATGTTTCCTTTTTTTAAGGGAATAGCCCTTTTTTCTCCTTTCCTGGTATTTTTGTTTTTTCATCTACCTTACTGGTTTATTTTTATGCACTCTTTTCTATTTGAGACCTCTCAATTGGATTAAGGTGTTGAAGAACCTGAAGAATTTTTCCTTTTCCTTTTTTTTCTTTCTTTTTTTTTTCCAAGCCTTTTTCTTCATCTAACTACTGATTGGATTAAGGTATATAAGAACCTGAAGAAATATTGTCCTCCCTTTTTTTTTCTTTCCTTTTTTAATCATTATTATTTGGCTTCTTTTTTCTACTATTTTTATTTCGAACTATAATTGGTCATTTCACAATTGGATTAAGGTTTAGAAGAACCTGAAGATTTTGAATTGCTTAAAATGAGTAGGAAATTTACAGCTCCTGGTTCTTCAATTTCTACTTCTTCCTCTCCACCATCTGGAGGACAATGTTCAATACAGACAATGTTAAAGCAAGAAAAAGAACAAGAAAAAGTGATTATGCAAGGAATTCAAAATATTCAAGCAAGATCAGAGAATATTGAAAAGAGAATAGAGAACTTTGAACAGAGAACATTGAACAAAGAACAGAGAACATTGAAAAAAGAACAGGGAAAACTGATGAAAAAGTGGAGAACATCCAACAAATGATGTTGAAGTATGATGAGAGATTCCAAAAAATTGAAGAAGAAGATAAACAAAGAGATAAGAAGATTGGAGAGACTTGTCAGGTAAATATTATTTAGCAAAGAAGGATTGTGAATACGCTATCAACAATTTCTCTGAGCGATACTAAGTATGGAGCTCAAAATGCAAAACAGGTGATTGTTTTTGTCACGTTCCTCAAGAATGTAGGAGTAGGTTTTCCTGTCTCTATCACCCAAAAGAAAACCATGAAATAACAGAATAACAGAGTTGGAAGGGATCTTGGAGGTCTTCTAGTCCAACCCCTGCTCAGGCAGGAAACCTTGTCCCATTTCAGACAAGTGACTGTCCAGTCTCTTCTTGAAAGCCTCCAGTGTTGGAGCATTCACAACTTCTGGAGGCAAGTTGTTCCACTGATAAATTATTCTGTCAGGAAATTTCTCCTTAATTCTAGGTTGCTTCTCTCCTTGATTGGTTTCTATCCTTTGCTTCTTGTCCTGCCCTCAGGTACTTTGGAGAATAGCTGGACTCCCTCTTCTTTGTGGCAACCCCTCAGATATTGGAACACTGCTATTATGTCATCCCCAGTCCTTCTTTTCATTAAACTAAACATACCCAATTCCAGCAACTGTCCTTTATATGATTTAGCCTTCAGTCGCCTAATCATCTTTGTTGCTCTTGTCTCCTCTTCTCTAGAGTCTCAACATCTTTTTTATATCATGGCAATCAAAACTGGATGCAGTATTCCAAGTGTGGACTTAACAAGGCATTATAAAACACTTCACGTGATCTTGATTCTATCCCTCTGTTAATGTTAGTGATGTAAACACTGAACTTGCTCATAAGTCCTTAATTGTTTAACACTGAGCTTCATTTCCAAGAAAACCTGAATGGGATACAAAGCTTATTAAAACAATATGCAATAAAATAAAAACACTGAAGCTGCATCATTAAAATAAAAATAGAGAAGGTAGCAAATACTGTACCTATGGTCACATAAGACTTCCATCGCCTTCCCAGAAAAACTTCTTATTTTTTACATGCCCTATTTATTCTTTCAGGGTGGAGAAACATGTATGCAGCTGATAATGTCTATTGAGTATTTTAAACTAAATGTTAAAGTTTTTAATTTAAAGATGTTTGGGTCTTGAGAACAGTACTGGGAATTGCTTCAGTCCTTTAGCATAGATGTAAGTTATTGCCTTGCAAAATAGATGAGTGCTCATAGACCATAGTTTAAAAAATTATAAACACAGAAAGCTGCTTTCTAACATTGTCAAGTTAATATGATAGAGACATATTCCTTAAAAAGATATTTTAGTTTTAGCATAGTTTGTTGTGTGAGTCGAACAATGTTGATTGTTCAATAAACTCTGCTAAGCAAAACATGGTTAGTGCAGGGTATGACTCCAGTTGTTATATTTGATATTAGAAAGGCCCCTTCTCTTTTAGTTCTAGAGTCTCTGCCAAAATTTGTTCACATTTGCTGGTTGGTTGTGTTTTTTGTTTTTTTTGGTAAAACACAAGTAACTAATCTTGAAAAGTGAGTGATAGATAGAATCTGAGATCTTCTGCAAATCATTGTACGCTTTTCCACTGTGCAAAGGTTGCATCTGGGACTGACCACTTGCTAGAGATTGGAGCATCTCTTGTAACTTCCCACAATTCATTTTGTAGGTAATCAAGTCTCCATTTTGTGTTTCTGCCAGGCAAGCATGGAATGGCATGCGAATTGAACAGATGGACCCTGCTCTCTTGGTTCAGCATACAATGGTAAATCAGGAGGAGTCCTTGTGTCTGGGTGCCGCCTCCTCTTTGTTATTTGGAGTATGGAAAGAAGTCTTTTTATTTTAATTAATATTTTTTATTTTAAATACAAATAATACAAGCATAGTACATGTACATCTAAATACAAAAGAAAAAAAGAAAAGAAAAGAAAAAATACAAATATTACAGTGCACCCCAACCCCGGAGACCATTTTTTTCTTATAATTATTCTTCTATAACAATTAAAAGATTTACTATATATTCCAATTGTGCCCTTATCCCTTCCAAAATGACATATATTCTTGAGTAGGTTTATTCCCTTTGCCTTCCACCAACACTGTTTTTTATAAAATTCCCCCATATTTCATTATAATTGTTTACTTTAATCATCCCCTTTTTAAATTTAGTTTCTGTTGTTAATTTATCATTTGTTGCCTTATTCAAAATTTCATTATACCACTCATTTCTTTGAATATCCCAATTTCATCCCCAATATTTAGCCATCACTAACCTAGCAATCATTATCAAATTTACAACCAATTTCTTTTTTGTTTCATTTATATCGCGTTTATCCACCAGTAACTGTAATGCAGTTCTCGGTGACATATCTAAATTTACATTCAAAAGTGCATTCATTTCTCTAAACACTATGTCCCATATTTTTTGTGCACTATCACCATCCCACCACATATGTTTATATGTTCCAATCTCTTTCTTGCACCTCCAACAAATATTTGTATATTTACCATTTACTTGAGTTAATTTACGTGGTGTTAGGCACCACCTCCATATCACTTTATATCCATTTTCCTTAACTCTAACTGACATGTTCTTATATATGCTTCTATTCCAAATATTTTTCCAATCATTATCATTTATTTCTCCTAAATCTGATTCCCAAATAAATTTTAAACCTTTTGCATGCTCTTCTAATTCAGTTAATATTCTATATATTTTCCCAGTTCTTCCTTTACCTATATATTTTTCATTCACCTCACATTCTTTTATAATCATTTCAAATTTTGTTAACTGTCTATCTTTCTCCTCGAATCCTTCTTCCACTTTTATCCATTTCTCTAATTGTATCAAATTCAAGCAATTTAATTTAATATCTGATAAAATGTTCTTTAATTGTGTTATATTCTTTATTGCGTTCTTCCAGTCTTCCCATTTATATATCTGATTTTATTTTAATTTACTAATCCATTCTTTCAAATATTATCTTAGGGAATTTCTCCATTTCCACCACTGGTGTTAAAGGAGAAATTCCTGGCATTAACCAGTGTCTCCATTTATTCCATAAATCTATCAAATTTTTAAAAAAGGGATTTTGAATCCTCCTTGCAATTTTTAAAATATCCTTTTTAAACCAATACGTTTCTATAGGATCACCTATTTCCTTTAATTATTTCAACTATATCCCTCCATATTAAATATCTAGTTACTGCTATAATATCTGGGACCACCTTTAAGGAAGAAAATAGATGAGACAAAAAGAAAAGCGAGTTGGGGGCCTTTACTCATTTTTGGCTCTGATCCCATCCAGCATTAGCTGTAAAATGTGGGGGGGCCCCAATGAATTATTCTTGTGCAAATTGACAAAAAAAAAAGTTGCTTAGTCATGTATTAAATTTCATTGGGGAAAGAGGACACGCCCATCATTTTCTGCATATCTTTTTAAAATCCACTGCCTCTGTTGAATCTCTGCCTTCTGACTTTGTAGGTACCAATCCAGGAAGCTCTCCTGTTTCATTTTGAAGATGAGTTGAATGACTTGGCTACAAAACTTTTTTTGAGTACGTAATGGTCCATTAATGAATCAATGAGAAGTGATGGGTAGTCTAAGAGCCATAGTTAGAACGAAAATTCTGCCGACTGTCGGCTGCCGGCAGTTCAATTCTCACTGGCTCATGGTTGACTCAGCTTTCCATCCTTCCGAGGTCCATAAAATGAGGACTCAGGTTGTTGGGGGGAAATATGCTGACTCTGTAAACTGCTTAGAGAGGGCTATAGAGCAGTGGTGGGATTCATTTTTTTTTACTACCGGTTCTGTGGGCGTGGCTTGGCAGGCGTGGTAGGGGAAGGATACTGTAAAATCTCCAGTCTGAGGTGGTATTTGCCAGTTCTCCAAACTACTCAAAATTTCTGCTAACGGTTCTCCAGAACTGGTCAGAACCTGCTGAATACCACCTCTGCTATAGAGCCCTGTGAAGCAGTTTGTAAGTCTAAGTGCTATTGCTATGGCTATTGCAATTGCAACAGCACTGATTAAACTTTTATTTATTTGCCTATGGATTCAGGAAAGGTGCTGAGAACATTTCTACTTTTACTAGTTCTCTGAAAATCAACTACCAGGATTATATTTTTGCTAGGATAACTCCATATATGTTGCTTTTGCATTTTTCAAAACTTTTCCAGCTGACAATGTGGTAAATAAAAGACAAATGATGGGGGCAGGAGAGAAAGGATTAGTAGTTAGTCATCATCTTAAATGAAATGTGAGAAGGGGATGCTATTTATATTGGACACTCAACCTGTAAAAACGATTTTGGTTATGTATAAACATTTTAAACACTGTTGGAATGAGAAATCTTTTTAAATGCAATGTTTGATCCCCTCGCATTTTAATTTTTTTTAATCTTTTTTTAAAATAGATTCTTTAGCAAGAATTATTTTAGACACCAGGCAGCACTGCAAGTTCTTATGAGATGGTGCTTATGCATTTCCTCTCCCACATTTTCTGATAATTTTCAAAAGATCTTGTACAAGAACAGAGAAATCCCTTGCATTTGGGTCTATAGTTTTATTTTATTGTACATAATTGGTGGTCAACAACAGATGTTTACAAAAGTTATATTGCTAATTCTTATTCTGAATCATCCTCTTTAGAAAACTCACACACGTTCACTGGCAGTTTCTCTTTCCTAAGTGGAAGATAAATTTAGATATTGTACTGTTTATGTTTGATGTTGATAATACTGATCAAAACAGAGGCCCCTGAATCTCCTCTTAGGAATCAGTGCCATAACCCTATATTTTACTTTTCCAGCTAAGATTAATGCTGATTTCTTATTTTGAAGCTCTGATGAGATTCATGGGAGACCAGCCAGGCCTAAAGAAACAAGATAAAATGGATTATATCTATGATATCCTTCAGGTTTGTGGCTCTTGTGGTGGATTTGTGTAGATAACTGTGACTGAATGAGACGTGGAAGGCATCAGGTTTCTACTGAAGGGGCCTTGATGGCCTTGAAAGGAGATTGATTTTGAGATGCTTATTTTCCCTTTCTATTCCCCTTGACGAACTCTAGGATCTCATACCTTATCTTAAATTCAATTATGCACTTTTAAGCATTTGTAAAATAACAGTCATAGATCAAGAGGGAGCAAAACATTTTAGCTGACAATCAAGATAAAGTAGGGAATGGGAGGAGGGAAAGGAAGCAAAAAAGTTAGGAAAGGAAAGAAGTTAAACACTCCAAGTTCTCAGAGTCATTTCAAAATATGAGTTCTTATCACTAATGGGTTGATATATAGTCTGGTTTATTTCAAAACTATGGTAAGCTAGTGCTGTTGCCTTTTTGTTAAACTTTTGAGAAGATCTGAGCTTCTGCTCTGAGTTCAGCAGGAAATTCATTCCTGATTCCTTTTCTGTGGCACATATAACTTGCCTCTTTGACCTCCAAATTCTGCTTGCTAAAGGTGTGATGGTTAAGTGGAATAGGAAGTCCCAGTTTCTGGGTTCTTCATCAGAACCAAAGGGTTTTTCATATATTCCTAACAACCACAATGCAGATTATCATGAAATACTGACCTCAATCTGATCTCAGAGTCCAATGAAAGTGCCAGATAACACGCCAAACTTGGGAGTTCAGGATTGCAAAGTACAATTAGGGACCATTGCAGAAAAGTTAATATCCTAGTGTTTCTCAGAACAGGGGTAATCCTAGTGCCTCCCATGTGGCCTGCAAGAGAAGAGGAAACTAAATTTTTCACATTTTCCCCCCTCGGTTTTTACAGTGGTGCAAAGATAAGAAGACTCTGCATGATGAGGTTTACTGCCAGGTTATCAAGCAAATCACTGGAAATCCTAATATGTAAGCACCAGAGAACGTAACACTGATTCTTCACATCTTGCATGGGTTGCTGATTGATTCCTGACAAATATTTAAAGTATTGTTTTTTAAACTGGTTCATTAAATAAGAAACTCCTTGTTGCCCCACACTGCCAAGTGGCCAAGGGAACCAAAACCAGAATTTGTTGCTTCTCCATGGTGGTACCATTGCTCTCAGTAGACTCCCAATGGGATAGAAAGGCAATAAATAAATAAATAAATAAATAAATAAATAAATAAATAAATAAGGAAGGAAGGAAGGAAGGAAGGAAGGAAGGAAAGAAAGAAAGAAAGAAAGAAAGAAAGAAAGAAAGAAAGAAAGAAAGAAAGAAAGAAAGAAAGAAAGAAAAGATAGGAGTAGTGACACATCAGTCTGATGGACTCTGTTTTGGGAATTGACAGATAATTTATTTTTCTGTTACAGTCTTATATTTTTAGATGACGTTTTCTTTTATTCTTACATAGTTCTACAGAAGGCTATAGGCTACAGTTGCTCCAGATAAATGTACGTTGTCTTAGTTTTAACTTCAAGAGTACAATTATGTTATCTCATAGGCTTATTTTTTAAAGATACAATGGCAGTCCTATATAGAAAGCTCTCACCAGATCTTGGGTTTATGTTTTTTTTTTAGTGCTGAGATGGGCAATCTTATGATGATCACATCCTCACTCCCCCCCCCCCTTTTTTTTGAGGGCAAGGTGTTATGTTGTGGTGGGGTTCATTGGTATTTTTTAAAATTGTGATGTGGCTATTTGGAGACTTACACAGCTGTTGTCACATTTCCCACTTCAAAATTCCATTTTTGTACTTCATTTACCACCACCTTCTCATTTATTTCTCCTCACTGTTCTATCTTTTTTTTCTTTTCCCCTTTTGGTTGATAAGAAATATTTTCATTTGTGATCTCTGAGATGTACTCAAAGTCTGTCACGGTTCTTTCTTTGTTCCAGGGACAGTTGTCGCCTTGGCTGGCAGCTCCTCAGCCTTTTGACTGGATACTTCCTTCCATCTAGTACCTTGAGGCCTTACATCACTGAGTTTTTGCAGCAGATCTGCTGTGATAGCACCCACCACTGCTCAGGTACATGGCCTGTCTCCTCCTATTCATTAGTTGTGAAGAATCTGTGGTGGGATTTTCCATGCTCACAGTCTATCCACCACCAACCCTTCATTTCTGAATGTTCCTTAACATCCTTTTAATAGTCACAAGTCAACTGCCAACCCTTAGTCCTGTGTGGGGAAGGTAGGTGGGGAACTCATGCATGAGTTCCAGCACCTAATTCTATTTTAGCAGAAGCCTCTTTAAATGTCAGTCACACTTCCTACATCGTATGCTCAACCTTGTGCGTGTGTTTTTTAATCCCCAGAAATAGCCAAGGATTGCCAGAGCAACCTGAGGAAACTAATCGTGTATGGAGGCCGTCAACACTTGCCATTTTTTGCGGAGATGAGAGCATTTTTGGTAAATGAGAAGGAGATATCAGGGTCGGGGTAGGAGTGTCTCCTGCTTGGGTGCTGAAGCCTTCCAGGCAGAAAAGCAGAAAAGAACCTAGCTGGGGAAGAGGGTAAAAACAAAGCAAATACTGGAAATAGGACAGCTTTTTTATGTGCATCTTGAGGTTGAATCATCTGCATGAACATGATTTATGAAGGTCAGGGTTGAAGGCAATTTGATGTGTGAGAAAACAGGCTTTTTTGAGCAAAGGTTTATTTGTGCTGCTGAGTATACATCTTTAGGGAGGCCTGATGTCCAGAATTACAACAAACTATTCAAATGTTTTAGAATTTAATATTTTGAACAGCTTCATCCTCTGGCAGAATTCACCTTAAAGACCACAATTACCCCAAGGTTCATTATTCTTGTGCACAATTTTTCTATATTTTTGATTATTTGAAAAAAGTAGTCTTTAGGGTGGTGAATTTTTAGAGGCAAATTGTGGACTTATGACAAAACCCGTTTTGACAGGTCACATTATTTGCACACATATTTATAATAAATTTTGTGTACATCCTTGATGTTCATTAAGAAGTTTTGAAGAAGTAAGCCCAGACGTGGTATTCAGCAGGTTCTGACCAGTTCTGGAGAACCGGTAGAGGAAATTTTGGGTAGTTCAGAGAACCGGCAAATACCACCTCTGACTGGAGTTTTTACAGTATCCTTCCCCTGCCACGCCCACCAAGCCACGCCCACAGAACCAGTAGTAAAAAAAATTGAATCCCACCACTGAGTAAGCCAGAAGAATATGTAGCTCAAACAAATTCTTCTTTGAGATGATTAGAAGCAGTTATAAGAGAAGAAATCCAAGAACATGTGTTATGTAGAACAATGTATCTGGAATAATAGATGTTGTAACAATATTTGAAGGAAAACAAGATCCATAGCTGCTATACTGTATCAATCATAGTAATATGTGTGATTACAATGACCCAGAAATAATTTTTTTACTTATTAATGCTAAGGATGCAACTAGTAAGACTAGCTCAGATAGCTCACATATGTCTTTGCTTTCATCAAAATTATCTTTTTAATTTTAATTTAAATACTAAACTAAAGGTTTAGCTACAGGTTCCATTGATTTGAAGAATAAAAAAATGGTAGTCTTCTATTTATGACCACAATAGAGACCAGAATTTCTGTTGCTAAGTGAAGTGGTTGTTAATAGAACAGTGCCTGGTTTTAGAGATATTTTTTTTGCCATGGTAGTTAAGTTAATCAATACAGTTGCTAAGCAAATCGCTGGTCATTAAGCGAATCTGGCTTCTCCATTGACTTTGCTTGTCAAAATCTGGCTGGGAAAGTTGCAAATGGCGACCAGGTGAATCCAGGATATTGCAACCATTGTAAACACATGCCGGTTGCCAAGTATCTGAATATTGATCAGGTGAGGATCTGTTGTAAGTCACTTTTTCCAGTGCTGTTGTAATTTTGAATAGTTGCTAAGTGAATCAATGTAACTTGAGAACTACCTCTACTCAAGTGCTTAATTCTATTTCTCAAGGGCTGCATTTTGCCAAGAACTGGCTTTCAATTAGGAACAAAAATGCCTACGTTGTACTGATTCTTGCTTTCCTGTTGTCAGAAGGGCCACTGTTTCCGCCGGATATCAATCGTCTTACCTGGAGGTGTGCGATGTAATGCAAAGATTAAGATGTTCGCTGTAAGTTTCTGTTTAGTCCATTAAAAAGGATATTGTGGAGTGGTGTTTCATATATCCATGGTGATGTGTATTTTCTTTCTTTTTTAAATTAATGTTGATGTTGCCTTATTGAGAGGACACTCAAAGAGCAGTTTGAGGCAGACATCTAAGAGGCCAGCCTGCATCTTGGGTGACTCAGTGATGCTCTTTTCTTTTGAAGTTCTTGTGTCTTCTTATCTGAACCGTAATATTTTTTTCTAGCCTTTTGAGGAGGGAAGATTGAGGGAGCTTGGCAACAGTGGTTTGCATCCTTGGATTAAAAAGAAGCAGATGAAAACAACCTGAACTTGGAGTCACAGCAGACAATAAATACTCAAATGGCCCGACTAACTTCCTTGTATTCCTTCCTTTGAATTATTTATGGGTACATTAGGAATCCCTCCAAATTTCTCCCTTTTTAAAAATTTGAGCAAAGCTTTGTAACCTGTTTGCTGAGAGGTGTAGACACAATCACACTTTGGATTAAAGCTCATGATAAGAATGCTAAATTCTCTCTCGCTTGTTGTGAAAATCCAAAACAAACAAGATCATCTTTCTGAAAACTGAGAGGGCTTGTTCCACCCACTGTTTCTCAACTTTTTTTTTCTTTTTTGTATGTGTGATTGTTCCTATACCAACCTATTTTTAAAAGTAATGGAATTAAACAAATATTAAATCTCACTTATCTATCTCCTTTGCACCTTTTGATTTTTAAAATGAAAGACGCTGAGTCCAAGACTGCCCTTGCCTTGGAAGGCCTCATTCATGCATTTGGCAGGGTACATTTTTCCAGACAAAACAATTTGCGTACACTTAAATAAACTATTTTTTTTTCTGGTGGTAGGTTACAGCAGATGTGTTAAAGCAAATCTGTGAGAACATAGGAGTTACTGAGTTGGGGGAGATCCAAGAATTTGCCATCCTAGCCAACAAAGACAAAGGCAAGTGTACCGGGGCTAATGGTCAACTTCAATACAGTGAAATCTGCTAAATATGGAGATTCACCCTGGTGTAGCTTTATCCTTCCCACTGACTTCTACTGCCAGGTAATTCTCTGGGGTTATATACGGTCATGTGAAGAAGAAAGTACACACCTTCTTTGAGTTCTATGGTTTTATGTATTAGGAGGGCATAGTGAAAATCATCTGGTCCTTAGCAGTGCTTAAAAGTAGATGAACAACAACATATGACATGGCTTTTCCATTTCGGCTTTCTGTTTGTAAAATAAATGATGACATGGTGTAGTTCAATCACATCATTGGTCGGGTTGTGACGTATTGCGACGTTTTTTGCCTTTGTGGAGCCTGTGTGGCCTGTGTGTGATGTATCCAGCTGTCAGTTTGGCAGGCCTGGTGTAATATGTATGTTTTGTTCATTTGAGGTTGTATTTATCTACTTTCAAGCACTGCTAAGGACCAGGTGATTTTTACTATGTCCTAATACACATAAAACCATAGAGGGTGTTTTTTCTTCTTCACATGACTGTAATTTCTCAAGGCTTACATGTGAAGAATATATTCATGATGATAGCCCTGATATTGATTTTAGGGCCGTGTTATGATGTGCGCATGGATAGAGAATCTTGCACATATTTATTTAAAGTGCGGCTTTGTGATGGTTTGCTCCATGCTTGGTTTGGAAGGCTTCATATTCCCTTTTAAAGGAAAAGATTTGCCAGTACTCCTGGATCTGGGCCAGGTAGCAGTGGGAGACCTTTTTTCCCTGTTTTGAACCAGTTTTTGATACAATAGCAGGTTTATAATCCTTTCTAGAAATTACAGCCTGTTGATTGCCATATTTTATCATGGTAATGTAGAGTTTTAAGGGAATTTAATTTAGGTTTTTGTTTTTAGTGAGCAATCTCTTGTCTCATTCATGAAATTTGATGGAGAGTCCAAATATCACCTTTCTTTTTTAATTTTCCCATATATGCCCCACCCATTCTTTTCTTTCTCTCTATAGAAAATTCATTGAGGTAGGGAATATGACAAAGCTATAAATGCCTTTTGTTTGTTTACTAAAAGTTGTCTCTTTGAATGTAGTCATTACATTACATTAGCATTTCCAATGTTAAAAATCTAATTGCTTGTTAAGGCACATATCTTTGTCAGCAGCTCTTTTATTGCTTTTTTAAAAAAATAACATTTAAATTGCATCTGCTCCTTTTAAGTGTAGGTGTAGATGTCATGTTTTGCTTTCAAATGATGCCAAATATATATTTCTCCTTCTGTCATGACATTGGGGGTGGGGGCGGGCTTCTCTATGGAATAACTAAAAGGGCATTTAACTAAAAGTTTTATGAGACAAAGATAGAAAGATGTAGACAGAAGAAAATGTTACTATTTTCTTTATAAGCGATGATATTGTTCAGTGAAAATTGACAGACAAGCTGGATGAGTTTAATAGGTGGAATTGTATACATATTTGCTACATTTTGCTATCAGCTTGAAGATTGTAAAGTTACCATATAGTATAGTAAAGGGGATAAGGTTGCCTTACATTTGAGGAAATAGGTTGACCTTAAAATATTTGCCTTTGAGCTCAGTGCTTTGGATGGGGATGGCATGACCATGGTTCTTTATCCTATGCAGGCAAGATGATAAGGCCTTTGCACCAGGAGGAATATGTCCTCGACTATTTGTTAGAAGAAAGTTCAATAGAACTACATTTCTGTAGGATCACTTGGAAGATTCCTTTGCACTTCGATAATGAGATCTACATCAACATTCATTATAACCAGGTATGAAAGGAACAGTCTTGGACTCTTAGTAAGACTATGAAGAGCTGGTATGAGATTATGGTTAAGGCCTGGACAACATCTTGGCCATAAAAACGCAATGGGATTGAATGTGTGTCAGTGACAGTCTACCCATAGTAGATCAGGGGGTTGTTGTGAGGATACAATTAAGATAGGTCTCCATGTATGTCTTCTTGAATTCCTGGAGAAGATGTGAGATGATGAACAATGATGATACAAAGGACAGCTGTATAATTCTTATGGAAGGTGACTCATTGGCTAAGAGTACATGATAAATTCCTATACCCACTTTGCTGAATTTGCTGTATTTATTTACTGAACTTTTTTGTTGTTATCACAGGATAATGTTAGGAGTTGCAACATCTGTACAATTACAAATGTTCCTTCAATGATGCCCACTTTAAAAATCTACTACGGAGAAGTACAAAGCAAACTCTCTTCTGGTTTATTTATTTCTAGGTCTTGCAGAAATATATGACAGGAACACTGTTGTTGCAGCAAACCAGCAAACTTGGGCAGCAGCTGGGCATCTTGGCTTTGCTTCAGCACTGGGCCAGAGGAGCTCAGTCGGTCCCTACAAGGTAAGTCTTTCTGCAGTATTGGAACAGAGGTAGGCATATCAATTCAGAATAGGTTGTAGACTAGGTTATTTGTTTATTTGTTTATGCAGTCTAGGAAACGGCCCCAAAGAGGGAGAAAATTGTAATATTAAGGAAATGAGTAATTGCCATGACCCATTAAAGCAGTTCTTTACAGATGATGACACCTCTGTTAGCATACTCAACAGACTTGCAACACCCCAAATTGCATAATTTCTCTTCCCTTCCAAAACCTAGGTAGCTTTCTATTAATCCATTTTCAAAAAAGCATACATAGAATGAACAATGTGCCATACACAAAAACAAGGACCTGAGACAAGAATATGTGTATGTGTAATTTAAAAACTGCCCATCTCCCTCAGAGTGACTCTAAACAGCAGCCAGTTAAACTCCCCTGCCTCTGCATAGGATCCTGATTCACCATCCAGATCAGTTTCCCCCATAACTACGGCATTTACGCATAGAGTTGCCAATTGCACACGAACACTTAGCATTTTTCTGAATACTTTTTAATTTCAGTTTATGGTCAAGTCCATATTTTCTATTTGTCTAAATAGAGAGGAACTGAAGAATTACATCCCTGTTTCAGACACGCACATCAGCCCAGATATCATTGAAATTGGCATGGCTTATCAACTGGAGACAATAGAACCACTTGAGCCCCTGCAGGCACAAATACGTTTTATTGGTGAGTTCAACAGCTGCATTTGATCAACATCTTAAAATTGGTTCTGGTTTTATGCTGCTACCTGAAATATGTTTTGTATGGGGTAGCATGGGATTTGAAGGGGATGTTTTTTATATACCTATTTTCCTGAAAAGTTGTATGTACATTTTATATCTACTGTACATGTATTTTATAATTATCCTCAATAGGCAAGATTTTGGCATGGCTTTATTGCTATTTCATCTTATTTCTATATGGATATAAGTTGTATATTTGTTCTGACCTAGGCTTCCCAAGGGAAGCAGACTCCTCGTCCCGATAAAACCCCTTTTATATAGGTTAAAGTGAATTCCTCTCCAGCAAAGTCCCGGAAAACAGTTTTTCACGACATTTCACAACTACAAACCTTCATCAGGCTTGGAGAGTTGCCAGGCTGATATCTTCCAAACGCCATGCTGTGGCAGCAATTACTTGGCAAGAAGTCAGGAACAGATCTTCACCCTAATGAATTGAACTAATTGTCTCCTGCAAACACCACTTCCCTTTCGGTTCTCTTTATTCCCTATGGGAGGGGCCATTCACCGTCCACCTGAGCTTTTACACCCAAGTCGACCCTTGTTCCTTAACCGTTCCCTTCTCCGGGCAGCTCTGCACATGTGCACACTGGGAACAGGCTCCAGCTGTTCTTCTGCCCCACTGATCCCTGACTCTGAAGGCAGCTGATAACTGTCAGTCGGCCCTGGCCTAATCTCTGCCTCCGATGCAGAGCACTTCGTCAGAGCCTTCCCCAGACGCCAGGACTGGCCCATGTTCCTCCTCAACCTCCTCACTGTCTGAGTCTGCTGCCAGCTCTGCTAGCTGCTGGTGGGCCACAACAATATTGTTGCCAAAACTGTGTATGCGTAGACGACCCCTAAGGATGATTTCAGTTTGCAAGTGCTGTGATTCAATGGAGAATCTCTCCCACTCATTACATATAGTCCTTGACTTACAACAATTCATTTAGTGACCATTCAAAGTTACCACAGCACTGAAAAAAGTGACTTATGACCATTGCAGCATCCTCATGGTCACAGGATCAAAATTTGGATGCTTAGCAACTGACTCATGTGAAGCGGTACATCACAGGCTTACAAGGTTCTGTTACAATCTCGATAAAAGTCATTTTGGCCCTTTTGTGGAGTCGATTGATTTGGTACACTAGTGGAGCTAACAAAAGCAGAGAAGTGATCCCTCAGAACAAAATGCAAACTTCCTTAGCCTCATAAAAAAACAGATGCAGTCTCTCCTGTTGCTCTCATGTAAATATAGAGCCTTTCCCAACTCTGCTGTAATTACCCAGTTGGGATGATTTGCAGGCAGGGAATCGTATGGCAATAACTGTCCAACCACAACTGCAAGCATTGTTGGGTATGCAAAGTGTTTGGGTCTGGAGGTTTGGGCAGCTTTGAAAGTGCCACAGCTTCAATGGCTTGGCTTTGAGCCACAGTCTTGCTTTAGCACAGATGGCAACTTGCCCTGGAAAACATGCACAGCTGTGATGTGGGTTTTGCCTATGAGCCTGACATATTACACTCCTTCCTATCTTGTTTCTCTCCTTGCAGAACATGTGATTCAGCTGCCGCTCTTTGGCTATAATGTTTTCTCTGTGGAGAGGATCAGTGCTCCAGATATCTCTTCACCTTGCATTGTAGGAGTGAACCAGGAGGAAATTGTTGTCATGAGCAAGGAAACACAGGTAGGGCTACAACAGAAATATCACAATGGATGAAACATTGGAATTTAAATAAATAGGATACCATTCAGGTCAGGACATTGTCACCCGTCTCTTTCAAGTATACCAATCATTCCTTGGCCTGCATTTGTCAGAAGATATTTTCATTCTTTTGTTGAAACACATTCCCTACAAAATTTGATTAGCACCCAGCCATGCTTAGATTTTGAAAGCCAATAAAACCTAGCTCCGTGATGGTGAACCTATGGCACATGTGCCAGAGGTGGCATGCAGAGCCCTCTCTCTGGGCACGTGAGCCGTCACCCCAGCCAGCTCCACCATGCATGCATGCATGCACTTCTTGCTGGCCGGTTGGTCTTCGGGTCTCTGCCGTGCATGTGCTGGGGGGCATGTGCATGCATGAGGCACAGTGGAGCACATGCATGGGGCGCACACATGTTATACTTTGGGGATGCGTGCATGTGCTTTGGGCGCTTGGTGCCAAAAAGGTTAGCCATCACTGACTTAGCTATTTCATTCAGTCTTGCTGGCTGACAAGAAGGATCTCTTTTAAGTGTACGTTAATGCTGCCTGGTACGTGAAGAAGATACTGTATTGTTGCCGTAATGGTTTGCTCTGCTTCTTGTTTAAACCTTGTTTGTATGCTAGCCACTCAGAGCTGGTAACAACTGGAGCAACTTACAAGCCTAAGAAAACCACTTATAGTTTTAGATCAAGTCTTTCATACCAACATTGCCAAAACACAACTCTATTCTGTAGCATTCTGTGTTCCCGGTATTTGAATGCTGTTGGTCACTTTCAGTCCTTCCAGTGGAACTTTACTGGTGTATTTTAATCCACACGCATACAGAACTGGGCAACTAACATGCCTGGGATTTACATTTAAAAATCATTCACAAAATTTCTTATTGACATGTAAGGATGGCCTTCATTGAGAACATTGCCCCTGTGAAAGTGAAATACTAAAGTACGAAAAAGATGACTGATTCTGCCATGTCCACCATGCCTGTCTTTCCTCATGTGCAGAGCAATCAGATCATCATTCCGCTGAAGCAGATACTACGGATGAAATCCTTACGTCCATTCAGTGCTGCTGGCTTTCCAGGCATAGAAATCAACTATGGCTCAATAGAAAATCCCAAGACTATCTGGTTTGAATTGAAACAGGTAACATCAGTTGTGCCGCCTCTTTAGAGAAATATTCAGAAGGTTCACTGCACTATCATTTTTTTCTATTTTTCAACCAAAGATAGCCAAAGCTATAGCCAAAGATAGTGGAGCACAGATCAATGCAGGCAGCAGCTGCGGCTTTGCATTGTAAAAAACAAACAAACCACCCTGTCACAGTTCCAAGTAACAGATCCAATGCAATCAAAACTCTGAAGCCAAGGTGCTCCTCAAGTCCAAATTTATTAGGCATGTCACATTGGCACATTTGGTGAAAACCTGACTCTGAAGGCCGTAAAGGTATTCTCCACCCAAATTAAAATCAAAGTTCTTTCCTCCCAGTCCACATGTCCATCACCTGGTCCAACCAGGTCACAGTCCTAACTCTAGTTGGTTTCAGTCCACGCCTCCCCCACCTGGTGAAAACGTCCTTGGTTCCCAGGAGAAAATGTTTTATTTTGGCATCAAGTCCCCAGCTATCTCTATTCCCCGCTCCCATTCCCAGAGCTCAACCAGCCTTGCTGTGGCAGCCCTGAAGACGCTCCAACATGACCTCAGGGTTGACACCCTGGTTTGCAACATCAGCTTTCAGTGTATATGTTTGGATGAAATGGGTTATTCTAGCTTTAAGAAAAAGGGAGAATAGTGTGCCTACCAATAGCTTTTTTTGTTTGTTTGCTTACCTCAATGATTTGTGGTCTAGTCCAAACCAAAGATGATGGACTTAGGGTAAACATATAGGATCACGTTAAATTTAATTGACCACTTGTTCTTCTTTTTTGTACACTTTTTTGTTGTTGTAGTAGTTGCTAGGTTTGAATGTATGTTCGTTTCATTTCATTTTACCGTTTGTTTTACTGTTTTATATTTTATTTTCTCTGATAAAACAATAAATTTGATCGATTATGGCTCTAAAGCTCTAAACATGATTTATGAAGAAAGAACACTATGTTATCCTAAAAGTTGTATGCTGTGTTTGTACAGGCACAAAGAGAGTTAGATAGAAGGTTTGACAGGAGTTATTTTGAGACTTTGCTTTGGAAGGAGAAACTGCCTGTCTGAAAGGAAAAACAAACAAATATTTCACACTGCTTTCTCTTTTGACAGGCTAAAACATTATATCATTTGATTACAATCATCGGTGAGGAATCAGATTCCCAGGCTTAGTGACAACCAGGAGAAGTTGGCTGCAATATCTTTTCCTGGAACTTGAAAAATGCCCGTAATCTTTTGATGTGTCCACTTGCCAACTGCTTTCTCCCAAGTCAATGTGAGCTATGGAAACGTCATTCTTTTGAACCACCGTTCACTATTCTCCTATCATCATTCCTGCATCACTTCCAGCCCTTCAATTTGCAGATAGCAAAAGCAGCTTCTCAACTTCGAGCCATACAAATATGCCATAGCTACTCTGGAGTATCTTTGGGTGGGTCACCTAACCCAGGGGTGTCAAATTGAAGGTGCTTAGATCTGGCCTGCGGGATCACCCTGGAAACAGTGAAGGACCAGCCTGCAGTGCCTTTGCTAGCAAAAATGGAGCTTGGTGGGAGCACGTGCTTCCCGCCCCCTCAGCTCCATTTTTGCCGGCAGAGGGCTATCAAAACAAACTAAAAGCAAAATAAAACAAGAGAAATGTTTCCTCTTTTGCATTTGAGCATCCAAGGGAAAGGAAAGGAGAAAGGGAAAGAAAAGGAGAAAGGGAAAGAGGAAAGACAAAGAAAAAGATGGAAAGAGAGTGAGGAAGGAAGAAGAAAGGAGAAGGAAAGAAGGAAAAAGAAAAAGGAAGGAAGGAAGGAGAAGGAAGGAAGTCCTACCTTAGCATTTGGCCACCAGCAGACTGCAAGGCTTCTCTGGAGGACAAGGGTTTGGCGCTGTCCCTGCTCTCACCTTCCTCCACTGGAGACAATGGACCCCCCCAGTCCCGCACAGGTCACCTCAGGTGCCCCCAACATGAGTGATGTCGAGCTGGCCAAGCCCACCCCAGCCATGCCCCCCCCCATGGTCAAACACAACCTTGATGCAGCTCTCAATGAAATAGAGTTTGACACCCCTGGCTTAGTGAGTGATCAGGCAAGGTTTTCACCAAGTTCAACAGCTGTTTTCTGTAGCCAGGACAAATGGACATTAGACCTGGCCTCCCTATTTCGTACACGCTTTATTTAACTTATTAATTTTTAAGCCAAGATCAGATAATCAGAGTTGGAAGAGACCTTGTAGGTCATCTAGTCCAAACCCCCACCCAAGCGGGAGACCGTACACCATTTCTGACAAATGGCGGTCCAATCTCTTCTTGAAGGTCTCAACTGATGGCGCTCCCACAACTTCCGAGGGCAAGCTGTTCCATTGGTTGATTGTCCTCACTGTCAGTCAAAGGGAGTCTTCCCTCAATTATGGAACTATACTGTAGTTCGGTGACTTTCAATATTTCAGAGTCATTTTGGATTAAAAAAAATGATCTGGGACTTGAAATTAATTTATAGAACAAGAAGACAAATTTTGGGATTTTAAAACTCTTTTTTGGGAGGGGCTAAGATGCTTCTTTTTTAAGGATTAAAATATAGATTTGAAGAATCTGTATCTGTGATCTTTGAAGCTGCATTCTTTTCCTTTCTGATTTTAAAATTTTCACCTACCTCACTGCTGATTGGTTTGGCTCTACCAATGTATGTAAATTGGAATAGCTCTCTGTATCTGCCATCCCACCCCCCTTCTCTGAGAAATCATAATTTGCAATTATTCTCTTGTACACTAGAGTGTGCTATTTAATACGGTGGAGAGAAATCACACCAAATTCTTAGAGATGTTAGTTCCTAGAAGCTAAGTTTGAGAGAACTCAAAAATTACTGGATAATAAATTATATGATTCTTGTGGAAGATGGACAAATAAAAGATAAAATGGAAATTAAAATAAAAGGACACCTTATAAATTCATCTTAAGTTATTATTGTCTACAGAAAGAAAGAAAAATACAGGAACAATTTTCTTATGATCATTTTCATTTGATTTAAGATTAAAAGCTGAAAACTTGAATATAACTAGTTTGAAAGAAGCCTCTACATGGAGTTTGAGAAAAAGAGGGGAGGAAACATTTTATTTTACTTGATGTATACCACACTCACTGTATTTCATAGATCAAATGGGAACTATATTTTGTCCAAGGGTTATTGACTTTCATACTAGAAATATACTATATTTTGATCAAAATGTATCAGAAACAGAAAAAATGCATATTCAACAATACTCTGGAGATTATGGATAAGGAATTGGAGAAAATGCTGATAGGAGTCATATGTTGGAAAGGGAAAATATGTTACATATAGATTATAGGGCTTTTTTTTTGGTCATGTTATAATGAAGGTCGATTACAGATTTGTAGCAAGATGGCCTACGACTTTTTATTGATTATGCTGAGTAAATTATTTTTGTTTGAATAAATTTTAAGTTAATAAGAGAACTGTAAAAGGAAAATAAGGGTGTGCATACATATATTTGATAGAGTTTGAATGAGAAAATAATTAATAGAGATGTATTAATGATCACTATCAAGGTATATTTTTAATTGATAGTGATTAAACTTCTAAAATGGGTATAATATTAATTTTGATTGTTGGTGAATTTAAGGAATGAAGTTTATGGTGAACTTGTGTTTTATATAAGAATGTAAAGATAGATGTGTAATTGAGATTAGGATGAATAGAATGGAGGAAATATGGGAATTTTTAAAGGATTATATTAGATAACAGAATGCATAGAGATGAAACAAAGGTAAAAATCGGGAATGAAAAAGTGGATTTGGAAAAATGAATTGAGAGATGCTAAAATTGAATATTTTGTTTATCTTAAGATTTTCTTTGTTTATTTTTAAATTATAAATTATATTTAAATTTTTATTTGATAATGAATAAATATATGAATAAGTATTTTTGAATTAGTGATTGGATAATTAGATTGACTGTAGATTGTACATGTTATTGAACTTAGATATTGGCTATGCTATGTTTAATTTATGTTTAATTTATAATAAGATATTATTTAGTTATATATTTGTATCTGTACTGAGGAAAATTGGAAGTCTTTTTAAATATATTTTGCTTATCCCTCCACCCCCCTTCCCCCCACTTTTTACTTTTCTCCCTTTTGAATCCCTTCTCCCATTTTTCATTATCTTGTATTTTATTTTCTCTTGAAACGTTATTTTAAAAAAGACCAAAAAACTAGTGTGCTCTGTGTCTCTCACACATACATGTATGCAAACATAATTTTGCCGTGGGATGATTTAAAAAATCTCCACATATTACCATCACCTAAGTTTTTTCGTGCGGCTGTTGATAAAAATAGGATCACCAACATGATCGTCAACGTCCGATGACGGATATGGCACAAGAAAAAGATATTCCCCTATCTCTTTTAGAGTCTTAATCTGACTTTGAACTTTTGACATCTTTTTGTTACTGTTTGCTAGTTTCATTTAATCAGAATGCTTTTGCAAACAAACAAGAGGAATCTGCATTCCTGAAACTATGCATAACAATATTATTAATCCTTGGATAATCAAGGGCATCTTCACATCATTACAATTTTTACTCGATTTCTTCAAAAGCAGTTTAAAGTTAACTAATGGTCTTCCCTGCCACCAATTTCAAAACATAGGCTAGCACGAGCCACTCAAGTCTTCCATCCAACTATCCTACAGGAGAGCATGAAAAAAATGACGCAGAGTTAGTGGCCGCGAATCCATTATTTTTAGTTCCTGGTACTTGCTCAGGGCTTTGCCCATCCTAGCAGAACAGCCAATGCTGTGAGCAGATGCAAAGCTTCCAAGGCACCAGCTGTCAAATTGTTTTAAGAACATTTGCTGAAATGATACCACCTCACTACAGCAGCTGAATCTCTCTGCAAAGGAGGGGGTGGGAGGTGGGAGAAGCTGGCTTAACCTCAGAAGGGAGAGGAAAGCCAGTTCCTCAGTAATAGGCAATAGCCTGCTTGTCTATGGAAGCTGCAAAAGGACAGTTTTCAATGGTTTTCATGTGCACAGTTAAAAGAAAGGTTTAATATGGATAAAAAGACTCTCTGAATTGAAAAGCAAAAAGCAATTTGAAATGGAATTATGTAAAATGGTGAACATGTACCGTTTGCGGCGTATAAGACGACTTTTTGCCCTGAAAACATGCCTCAAGGGGGGTCGTCTTATACGCCGGCAAATCGGTATATCTTCGCCTTGTTGGTGAGGAGGCTCGCTTCTCCCTCTCCTTGAGGTCATAGCAGGCGCTGGCGAATGCAAAGGGTTCCTCGTAAATTAGCTGCAGATCTCAGAGCGGGACTTTGCATTCAGTTGTAGCCTTGAGCGTCGGGTTACCCGTAGTTCTGCCAGGAGGGATTACGCCCTGCAATCCGGCCGGCTCCCTCTCGCTGAGGTGGGGCGGAGGTGGGATGTGGGTCCCTACTACCGCTAAGGCTCAGCTAGAGGTAGCGCAGCTCTTGACCCGGCTTGCTCGGTTTCTTCCTTCCGTTTGTTTTGCTTCGCTGGCGATTTCACCTTTTGTGGAGCTGGGCGAAGGGACTGATTGGACTCCGCCTCTGGGGCTTAGACGTTACCCAGAATCAACCTGGTTTTCAGGCGCGTCCTTGGATGGACTCGGGAAAGGCAGGTGGAGAGGCTAGAAAGAAAAAGGATCTGGAACTCCTTCTTTCCTGCCAGATCCCTGGCAAGCAGCGTTAGGTAAGACCAGGCAGGGCCTGGCGCTTTTCCGAAAGGACTTGCCTGTTGAGTGACATCAGCTTCTGAACTAAAGCCCACTATGTCAGATACAATAAAGCAGAATGGGTGTCTTTTTCTCTTTAAAGACGAAACAGAGGTTGGGGGTGGGAAGAGAAGAAGGGGAGCGATCATGTTAAAATGACAACTTTCTAGATCCAGTCCCAAGGGGGAAAGGAAAAAAAACACAAACGCCTAATTTCCTTAATTTCACTGCGATTTCTCCTCTTTCTCACATCCCACATTGTCTTCTCTTGCTGCGGGAGCAATGTCACCTTTTACTCTGGTATCGATGGAAAAGCAGGTTTGGCAGTGGTATCAAGTAAAAGACAAGTGAAAGGCTGGAGGATTGACATCAAGATCAACTTATCTTCATTATGGGCAGCTTTGCAGGGTAGTTCATATTTCAGTTCATATTTCAGTTCATATTTTAGCAAGCATAATTTAATGATAGTGGCTGGCAAGTCAAATCTTAGATGCATTGCTAAAATGGGATCTGCAAATGTGGGGTTTTCAGAAAGCTAAAGGAAGGGGAGTGTGGGTGTGAAAATTTGGATATAATTAATCATGGCTAGTTTAAAATGCAACATTGCCACAATTAATATCAGAGTGAAAATTATGCTTCTGCAGGCCATATTTGTGTCTTTCCGGCTTAGCTGAAATAGAATTCTTTTAATAAAGTTGCCTGTCCATGACAAGTCATGGTAAATGGGTAATTTGAAATTTAGGCACACACACACATTTTATAAAACTATGAACTATAACCTGCTCTGAATCGGAAAATTACTTATGTTCTATTATTTGGCATACTTTCACAGCCTTGTGAGTTTTCCTGCATGTCATAAGCATTTGAATATAAATTAACATGTTGAAATCAAATCTGATGTTCTTTTACCTTTTATTTGGTATGTGGAAGGTGTGCGGAAGAGGGGTAGTCTTATACGGCGAGTATATAACAAACTCTATATTTTGAGTGGAAATGTTGGGGGTCGTCTTATACGCCCAGTCGTCTTATACGCCGGCAAATACGGTAATAACAAAAATATAAACTTTTGTTAAGATTTGAAACAGAAGAACAGATTAAAGACTGCATGACAAAATGGGCTATTAGATTTGGATATAACTGAGATGAACACTTGGGAGAGACGGTGGGTAATTTATTACATTGCATAATTTAAGAGAAAAATTTTATAAAATGAATTGTTGCTGGTATATGACACCAGATGAATTTTAAAAAATGTATAAAGGCATTTCAAACCAGTGCTAGAAATGTAAAATGTATGAGGGAACATTTTATCATGGTGGACTTGTGAAAATGCTAAGAAATTTTGGATACAAATTCACACCTGATACAAAGATTTAGAGACCAACAGTGCAAAGAAACTAGAATTCTTTTTATTGAGACTTGAGAACAATGAATGAGAAAAGATTTGTGATAGACTGATTGTTGCATTTCTTTTTCATTTCTTGTACTTTTCTCTTTCTGTTCCTTTGTTTCCTTTTTTTCTTTTGATTAACCTTTTATTCTATGTAAAAATTTGATATGAACAAATAATCAAATCATTCTGCCCACCTGCACATTTAGTAGGTCTTCAGGGTTTCAAGTGGGAAAATTCATGTCATTTAAGACAGGGGTCGCCAAACTTTTGGAACTCATGGACCACCAAACTCATACTTTTAAATCCCAAGGACCACTAATACAATTTTTTTAAAAAAGATAATATATTTAATGTTGTGGCCCTGACTCCCGAGCCTATGCTGTCAGAGGAAGACGACCTGGAAGATGACGGGGAGGAACTGGCAATGCCTTCCTCCCTAGCACCTTCCTCCCTGGCAATGCCTTCCTCCCTGGTAATGCCTCAGGTTCCATCAGACAACCGAGAGGAACAGCCTGAGATGAATAAGGAGGAAGGCATGTCGGAGGAGTCCCTGACAGGGAGTGAAGAGTAGTAGTCTTGGCTCGACCCCAAGCGGCGTTGTAGGGAGAAACATGAGCAGCAACGTAGGAGGTGTGGGAGGGTCAGAGAGTGAGCTGAGTCACTGAGCCACACCCCACAGGGGATAAAATTGGGTGTGCTTTTTCCTTAAACTTTGTACGGGACAAAGTTTAACTTACTTTAGACTTTATTAATGACTATGTTGAAAGAACGATTGTTTTGTGAACTGCCTTGTGCTTTGTGAAGTAAGACCCATTTCCCTCTGTGTGAGTAAGACTTTGATTTACAATTGCTGCCAGCTCGGACTTGGTAGGCAGGATGTAGTGGGATGCCAAGAATGGTATCAGTTACAGAGGATTTGCTCTGCAAAGTTCGAGCCAGCTTGCCCGTCTGTGTTTGTGTGTGTGTATAATCCCTTACCTTTCGGGGTAAAGGGAAGGGGAGACAGAACAATTTAATATTTTATTTTTATTTTTATACTATTAAGTGTGTGTGTGTGTGTATATGTGTATGTATGTATGTATGTATGTATGTGTGTGTGTATATATATATATATATATATATATATATATATATATATATATATATATATATATATATATATATATATGTGTATGTATGTATGTATGTATATATATATATATATATATATATATATATATATAATCGTAAATGCTTAATCATAACTGTGGGATAGAGCAAAGGGAAAGGAGGGGCCCCTCTCATCTTTTGTGGGGGAAAGAGGGAGGATTTAAGAAGCCACATGGTGCCTGGAGGCTGGGAAGATCTGGACGGGAAGGGACCGGCTCCCCCTCAAACGGAAGCAGAGCCATCTCATATCTCCCCCAAATCAGAGGAAACCTGTCCCTCCTTTGCCAGGTGTGGCTGCCTGGAGTTGGGGGAGGGAAGGAGGGCCGGGCTGGAATCGTTGATGAAGACAGGCTCCTAATAACCAGGCAACACCCTCCCCCTTCGGCCTCCACATAAGAAGAGGACTCCCTGAGGCTAAGCTCCAGATTTCTCCCGCCACTTCCAAGAAGAGAAGGGTCCCTCCCCGTGTGGAGGCCGAAGGGGGGGGGGTCGAGCTCAGAAAAGCTCGAGCTCTCACCTGCACAAACAGGCTGGTTATTAGGAGCCTGTCTTCCTCGGCGCTCTTTTGATCTGTGCATTTGGCCTCTCCCCCCACCCCCCACCCCATGCCAAAGGAAAGCCAGATGGGCTTCTCCTTCCCTCCTACCCTTCCCCCTGCTCCTTTCCCACAACTCAATCCTACTTCAGGACAGAGGAGAGTGTGCTGGAAATGTGTGTTGGCATTTCCAACACTTCTTTCCCCAGCACTCGCCCACAATTCTTCACGTTCCTCCAGGCCTGGCTTGCTGAGGGGGGAGAACAGCCCTGATGTCTCTGCTTCCCCCCCAGGAAAAGAAAGCGAGCAGAAGCATAGCTCTCGCTGGGGTGAAAGAGCAGAGATCGGAAGGCACAGGCAACAGAAAGTGGCGCTTTTCAAAGGCATCAGCTTCCATCTTCTCTTGCCTGTGCCTTCCTCAATCTCAGCTCTTTCATCCCAGCAAGAGCTATGTTTCTGCTCGCTTTTCCTGTGATTTCCCCAGGCAGCGATGGCTGGGGCCGTGTGGGGGGACGGGGGACAGCAGAGCAGAGCGCCAAGAGGGACGAGGAAACTGACAACGCTGACAACGCCCCATTCTGGACCTCAGAACTGGATGGTAAGTGCAAACTTGCTCACTCCGCCCCCTCCCACCACCAGCAGCTGGTACTTTTCCTGCCCTGGGCCATCCCGTGGCCATCAAGGAAGAGCCCAGGCCAGGAGAGGCAAACTAGAAGGTGCAGGAGCACCACACAATTAGTGCGGCGCTGCTGCACCTTCCGGCCATCTCCACTTCAGCCCGCCTGTGCCGCCAGCCCCCTCTTGCTGCAACAGCATCATTACCTCGTCCTGGCTGGCAAAGGCTGTGCTGCTTTTTGCAGGTTTGTGTTCGGCCGAAAGATGGGGGCCAGCGGGTAGGCGGACCATAATCCGGGGCGCAGCCTGGATTAATTGCTTTGGGGGGACATTTCTCTGCGGCCCGCCAAAATTTTCTCACGGACCACCGGTGGGCCGTGGTCCACCGGTTGGCGACCACTAATTTAAGATACACTGCAGTCAGAAATAAATCATCTCAGCTGTTATACACAAACAATTGTGTGCACACTTTGCATGGAGTGCAGAATGGTTCCCACTGGAAATTCTCTTAGTTCACAGACTATGCTAAGTAGTGACTGATTTAACTTTACCAGACATAGAAAGATTTGTTCTGAATAAATAAAAGCCACTAGAGTAACATCTTTAACATTAATTTTATTAGCAGCTTGCCATGTACCTTTAAAGTTACAAAGCCTATTTCTCCAGCAGAAGCAAATTTGAAGATCTCTTCCACAATTCTGTCTTTGTCTGTCAGTTCTCGACATCAGAAAGATCAGTGGCTTTTCTAGGGACAGATCTAAGGCACAGGTCAAAAAACAATAATGATAAAAACTACTATTTTAACCAAGAATCCCCAAATATATTCAGTTTCTCTTAAATATCAATAAAGGAGCCTTTTCCTTGTAAGCTCTGGGTCACTTTGCCATAATACTGAGTTACAAGTTAGGCCCAGATTGGAGGCACAATACAGTAGTATGGCTTTTAAGTATGTGACATATGAAAAGAATTATCTCATTTCTTTCAAATGCACATTTATTTCTCTACTTATGATAGGGAATGTGAGCAGGCTGTAATTATCTTTTTCTTGCCTGAAAACAAAACTATTTGAAGCAACTCAACTTCAAGGTGGGAATTGGAGACTACTACAGTAGTTGGTAATTTCTCACATTTTTCATATTTTAAAGTGCTAATTTTACATTATTTACCTAAAAGCATTTTAGTACAACAAACCCATGTTTATAGTGGGGCAAATCCAAGAGTTCCTCAAAAGGTTACAGCTCCTCACCATACAAATAATCTGTGTAACAGCCTTGCAAGAATCAACTGAAAATGTTTGTGAAGAATTATCTTCTTTAAGGGTCTAGAATTTACTCCATATGCAAAAATAAAAATGCAATGTAAAGTATTAAAACTAAGTAATTTTAGAGCAATGTGCAGATACTGCAATGGCAATTTCCCTTAAATATATCAGGCATTTCCTTTCGATTAATATAGAAGAACAGAATCTTTGGGAAGGGAGGTATTGTTGACCTTTATTCCTGAGGTTTTATGAAAAGAAAAATCTGCTCCTAACTAGACATTTCTAACCACATTAGTGTGTATAGTCCCTCTTGGATAAAGAAAGACATGTCAACTAGGAACAGAAGCAAGACACAATATTAATTCTCTCCTTAAAAACATTTTTGCACCATAACTTTCTTCCCAAACCCAGTCTAAAGGATAACTTCCAATGTTCCCAGCCAACAAAGACCCTGGTCATACTGGTGAGAGATGAAGGAAACTTACACTAACACCTATCAGATAGCTTAGGTACAAAAAGCAAATACTGACAGATGATGCAGAAGGAGGACAGAATTCCTTAATTGCACATTTAGAACTTCATAGGAGAGCAGGGTTACTGGAGCAGTAATTGGGAATGAAAATAATGTAGGAAAGTTTAAGCATCAAAATAGTTCCTGTTGCCTACATTGGAAGTCCCTCTTGTATGTGTTTAATTAGTACTGGTTGCTATGCCCTTAATTTGCTGCATTTAATTTGTTATTATATTACTAACTCAGGGAAAATTCGGTCAATATGCTGCCCAGTCAACTCAGCACATTTTGTTAGCTTTAATTTTTTTAAAAATATTCTGGTGTAAGGGAACACTTTTGGAATAAAAGAAACACGTCAATACCATAAAATAACAGAAATCTAAAGAGCTTTGGCCAAAATAACTCTTCCGGGTTTCCTTTCAATTATAAATTAACTGGTCTTCCCCAAAGTACTCTCTAACACTTTACTCTCACAGCAAAGAAATCCTGACTGAGGCAAATGCATGTCTTCTATTTAAGGCAGCTGCCAGTAAAATCTGTATTAAAAGACTGGAGACTCTCCAGTCACAATCATATGCCTAGCCAAATAATAAAATTCAGTTCACTCATACTTGCTAGAAGAAGAAAGTAGGCTGCCCTTAAAACCTGACAGCAATATGACTTTTTCCCCCCCCAGACATACAAATGGTGTATGGTGCAGATCAAATCCTTAACCCTGGAGCCTCTATCTCCTCAATTGCCCTCTCCCTCCGCTCCCTCATTGCATCGTTACAAAGTGTAGCTACAGTGAAACTTGGAGAGACAACAGTCTTCTGTCACAACCAGCAAAATGAAGCAGGGCCTTTCATGAGTCACGTTTCAAAAGTGGTCAGCTCCTGCCAGTCCGTTTCGCTTTCACACTTGTCCCGTCTTTTGAAAAATGTCTTGATCTGCCTCTGCGCTTCTTCTTTCACTGAAAACAGAAAGAGTGCCACCTGAGATAATGACCTTCTTAATCACAGTTTATTTATCACACCTCTCATTAATTACCAAATGCAAATGGTGCCTTTTGGCTCAAACGGCATTTGCAAAATACAGTCAACAGTACATGGTAGGACACAGAATGTGGTGAGAATAACGTTAAGAATAGAATTCTTTATAGGCCAAATGTGATTGGACACCAAAGAATTCGTCTTTGGTGCACAAGTTCTCAGCGTACATACAAGCAATAAGTGATAAATCATGATTATAGTCATTATAAAAATACATTCATTATAAATTATAAGATACAACACTTACTGAGTCATAGGATACTAAATAAGCAATCAACAAAAATCATACTAGGAAATATAAATTGTAAAGTTACCAGCAACAAAGTTATAGTCATAAGTAGAAAGGGAGATAGGTAATAGGAAAGATAAGAATAATAATAGTAATACAGCCTTACTAAATAGTTTGACAGTGTTGTGGGAATTAGTTGTTTAGCAGAGTTATGGCAATGGGAAGAAAACTGTTCTTGTATCTAGTTATTCTGGTGTGCAATGCCCTATAGCGTCGTTTTGAGGGTAGAAGTTGAAACAATTTATGTTCAGGATATGAGGGGCTAATAAATAAATAAATGAATAAAAGTGAGCTAATGGTGAGCAAGAAAAATGTGCAGAAAACAATCTCCAATTACTGAAAGTCATATATATCTCCAATTCCTATACTTTATCAACAACACAAACATTTTCAAACATTTCCATTATATCAAAAATACTACAAGCGTAATTATACCCTATCTCCCCCATACCAAAAAAGGAGCTGAAAATTACAGATCTCTACAAGTCAACAATTTTGCCAAATATGAGGGACAAAGCACAAGACATTCCTTTACCCCATCCTTTATTTGGCAACTCACCTGTTTTGCGGAAACTACTTTTATCTGCAGCCAACAAATGAGAGAGGTGTCGAGCAAATCCCTTGAACAAATCCTGCCAGGTAAGAGATAAGGGAGCAGAATAAGCATCATGGAATGCAATTCCCTCATTAATATCTAACTCTTGTGCTTCTATGCAAGACAAAGTAATTGATGCCCAGCTGGGCAGCCTCGTAATTAAGGTGCTCTGTTTATCATACAATAGGGAACATGGTATCTGTGATTCAAATAGGTGCCTGGGCAAACAATTAGACATCACAAGTCAGTCAAGGCTGTGAAACTAAAATAAATTCCACGTTCTGCTAGATCAGGGAGGGGCAATTAATCTTCCCAAGGGCCCACATGAGAAACTGAGACTGTGGTGAAGAGCCGAACTGATTTGATGTCCTCAAATCACTTCAATGCCTCAGATTGCTTCATTTAAAGGGCGAGTACGATGCAGGAGCAGAAAAGTGCTACGTCTCCCCACCCCTCTACACCTGTCAATTGACTGAAGGAGCGAGCGCAGGGCAACTGCAGAGAGTTGAACCCGACTTAGCTTTGTCTCCTGCTTATTTACATTTGATTTCTAAGTTCCAACTGACCTCATGCGGGCTGGACGGGGACAGAAAAAAAGCCGAAGGTGGCTCAGAGGCCATAAAACGCCCAGGCCTGAATTAGATGCTTGTATAATAGTATT
Organism: Notechis scutatus; assembly: GCF_049901735.1. Taxonomy (NCBI): domain Eukaryota; kingdom Metazoa; phylum Chordata; class Lepidosauria; order Squamata; family Elapidae; genus Notechis; species Notechis scutatus. Next base: position 111,213,691 of record NC_142010.1, on the reverse strand, counting down.
CGATCCAGGGATCTACAAGGGATTTTGATTTTTTAATTTTGAGAATCTGTCTTACACAATGACTCCCCTTAATGAGGTAGCCAGAAGGCACACTGGGAAGTTGCTCCCTGCCAACCACTCAAACTTTCAGTGTTTTCTACCACATGTTTTATCTTTGCCTTGTTCTCTTGAGGAGTTAGGTAGGTACATCTAAAAAGCACAGGGTTGTCATCTGCCATTTTTATTTTCTAAGAATTATACTAGACCCCAGAAGCATTATTGGAAATAAAACAGATGCTTGATATTGGTGGTTTGCTTTGATCCACGCTAGATAGGGTCTGGTATGTGCTAAGGGAGGTATCACTAGATATATCAGTATTTTGCTTATTTTAAATGAATAAGCAAGCAATAAATAGGTTGTTCCCTATCCAATAGATTGTGCTGAAGTAATCTGGGCCGACTCCAACTCATAGAAGCCTTTACTGGACATACTGCAGTATACTCTTTATCCTTGTGGTAGAGTAGCAAGTATAGAATTCAACATTTTTGTCCTGGTAAGAAAGCAAAGTAGCTCTAGTGATGTTACCATTCTGATTAAATGCACAATCACCCATAAGTGAGATCAGAAGAACAGCTGAACTGATAAGAGAGGTTCATGCAGACATCAATGTCTTGAAGAGGAATAAACTGCTGACTTACATGCATATTCCTCAATGAATGAAAACTACAACTGAGAAGGCGCTTCCAGGCAGTGGGCTTCTACGTGATGTGCAAAACATTATTTGGTGAAAGGCTCCGGCTTTGAAGTGGGCTGTTCAACCATGGAATGGGAGTCGCAACAAGACACTCAAGAGCAGGGGTGTCAAACTCATGTCGTCATATGATGTATCGAGACTTTTTTCCCATTCGCTAAACCGGGGATGGGCGTGGACAGCGCATGACGCAGCTGGCCCGTGGGCCATGAAGTTTGACAGCTCTGCTCAAGAGGGTTCCAATTTGTTAAACTGCTTGTGGAGTATTCGGAGAAGCCCATTTTGAGGTCAGATTAGTTCTGGGTCACATGAAATGTTTTGTTCTAGGGTGGAACCTTTTGTGGTGTCACAATTTGCATGTCCCTACTTACTATTACTTACCTATCCCGAAACACTGCTGCTATGTTACATTATTCCCCTTGAATGTGTTTTGTTAGGAGTTGATGGAAGTAATGGGGAAGACAGAAAAATTATAAATGGAGGACAGTGCTGTCTGCTCATAAAGAAAGCAAGTTAAATACCGATAACTTTTTGCCTGAAAAGATGCCCAATTGGGGGCGCTTATAGCCGGTGTTCGCAATAGTATTGGGAAGCACCGCGGCGCTCATGCTGAGGCACTTTTGGGGGCTGCGCGTAGCCGAAGAGGCGGCCGCGCCGGGCTGCGGGCGGGCGCCGCGGCCCGCCGCGTGCCTCGGAGGGGCAAACCAGGGCCGCTGCGCCTTGACAGCGCCGCGGGCTTCCTTTTGCTCCTTCCGAGGCAGCGGACGGGCCGGCGCTGCAACCCCAGGGGTCCTCAGCGGGCCCGGCGTCGGGGCTGGGAGGCGGCGCTCCTTCGTTCACGCTTCCTCAAAGGCCTCAAAAAAAAAGGCAAAAGGGAAGGCGGCGGAAGAGGGGCGGTATTAACAAACTATATTTTGAGGGAATGTTGGGGGCGCTATCGCCGGGTCGCCTTATCCGCATTACGGTACATGCAACTGTTTGAAAGTACTGTGCTTATTTCACTGGAATACAGTGGCAGGAAAATAATAATAATAATAATAATAACAAGCTTAGCTCTATCCAGCACTGTCCCATCCGCACCCTGTAGGACGAAGGACTAAGATGACACGACTGTGGAAATTGTAATTCCCATGCATTTCCTTAGATATCGTCTGCAACAGCATTTAATTTCATACCTAACTTTTGTGTCACCATGGAGGCTTTAACCGATCGGGAAACATAAATCAAAAAGAGGAGGAGGAGGAGAGGGAGGGAATTAAATAGTTCATAACCCACCTTAGATGCAAATTTCCCACTTTTGTAGAAAGGAGTCAAATATTTTACAACAATATTTGCTGTTTCCTTAAGCGACAATGTTTTAGAAGGTGGCTGGATGGCTCTCGTGGTCCCTTCTTTATCATCCTGTGATAAATTTGGGTCAAAGGTGACTTTCTTTTTTGCCAGGCTATCAGCTTTCCCCTCTGACTGTGACAAAATGGTGGACTTGTTCATCATCCGTAGCCTCTTTTCAGCAGGGCTTTCCAGGTCCTGGAAAGGCAGAAAGAAGAAATCCTTTAGGCAACTTTACACGGCTAAACCTAAGCAGCCTTCCAGAAATACAAGAAACACATGTTTTTTGTCTATAATCAGAGGTCTCCAACCTTGGCAACTTTAGACTTGTGGACTTCAACTCCCAGAATTCTCCAGCCAGCTCTGCTGGCTGGAGAATTCTGGGAGTTGAAGTCCACAAGTCTTAAAGTTGCCAAGGTTGGAGACCTCTGGTCTATATGATTTACAACTTAGCCCTCAACATTGCGTGTGTCAAGAGATGATAATGTGATCTGATTTCTTAATTCAAGAAGCAGAAGGGGGAAAAAAAACACCTTATTTCTTTTTTATATCTTTACCAAAGTTTGAAAGAAAAAAAAGATGGAAAATAGCAAGAACTAATTCAGTATTTAAAATAAAGAGGGGGGATGAGAAAAAGACAAAAAGCAAAAGTGCAAAAAAAAGTTATAAAAATGTTAAAAGGTAAAGGTTCCCCTTGCACATACATGCTAGTCGCTTGCAGCGGTCATGCCCCTGGTGGAGACTGACTCTGAGCAGTCAGAGGAGGACCCAGGCCCACCCCTATCCATCCTAGGGCATGCAGGGAGGAGAGGATCAGGGTAAAAGCAGTGGTCTACTTGGGAGGAGAGGATCAGGGTAAAACGTGGTCTACTTGGGAGGAGAGGGATCAGGGTAAACGTGGTCTACTTGGGAGGGAGAGGATCAGGGTAAAAACATGGTCTACTTGGGAGGAGAGGGCCATGATCCTCTTCATGGGTTGCAGGTGTGAGATCTGCATGAGAGTTTGGACCTGCTTGCTAACAGACGCTGGAGACAATTGTGTTTATTCCTAAGCAAGGTTTATCTTGGTTGGCGATTCTTCCAACGGACTGGCTGGTTATCTTCCTGGTTGGCAATTATCTATCCTGGTCTGTCGTGGAACTTTATTCAATGCGGTTTTGTTTTGGTTTTTGCTTCAGTTATCGGCCCTTAATTTGAACTGTGTTTCTTTCCTTTGAAAAGTTATTTTGAAAATAGTTAACTCCTCCACTGTGAACAATTAAACAGTGAAGCCAAGTTGAAGGCATTAAAGGACTTTTTAGTTACGTTTTGGGTTTTGTTATATATATTTCTGATATACTCTGGGTCATCACAACAGCTTTACAGGGCGGTGCTCATCTCCATTAAAAAGCCAAAGAGCCAGCGCTGTCTGAAGATGTCTCTGTGGTCGTGTGGCCGGCATGACTAAACGCCTCGGCGCACTGAATGTTGTTACCTTCCCATCAAAGTGATCCCTCTTTTCTACTTGCATTTTTATGTGCTTTCAAACTGCTAGGTTGGCAGAAGCTGGGACAAATAACGGGAGCTCACTGCCGTTACGACACTAGGATTCAAACTGCCGTGATCTATTAACCTTTCTGATCGACAAGCTCAGCGTCTTAGCCACTGATTCACAGTGTCCCTATAAAAATGTTAAGTAATGCCATAATGACAGAGTAAAAACTGAATTTTCATTTGCACTTATCACAGTCGTAAAAAAGAAAATAGGAAGTCACTTCTTCTCAAACAAATTATTCCCATATGGAACAAGGTGCCTCTCCATAACAACTCATAATTCTGGAACTTTTAATTTTTAGTTTTAATTATTTAAAGGCACTAATGTACAACAGAACACATTTTAATGTTACTTAAAATTTTTGTTAAAAACAACAAAAAATAAAAATGGCAATAATCATAAAGGGTATTTCACTAATTCTATACAGTTATGATAAGATTTGTTTTTCTTAATTGAGCAATCCAAACCAAATGACAGATCTAAAAAAAAAAAGCCAGTAACACTGACAGATACAACAAGAAACAATATAAAATTTTGTGAAGCAGGTTCACAAAAACAGTTTCTTTTTAAACTATCTAATATTTTCACTTAGTAATATATGAAGATTCATTATATAATTAATCAGGAAGGTCACTATCAAAAAGTGTTAACAGCTTTTTTTAGTTTTAATTTCTTTTGGAAATAACTCAGTAATATCTTGTTAAATAACTTTTATAAACAAAAGGTACAATGGAAACCTCTTCAAGATAGAGACAGAAATTTGGCAGGCAGGCCCAACAAAACACAACAGAATATTCCTTTGTTATCTACATTTCTCAGTGAAGATGCATCATCATCTCAAAAGATATACACTCATCAAAGGAAATTATCATGACTTTTCTGAAGCCTGGTTCTATCCTCATTAATAGTCTGAAGCAAAGGATCAAACAGATATCCAAGAACACAAATTAACAAGCACAAAATCTTCAGTGCTAATCACATCTCTTCCTCTACTCTGTTTGACCCTTTGCTTTAATTTGGACCAGACAAAAGCCACAAGACTAACAAAGACTTTTTTGTCTACATATCTTCTAAGGCAAGATGTCATATTAGTCATTGCCCACATTCTGCTATTACATGATCAAAAGAGGACAATCTTTGTTTGAGAAAAATAAATGAATACTATTTACTCATTAAAAATAGGAACAGTCAAAAATAAACCAAAAGAAGGCCAGTTCCCAAATATGATATTAACACTGATTTGTGCATCACTAAAATGCAATGCAATGAAACCAATATAGTGTTAGCATTAAATTCTAGAAGTAACCCACACAAAATCCTGTTTGTGCTAATATTATTGTGTTTTTATTATTTTTCTGTCTGCTGTGTGTTTTATTTTCTGTATACGTATATATTATATACTCTTCTCTTTCCCCACTCACAGTCATGTACTTCAGATGCATGACCAATTAATTACATTAATTAAGTCAGACAGCCTTAATGTCACTGTCATTTGGTGGTTAGCACTAGAGACAAATTCTATAAAGAAGAAACTGACTTCTCTTGGATGAAGCATCATGTATTTATCAATTTATTAAATTGCCACCTGAATCTTAGTTGGCCTCACTGCAAATGTCATTTGGAATTAGTTCAGGCAAACAGAAATCATCTCACTTGCTACTTCCTATTCACTCCTATATTCCTGTTATCAAATCTCGGGCCCATCCCTCTATATGCCTCTTTATCTCTCTCCCTCCCTTTCTCTCCCTCTCTCTCTCCCCCTCCCTCCCTTTGTGTGTATATATGGATGGATAGAGAGACAGGCAATTTTAATAAAATATAACTCACTTCAGCTGATCCTGGTCTTTTTCCATTAAGATATTCACAATCATTGGTTGTATCTTCTTCAACCAAAAATTCAGCCCTTCAAGAAAAAAAAAAAGTATAACAGATACATCTTGTAAGAATAATGTTACATCTTTATGGGGACAGAGGAAGAAGTGCCTGAAATTAGCCTACACTTAGATCTCCAATGTCTACATACTGAGCTATCCTTCTGCTCAATTTCAATCCAAATATAGATAAGGTTTAGCTTTTTCACCTTTAGTTGTACTCGTACAACCTGTGTCAACTCTCAGGATGAGCAACATGCTTAAATTCAATTGCTTCTCCAGTGTGATTACAACAATCTCAAATTTGACGGGAGAAACTATAGTTGAATCATTGCTTCTATTCAACTGCCCACTGTCTATCCCAACTTCAAAAAAGGTAATAACTGAGAGGCAAAGAAAAACATATCTCACTTTAGCTTTTCAAAACTTGATCCTGAGTATGAGTACTCTCTCCCTAATCTTTGACCGCTCAAAGGCATATTTTCTATATTCTTGGATTCCTGCTCTTTTGCGGGGGATGAACTTGATAGTTCTTCTTTAAAGACAGTGGCAGTTTCTGGAGGTTCAGCTTTCACTTCACATGCTCTTCGGGAGGGAAACTGAGGCAGTTCATTGAGACAGTTGATGTTCTCTTCTGCCAAATCATTTTCTGAAGCCTTGACTTGACATCCTGCTTTGGGGATGGAGAAGAATTTGGAGATGTTCTGAGATTCTTTCCTAGCGGCTTCTGCCAACAGCAACTGCTTCTTAGTAGGTTTTCTCTTTTCAGGACTAATTGCTAAGGCGGTGACAGCCTCAGCAGTGTCATGCTGTCCTTTCTTTTCAGGGGATTCACCACCGTTTTTGCATATTTTGTTGGTTGCTTCCTCCTTATCAAGAATGTCCTCCATATCCAAAGGCTTGGGACCACAGCTACTGTCCTCCTTCCAGTTTGAGCCAATTTCCTCTTTTATAACATTAATGTCATCTCCTTCCTTAGCAGATAGAACCTCTGAAGCAGACTGGAACATGCCAGACATCCTTCGAAATCCAATCCCCATTCTCTTGGGTTTGAACTTGGGGAAAGAGATGAAAAGTAGTTAGATTTCTAAATCGTTTAAACTTGCCTAAGAAAATTTGAAATCAAAAGCACAATCATTTACGATCTTTTTTTTTTTTTATTTCTAATGCATGCAGAGCTTCTTTCCTGCCTTCACAGGAAACATTTTTTAAAAATTCAGGGAAATATTCAGAGATGAATCTGTCTTGAAAATAGCCCATGTTGAATTGTATAGCCCAGTCAAATATCAGGGCCACAGGGAAAGGTTTTTTATTTTGTATTAGGTCATAAAATGTTATAGAAAATTTGCCAAATTTCAATTTCAGGGGAATTATGGGTTTTGGATTTTGGATGCATTCTGTAAGTTATCCTATTTGGAGTACTTTGGTTCAAAAACTGTTCCATATGATGCACAATTTTGGCCAGTTAAAGTTACACACAAACAAACAGGAGAATGTAATAGTAATATACTAGACAACATGTGATGCCTTTGGGCCATCCTTGCAGAGTTATTTCCTCATTAGATTTCTCAATGCCTTCAACGAGAGAACTAATGTACTGCCTTCACTGGAAAAATTGGGATGCATTCAGAGACATGTACCTGCCTTGAAAATAGCCCATGTTGAAGTGTAGAGCGCAGACCAACAGGAAGCCCAGGAAATGTTTTATGACATTTTGTATTACGTCATACACTGTTTGGCGTTAATTTTTATGTCATAAAATGTTGTATAAAATTTGCCAAATTTCCATTCTATGGGAATCATGGATCCCAGATTTTGGATGCATTCTAAAAGTTAGCCACTAACCTTATTCCAAAAAGTTTTGCCCTATGGTGTACCATTTTGGCCAGTTCAAGGTTATAAGAAAGAGAATTGTAGTAGTACATGGATAGGTATTTTTCCTATATGGCAAATGTCTATGGAGATTCATCCAGATCATGGTTGTCCCAAAGGTGCTTTTTCAAGAGGCAACTGGAGTTCTTGTTTTTCTTTGAAGATGTTTTGCTTTTCGTCCAAGAAGCTTCAAGAGAGCTGAAGAAGCTTCTTGGATGAGAAGTGAAATGTCTTCAAAGAAAAACCAGAAAGTCCAGTTGCCCCTTTTGAAAAAACACCTTTGGGGCTATATGGCAAGTATAACAAAGGGACTTCTGAAAACTCAAGGTAATTATGCATCAAACAAAATCTGTTGCAAAAATCACCTACCCAATAATGAATTATAAACAAAAGGTTCATAGCACTTACAGTATTCACTTTGGATGCTTGACAGAAGACGTCATCATGTGTAGTAGTTGGTTCACCTTTCATCTTGGGATAGTCACTGATTCCCAAGTCCGGGAGAACGTACAACTCCCCATTTTTGGAAGCTTTGTTAATTTCTGTGACCTTTATTGAAAAAAGGGACAGAGTAAAGAGGGCTATCCAGAGGATTCTGTCTCCCATACTTTACTGTGTTTGTTTCAATATACTAGTCCTCATTTAGTCTACATAGTCACCAACATTGGAATTTCTACTGCTAACTGACACACTCATAAAGCACAATGTCAAGTCACTTCACCGCTTTGTGACAGAACATCTGGCACTTCTGGTTGCCATTATTAAGCAAATGGGTGTTAAGCAAGGACTTTACGTGGTCACTTCCTGTGACCTCCTACTGACTTCCCCTATTGACTCTGCTTGTAGGAAGCCAGGAAAGAAGGTTGCACATGGTGAACCTGTTATTGTGGGATACTGCGGCTGACCTGAGTACAAGCATCAGTCATAACTATTACTTGATCAGCACTGTCATAAATTCAAACGGTTGCTGAATGAGTGGCTGTTAAGCAAGGATTATCCGTAGTTGCAACAAGCAGGAAATCCATATAAGGAAATGTTGAGGAATTAGGCTTTCCTTATGCAAACCAATTAATGTAGCATTACCATCATTCCCAATCAGGTTCTAACAATCTCACCTGGATTAACTTTCAACTATTCCTCCCTTGTCTGAACTCTCATTCAAATGTCTTGAGCACAGATAGCATGGACTTTTCTCCCCTTATTTTGTCCAAAACAAAGTTCTGGCTTTACAATGAATCATTCAAAATAGATGCACTCCCCCCTTTTTTAAATGCATATCCTATCCTAAGCTTAAATATAGGAATGTGAGAAATTAACAAAGAAAACAACAAAATCTTTAGAACAATAATGATCAGTGAATTATGGGACAAATTTAAGTTCAAGTTGTACTTAAGATTCCACTGTAGTGCCAAACAATCAATGCAAGAAAGGGCAATCCATAATTGGGACACGGTCTGCAGCATCAACCTCTGAGAGTGGGGCAATTTCAAGGGGAAGGCAGCAAACCTTTAGGTGCCTGTCTTTCAAGCCGCTTATTTATACTGTACCTATCCAAAATGAAGCAAGATCCTAGAAATTACAGAGGAGCACTAGAAGTTGAGTGCAGAATTGTTACTAATTTTTGGTCAGTGGTGCTTCTTCTCTACCTCTGAGAGGAAGATTTTGCCACTGAAATTGACACTTATGTACACATCAGATCCTTAAAGAGCACAGGTGTCAAACTTGCTGTGTCACATTGCTGTCACATGACATTTCGCAAAAAAATTTCCCGTTTGCGGAGCTGGGGTGGGTGAGGCCTGTGCATGACACATCCAGCCTGTGGGCTGCCAGTTTGACACTCCTGTTATAGAGCTACCCACAAGGAGAGTCGTGCAAGTCTCCATTCTCAGTGTTAGAGAATGGCTTCCAAAGCATGCAAAAGAGAGCAACGCCTTCAGCTGCTGAAGCGATGAATTTTTCTAGATATCCCAAGCCACTTGTCTACTTTCATTTGACTAGAAGGCTCTGCCAACATTTATAGAAGAAGTAGGTTCCCCCCCCCCTTTAATCCTTTGTGAAATTTTATTCTGTTGCTGCAACCACTATAGTCTTAAAGAAGGGCTGTTCAGAAATGAATGAGGGACAGCTGTACTGCTGACACAGATACAATTTCAAAGCATACATTCTTGAGAAGATATTCAATGCTTGATTTAAAAACTGCTACAAATCTGATTATTACTGAATCTGCATTCTGTTGAAGATCTACATGACAACAGCAAACACACCACCTTTTTTCTTTATGACCATATGTTTCAAGAAATCCAGCTATCAGAGAACTCTGGCCCACAATGTCAATCTCCACAACTGTTTATTACCTTCTTTAGAACTGATGCCTTGTAGAGGTTTGCCATCTTATTGGTCCGGAAAGCTTCATATTCCATCTCTACAGCACACGCTAGAAAACCTGAACTAAAACAGACCCATAGTTTGAGAATCAGTGGCCAAAGGCGTTTCTCCCAATACAAAGGAAATGTTCCATACTTTCTTATAAGAGGTGTCATTGTAGAATCCATATTGCGACAGTTGGCAGTTCCAAATTATTGCCTGAATGCAAAAATACTAGTGGCAATTGGCTATTCTTCCCCAAAGAAGGAGACAAAAAACAGTAACCCAAAGTTATATTTTTCATTTCAATATTTCTAGTTTATTGCACAAGTACTTCTAACCTGCCTATTTTTTTATTTTTATTTTTTGCAGTATGGTGTATTTTTATAGTACATTGCTATCCTCTGGTGGAAACAAAAGGAATTGCAGTATTTAGATCACAGAAGAAAAGATGCAAATATACTTGGGTCATTCAGATAATCACATTCGGATAAGAAAAAGGTTTACCCAGTAATACAAAAATGACCACATAACTACATACTTGGATTCCAACAATGGCATTTGCTGGAGAACCAACATAGTCATCCCTAAAAATATGCATATTTAGAGCTTTAAACTGAAGCATGATGACACTTTGTGTGACTTGTGCAAATACTCTTAAATTTTTCCATGGTTCAAAATATGGCAGCGATATGCAAGTTTACTCATTTATAGACTGTCTTTCAAGAAGAAAAACAAATCCCAGGGCAACTTGAGAACAAAAATAGCAATAGAAATAGCACAAAAAAATTCCCCACAGAAGTGATTTGTTTCCTTAGCTCTTTTAAGACTAATAGAAAATCTGGCAAATCAACATATTGGAATTTGAAACTGAAACAAGTATGTGTGTGTATATTCCTTCCCTATCCAAAAATTTCACCTGCATGTGTCCCTTGCAAGGGCCATGAAGGAAAGGCTGGATGAAACTACAGGGAACAGCCGAAGCTCTTATACACGGTAGTCCTTCTGTGTAGTATAGAGCTCTTATATTTGGTCTGCATCTGTGCCCTTAACTTGTCTGAGGGCAGGGAGAAAAAGGATCCAAAGGGAGCTCTGGGACTCTTCCACCAAATTGGATTAGATCTACCTATCTGTAACTGGTGTTGCTTGCTGGTTGGTGATCAATGCTTCTTCCAGCATCCTAAGGCAGTGTTCTCGAGCCTAAAATAAAAAGAGGACATATGGAAGTGTGTTCCTTGCCAAAAGTGAAACAATGTACGTGCAACAGGATAATTTCCAGGATCATATCTGTCCTGCTATCCTAATAATTGTTCCAGGAGTTGGGGTTACAGTATTACAGTCAAGGTCTATGTTTTGCTTATTAAGCTTTTTCTTTAAAAAGATTAACCCAGGCCTAAAATGAAGTAAGAAAGAACCCAATGCAATAATTGTTTGGTGTATTCATCAAAATCAGGATATGTATGACAGATTACAATATCATTAACTGATTTTTAAAAAACATGTTTCAGGGTATAAATAAAAAGGTTTCACAGAGTTGGGATGATAAGGACTGGAGAAGTCAATACCATGGTCTGAACAGCTAAGACAAGTTTAAAAAAATCAGAAAAAGAAATACAAATTTATTTATGGAACTCTGAAAATACATTTAAAGCACTCCCTGAACATTTCTTTTGGTGGGGATTACAGAATGGTTTCTAGACCACTCATAAAGTTCAAATAATGCACAGGTATTAATAAAAAAAATAACCATGAAGACATTTTAAAGCTATAAATCAATACCTGTGTGTGAATGTTATATCATATTGGAGACAAGTAGTTCAGAATGAACTAAACTGTATTACGTGAAAGCTGAGGCTAAGACTTACTATGGTTCTTTAGGTCTGGATGTGGAAGAAGCAGTGAAAGAAGGGTATCTGAATCCTCATCACATCATAAAAATTCAGGTGAACAGCACATAGATTTTCTTTTACTAGTAAGGATTTGCTCCACTAGTATAAAACCAAGTAATCAGAAAGAACTTTTAGAAATCTTTCTACATTATTAAGCACATCTGATATTAAAACATCTCTCTCTTGCTTTTAAAATTCCATGTATAAGAGCATCTGGTGGCGCAGCGGATAGAATAGTACTGCAGGCTGACTCTGCCCACTGCCAGCAGTTGACTCAGCTTTCTATTCTTCTGAGGGTGGTAAAATGGGGTCCAGATTGTTGGGTGCAATATGCTGACATTTGTACACTACTCACAAAGTACTGTAAAGAGACAGAGTTGCACTGAAGAGGTCTCTCACCTAGATTTTGGTTGATCCTAACTTTATCTAGGAAACATATCTGTGCTATATTTTTCTTCACTTACTCTTCTATTTGAATATCAGAACTTAAGCAGTTGACAACAAATAATAAGTAGATTGTATTAAAATAACCTGTCTTGAAAAAAATTCCACTTACCTTTACTGTAATTCTAGCAATTTTCCTACTGGCTGCATCCTTCAAGGGACAATCGCTATCTACCAAAAGGAGCAAATACACAAGTTAAGTTAATAAATTCTAATATGTTGTCAAACTTTTCACAAATGGGAAGAATAACTGTACATCCTGTTGGTTGGCGTATGTGATGAGGATACATCTTATTGGCTATCTGGAAATCTGCCAGTTATATTATCTTTGGGATAGATCATAATGAAAGTGTATCATTTTACTGACATTTACCCACTATTTATTATGCATTATTTTGCTCATATGTTTTTGATTATCTCTGAAATTTTCAATAGCATAAAAGCCATTCTGAGGCCAATTAAAGGAGTGGCAGGTTTTTTTTTCCTCTCCATATCTTTAAATGCCACCTAAGTTACAGAACCAATTACGTTATCTTGTACTTCATCTTACTCATAATGAGATAGCTCTAAAACACATTTACATGATGTCCAAGCGCCATTATTAATCAAACATCTGTATTTATCACAGATTTCCAGAATGGTATTTGGCACTGAGCAAAGCAAAGTGCTAATGAAAATATGATTTAGCTATTTGTGCCAGTGTTGGGCTTAAATCCAAATGCTTTAGCAAGGAGCTCTTCATAGGCAATAATACTATCTGTAGTTCAGTCCAACATGGAATCCTGGGGTCAGTAATGTCATATACAAAGAGCAAATAGCATTCTAATATCCATTAAACAATTTTCTGGTGGTAGATATTAAATTTATAAATGTTGCAGGCCTACAGTAAACAGAAAAACTAAGAATTCCAGCAACTACTATGTATAAAATGAAAGCTCCATTTATAATTAAATCAAAGTTCAAATTTTTGCACCTTTTTCTTCTACCTGTGTGCTAAAGAGGCTAGAAGGATCTCCTTTTTGAGCAGGATGAACAGTTTCCACCTGTTCTTCATTACTGTAAACTATCATTAATTTCAGGTTATTTGTTTCTAATTCTATCAAACTAGCCCTCATATTAGAGTTCATGAAGATTAAAGCCTTGACTGATTATGCATCCTCATAGACAGATCTTCTGGACACACTATCCCCACCTGGTCCTTCAATCTTCCAATATAGCACCCATTGCTGCTGTGATTGAATCCCTTTATCTTACAGGCTAAACTATTATACAGGCTGTAATTAATGTCAATTCCTCAAAAACACCCATGCAAACTTTATCCAAAACTGATATGTGAAATAATATTTACCCGGAAGAACAAAGTTATCATTTTCAGATTCTCTGCCCTAAAGATATAAAAAGATGGAAATTAAAGTTAAACAGAAACAACAAATTTCAAATGACCATATGAAATGTTTTTAAAAAAATGTTGCATGCTAAAACTTAACTAAGAATCTGAAATTTGAACTCAAAAAATCAATGCATTAAAATATTTTAAAAAACATTTTAAACCAAATTTGGTTACTTAGGCTAATTAACAGGATTCAGGTTAATAACAATAGTGCCCCCAACTTATGTGGCAATTACGGTATTTTATCTTTCGCTGCTTAAAGTAGAATTACTGTTAAACTTATCATATACAGTATCTTCATCTACATTTTCTGACTTCTATAAATAAATTTTGGATGAATATTACTAGATAATATTCTAGTCATATAGAAACCACTCAAGAAAGTGCTTAGAAGCAGAAATAATTTAAAATTGTCTCACATGTGAAGAAACCCTATTCTTCTTATCCTTGAGTTGAGATCTGTGTTTGGCCTATGGGTTAAGGTACCAGGCTAGAAATCAGAAGACTGTAAGTTCTAGTCCCCCATTAGGCACGAAAGCCAGCTGAATGGCTTTGGGCCAGTTACTTTCTCAGCTCAACCCACCTCACAGGTTTGTTGCTGTGGGAAAAATAGGAGGAGGAAGGAGTATTATGTATGTTTACTGCCTCGAGTTATTTATAAAAATAAGAAACACAGGTATAAATGAATAAATAAAATTAAACAATTCTCACTACGCTGTCCAAATTCAGTGGCAAGATTTCCCATTATTTTAAAAAAGGGAATGAGCTAGCAATTCAAGAATGGTGGCTCCTCTAACAGGCTCTTAATTATATATTTACAACAATATTTACAAAAAGTACATTAAAATTTAATTAATTTAACTGATCTATAGAGACAGTACATTAGAAAAAAAGTAAATAACAATAAATAACAATAAATGAAACATATTCAAAGTGGGCAAATTCTTGTGAAATGGCCATTAGTCACAAAATCTCTGTGGTTTTATGTCATCTTGCCCACTTTAATGTCTGATTTTTAAATACAAACTACTCTCTTTGATGCCTGCTGTTTGTACTCTAAGCCCAGAAACAATTCTCAACAATCTCAATTTAAAAACAAAACAAAATAAAGGCAAAATCCCACTCTTGCTCAAGTACACTATATCAGTGATCCCCAACCTTTTTACGCGCGGCCCGGTACCGGCATCAGCTGGGCGCTGCCATCTTTTTTGATGAAAACGTGCTTCCGGTGAGCTTTCTGCCCAGAAAAGCTCACCGGAAGCACTTTTTCATCAAAAAAAGATGGCGGCGCCCAGCAAGCCAGCGGCCCGGTAGGACTTGTTCCGCGGACCGGGACCGGTCCGCGGACCGGTGGTTGGAGACCCCTGCACTATATGGTTCTACCAAAAGACACATATATCTGTGATGAAGCACAATAGGTGCCCCCACAATATGATTCTCTTAGCAACAGAGAAAAGCCAGAATGATATCCAGTTTTTAAAGGAACTGAATGGCTTTCTTTCTAATTAGTATTTGTACAAGGTTTCATCTTAATATTTTAGATCAATTCTGAAGTCTTACAGATAGTCCTCGATTTACAACGGTTCAATTAGTGACAGTTTGAAGTTACAATGGTACTGAAAAAAGTGACTTATGGCTATTTTTCAGTTCCAACCTTTGCAGCATCCCCATGATCATGTGATCAACATTCAGATGCTTGGCAACTGGCTATGACCACTGCAGCATCCCAGGGTCTTGTGATCACTTTTTGCAACCTTCTGACAAAATCGATGGGAAAGCCAGATTCACATAACAACCAGGTTACTAACTTATCAACTGCAGTGATTCACGACACAACTGTGGCAAGAAAGGTCATGAAATGAGGCAAAACTCACTTAACAAATTCTCACTTAATATAAATTTTGGGTTCCACTGTGGCCGTAAATCCAGGACTACCTGTATTTTCTTGGGAGTAAGTTCAGTTGAACTCAATGTGACTTACTTCTTAGGAAGCACAACTGGATTCAAATATATTCAATCCAAACATGCTTTTGATGTTTAGGTAACCCTTGAGTTATGACAATTCACTTAGCGACCATTCAAAGTTACAACATAGCCCCCCCAAGTATTTACAACAGTTGCAAAATTACGAATATTGCATCACCACAGCAGTAGTTCACATAAATGACTACAGAGCCTCTAGAAAATTTGTCCTGCCTATTCATCACCCCTCCATCTCCCAAGCTGGGTCTCCATAGGCACTAGGCCTGTGGATACTCACCTTGCAAAGAATTAGCGAGCCTTCGGTTTCTTGGCCTGCTTCGGTGCTTCAGGCCTTCGGTTTGCAGAGAATGGTGGCCTAAAGTACCACAAGATCATGTGATATCAATAACGCAAGCTCTCACGCTACTGATCTCGCATGATCTCCCTTTACTTTAGCCTTCTGTTCTCTGCAAATGGAGGCCTAAATGAGATCTGCAATAACAGGCTTTGCAGATGGAGGCAAGGCCTGTAGCATCAAAGCCTTCCCTCCATTTGCAAAGCCTTTTGCTGTCTTTGCCGATGAGAAGAGAGCCTGGGAGGGGTTCGCGTCCCTCCAGGCCTCCATTCTTGTTGGCAAAGGACTTGAAGAAAGGCTTTTGCTGACGAGAACAGAGGCCAGAAGGATGCGCACACCCCTCATGGCCTTGTTGGCAAAAGCCTTTCCTCAAGTCCTTTGCCAACAAGAATGGAGGCCTGGAGGGACGCGAACTCCTCCCAGGCTCTCTTGTCATTGGCAAAGGCTTTCTGCAAAAATGACTGGAGCCGATAGGAACGCAATCTCTCGTCCCTGTAGGCCTTGGAAAGCCATTGCTCAAGATGAAATCGCAGCAGAGAAGCTGGAGAGCAGATAGCTCCATTGATCATCGAGATCTACGTCAGGTGAGTGACCCAGTTGGGCAGGATGGTAGGGGTGGGAAGCATGAGATATCTCAGTGGGTTGAGGAAAGCACTAGGCCTCTCGTGGCCTTCTTCTTCCTGAAATATCTCATACACTTAGCGACTCACACGTTCAATTAACTAATGTGTGGGAAAAAGCAGCAAGTGGTCACATTCAAGTTACATAATTCACTCCTACGAATCCTCAGGTTACGAATGTAATTGGCAGGCTATGTAGGTGAGGCTCTATCTTCTATAGAAAGCCCTTCCACTTACCCTGCGCAACTTCATCTGTTTGTTATAGAAAATGTTCCATTCCTTTTTCTGGCTGTCCTCATTAACTGCACCCACACTCCTGGTATCTTCATCATAGCTGAATAGTAACTCAGAAAGAGATGGAAGTTGAACAGGAGAGTCATGTAAAATTATATCAAATCTTAAATTAGGATTAAAGCCCAATATTCTAGGCATTAGGATTGAGCATCAGGATCGTGGATCCTTGTATAAAACAAGATTGAATGAACTATGGAACCATGATGGACAATGTGTTTCAAATTCAAACTGAAATTCAAATTTCAAGCCTACTCAGAGGTTCACTAACTTAGCCAGCATGACAGCTGATGAAGGTTGATGGGGTCTCTATTAAAATAACATCTAGGTCACATACTGCCTGTCCCAGCACAAACACAATGGAAACAATTTTGTATAACTATGTAATGTAAGAAAATGCTGTTAACTTCCATCTGGTGTGCTGCAAAGATTTAAAACAAATATTAGAGTAAGCTGTTAAGCTAAACACTTGGATCTTACTCTCACTCGCAGGAAGAAAGTGATGCAGAATGTATGCTTAATTTTCCAACAGAAATTATGAAATCATCTTTTTACCAACCACAGTTGGCAGATTGTTATTTTAAAAAACTGTAGTTTTTTTCCTGAACAGTTTTGAAGGTCAACCCTAGCCCTAACTTAAAGTCAATTTGGGAAGCATGTGCATGATTATCTTACCAGATGGACATGGACATGTTTCCATCTCCCTACTTTGTTTTTAAGGCCTGCAGCCTTCCCTTAAGCAAGGAAATAGAAATAAGGCAGAATCACTGTGCAGCCCCACAAGGGAGAACAGCAACTTTTACTTGCAACAGGTTTACACAACTCAACACATTCTGAGATCCAGTTTTACATTTGTATTAAGAGAATTGCATAATTACATTTAAACATGTAAAAAGCATTTCTATAACAATTTAAAACAATATACATTTCTTATCCTCCTTGTTCTTAATCCTTTTGACTTTCAAACTGAGCTACAAAGAGTAATTGTGTAATCTACTGAAGTGAGATTCATGAAGAAGCTGTCGTTTTTGAGATCATTACTTTAGCCCACTTACGCAGAAAAAATTCTCAACTTTTATCCTCCTTAGTCAGGAGAATCATTAAAGTTACCAAAAGGAAAAAAAGAGAAGAGCAGTTCTTATTTGTCACTAACAACATTGGCCAAAAAAAAAAAAAAAATATGCATCTTCCCAGTTAGTTAATGCAGACCTACCTTTCAAAGCCACCCCAACCTCGCTTTCCTCCTCCATATAGCTCAGGATCACAGGCATTCCAAGATGAAGCAGAAGGTCCAATATAGGTTCTGCTCCAACTTTTGGTGCTATGCTGTAATGCTTCTACTTGCTTCTTCACTGCTACTGGATTCTTACAGTAATCACAGCTTCTGTTACATTGGGGGACATCATCTCCAAAGTAATTGGCTATGGCAGCATGGCGACAACTAACAGGCAAACAAGAAGCAATGTTAGATTGAGGAAAAGGAAAGGAAACAGAGAAAATGCTTTTTTTACAGTGGTTTGGAAGGTTCAGAGACTTAACAGATAACAGATAATCAGAGTTGGAAGGGACCTTGTAGGTCATCTAGTCCAACCCCCTGCCCAAGCGGGAGACCCTACACTATTTCAGACAAATGGCAGTCCAATGTCTTCTTGAAAGTCTCAAGTGATGGTGCTCCCACAACTTCCGAGGGCAAGCTGTTCCATTGGTTGATTGTGCTCACTGTCAGAAAGTTTCTCCTTGTTTCCAGGTTAAATCTCTCCTTGTTCAGTTTCTATCCATTATTCCTTGTCTGGCCTACAGAAGCTTTAGAAAATAGCTTGACCCCTTCCTCCCTGTGGCAGCCCCTCAAATATTGGAAGACGGCTATCATGATCCTTCTCTTCACTAGACTAGCCATGCCCAGTTCATATGTTTTAGTCTCCAGTCCCCTAATCATCCTGGTTGCTCTTCTCTGTACTTTTTCTAGAGTCTCAACATCTTTTTTATAATGTGGTGAGCAAAACTGGATGCAGTACTCTAGGTGTGGTCTTACTAAGGCTTTATAGAGTGGTATTAGTACTTCCCTTGATCTTGATTGTATCCCTCTGTTAATACAACTTTATTAGTTTTTTTGCATTAGTTTTTTTGGCTGCTGCTGCACACTGCTGGCTCATATTTAGCTGGTTGTCCACTAAGACTCCAAGATCCCTTTCACAGTTACTGCTATTGAGCCTGGTTTCACCCAGTCTATATGTGTACTTTTGGTTTTTCTTGCCTAAGTGTAGGACTTTACTTTTCTCTACATTGAATTTCATTTTGTTAGACACGGCCCAGTGTTCTAGTCTGTCAAGATCCATCTGGATCTTGAGCCTATCTTCTTGGGTGTTAGCTAGCTGCCAGCTTAGTATCATCTGCAAATTTGCTAAGTTCCCCTTCTATTATCTCATCTGTCGTTAATGAAGATATTGAAGAGTACTGGGCCTAAGACTGAACCTTGTGGCACCCCACTGCTTACTTCCCTCCATGTAGACTTAAAGACCCATTAAGGACTACTCGTTGAGTACGGTTTGTCAGCCAGTTGCGAGTCCATCTAGCAGTGGTGCTATCTATTCCACTTTTTTCTAGCTTACTAAGACGTAGGTTGTGGTCTACTTTGTTGAATGCTTTGCTGAAATCTATTATGTCCACAGTATTTTTCTGGTCTACTAATTTAGTCACTGTGTTGAAGAATGAAATAAGATTGGTTTAGCATGACCTGTTTTTAACAAACCCATGCTGACTGCTAGTTATTACTTTACTTGTTTCTAGATGTTGGCAGATCTGTTTTTTATTATCTTTTCCAGTATCTTCCCGGTATTGATGTTAGGCTGATTGGTCTATAGTTTCCTGGGTCTGTTTTTTTTCCTTTTTGAAGATGGGAACCACATCAGCTCTTTTCCAGTCCTCTGGTAGTTCCCGGTGCTCCAGGATTTTTGAAAGATATGGTGCAGTGGTTCTGAGATGACCTCGGCCAGCTCCTTTAAAACTCTGGGATGTAATCCATCAGGCCCCGATGATTTGTTTTCATCAAGATCAGACAGGTGTTCGCTTACTATTTTTTTGCTTATTTTAACTTTTATTTCTGGTCTGTCTTTTACAGTTAGGTTTTTGGTGGGTTGAGCTATAGTTTCTTTTTGCGTGAAGACAGATGCAAAGAATGAGTTAAACAGTTCTGCTTTCTCTCTGTTGCCTGTTACTTCCTTGCTGTCTTCTCTCTTTAGTGGACCAACTGTTTCCTTGATTTTTTTCTTGTTATTTATATGATGGAACAAACTTTTTTTATTATCTTTGACTTTAGTTGCAAGTCTTTGTTCGTTCTGAGCCTTTGCTATCCTGACTTCGTCTTTGCAGATTCTGGCTATCTGCTGATATTCTGCCTTAGTTGTATGTCCTTCTTTCCATTCTTTGTACTTGTTCTTTTTTTCTTTCAATTTGCCAGAGAGATCTTTGTACAGCCATGCTGGTTTCTTCTTGGATTTCTTGTTTTTCTTTCTCAGTGGCATTGTGCTGGTCTGGGCTTCTACGATCATACTTTTTAGAGTTTCCCAAGATTCTTGAGTTGTTTTCCCCTTTAGGATTTTCATCCATGGAATCTTTCCCAAGTTCTCTCTGAGTTTATTGAATTCACCTCTTTTAAAATCCAAGACTCTGGTCTCATTATGTTCTGTTGCTTGTGTTTGTGTTATGTTGAATTCTAGTATGACATGGTCACCCTTACCCAAGGTTCCTGCAGTTTCAACTCCCTCTATCACTTCTTCTCTGTTTGTAAGAATTAAGTCCAATATGGCTGTCCCTCTAGTTTCACTCTCTACCTTTTGGACAACAAAGTTGTCAGCTAGGTTGGTTAGGAACTTATTTGATTTCTCACTTGGTGCAGAATTAGTTTTCCAATTGATATTAGGATAATTGAAGTCTCCCATTACTATTGTTGTGTGTTTCCTGCATATGTTTGTGAGTTGGCTGGCAAAAAGGACATCTATTTTTTCTGCTTGATTGGGTGGCCTATAATATACACCTATGGCCATGTCATTCTTTTTTTCTTTTATATTGACCCATATGCATTCTAGGAGGTTTTCATCTTTGGTTTCATGCATTTCTGTAGCAATATAGTGGTCCTTTACATACAGTGCAACTCTACCTCCTCTTTTATGGGGTCTGTTTTTTTTAATAGTTTGTATCCTTCTACCAGTATGTTCCAGTTATGGGTTTCGTCCCACCAAGTTTCTGTTATTCCAACTATATCATATTTACCTTCATGTATTCTTAGTTCGAGTTCACCCTGTTTGTTCTCCAGACTTTGTGCATTTGTATATAGGCACTTGAGATCTTTATGTCTGACACTGTGTTTACTGTCTCTGTAACCTGTGTTGTGCCTGCCTGCCCCTACTTTCTTGCCACCTGTTTGATTAATGCACTTGGTATGGCACTCACTATTAAATACTTGGTTTTGATTGGCATCAAGGTTGATAATCTTATCTGCACAAACATCTATTTTGCATGCACTGGTATCCTTATTAGTTTTAGGTTGCTGTGGACAGAAATGTTCTGGATCCATTAATTCTCTGTCCCCGCTGTTCAGTTTAAATGTTTATCCAGGAAATCTGTGAATTTAATGCCAAGTATCTCAGTCCCTTTCTTTGATGGATGCAAACCATCTCTTTTGTACAGTTTTTCATTGGACCAGCTGCCGACATCATGACTAATAAAACCAAAGCCTTCCCTTTTACACCACTCCTTTAGCCACACATTAAACTCTGCTACATGCTGCCCTTTCCCTTTTTGTTCCTTGTATACTGGTAGAACCTCTGAAAAGATAAGCCTACAGCTAAGTTCATACCCCAAGTTCTGGAAGTCTTTCTTTCTTTCTTTTCTTTCTTTTGTAAATTTTACTTGAGTTTTAAAAAGAATACAAATAAAACATCTTTTTTGAAAGTAGCGTAATCCCGGGTTACATTTCTTCGTACAGACACAAATTCAGGTTCATGCTCATTTTTATATTCTATTCCATATCTTATTACTATTTTACATTTTCTGCATAGCTTCTCCCCTCTTTTAATTTTCTCAATTTTATTTTAATTATCTCATCTTAATTCAAATCATTGTATTTATATTTTTGTCTGTCCTGTTTCAATTATCTATCTATTTCTCATTAAACAAAATTTCTCCTGTAGTTACTGATTGGAGTATGATGCCTTTATATCTTTTCCCTAAAGTTGTAACATTCAATATAATACATAACTTCCATTCAGATTCTGCTTGGTACATTCTTAAAATACACACTGTATTCTTTAAAAAAGAAAAAATTATAAATGTATATAATTAAAACAACATTCCATTCCAATTCAATTCTATCATTAATATTAATATTCATTAAAGTCTTAACATCTTTAACATTACTTTTCAATTAAATATCATACTTCTATGGGAACAATTATAAGCTTTCCATGGTTAATTCCCCCCCCCCCACTTATATTTTATAAAACATTAACTACTTAAAATGTTCCCGTTCCTTCCTAATTCAATTTTCTCATTTATTTTATTTCACTTATTTTATTCACAAACGTTTCACTAAATTACATGAACTATTTTATCCCTCATTTTAATCATACGTTGTTTCCAATTTTCTAAAGTTATTTCTATTACTAATATAACAATACAATCTTATGTACCTTTACAGAATCCCTTTTTCAGTTAGATTTTCACCCATTATCTCTAAATAGGTCCTGTTTCTCTATATCTTGCTCCGGTCCTTTGTAACTTCTTTTCCTTACCTTCTTCCCTCTCTTCTTCTCTCTCCCTTTACCCCCTTGTCTCTCTACCTCTATTTCTCTCTTCTGTATTCCCCTTTTCTGTTGCTTTCCAGTATTATACTTATTTTTTGAATTATTTTTCTTTTCTTTGGTTGTTTTTTTAAGTCTTAAATTCTCCATTCTCTTTCCCCTCTTTCCTTTTTCTTCCCCACATAGAATTGCTTGTTCATTAAAGATGGCTTCTTCTTTGTCCCAGTCTTGTTTTGCAGTCGTATCTTGTTGTTTCTCATAGTTCCAAATCTCCATTTCTAAGAATTGAAAACGAAGCCAAAAGAACCCTTCCTTCTTGTGCATCTTCTTTGTACTTTTAAGTTTCATTTTCAATTCATCCAGAAGTGGTGCCATTGTATAAATTTTTAAACAACCACCCGATTGATTTTAGTCATTCAAATATAATAACCAAAAATCCAAAGATCACCAAATAATCCAAATACACGCAAGCTGTTTCTTTTTTGCTCTTTTTTTTCACTTTCTCTTCCTGGGGTTACTATTTAGTTGCAAAGTTTCAGTTAAAATGTATCTTTTAGAAGTCTTGTTGAAGTTTTACTGTAGATTCTTTTTAATTCCAGGCAGTCTCCTCCCTCTTCCAGATCCTGCCCTTACTCTTTTTCTCTCCCTTCCTGCTTATGAAAAAGAAAAATTTTAATGTCCAGAAATCTTTATTATCCCTTTGGCATTTTGTTTTATTTTCAGCTTAATTGCCTATTGATGTCAAAGCGGATTTTTCCGATTTCTTATTTAAGTCTCTTAGTTGTCAGTATAGGGAAGGAGAGAGAAGAAAAAAAAAGCCAAACCTTTCCCTTTTCACTTTCCTTCGCTGCTTCCGACTCTTCTTTGGGTGCGATGTTATTTTTTGTAAGTTTAAATTCCAGGGTACCTTAAGTGTTGCTTTTACAATTTAACCCGGTCAGCCAAAACTTTCACTTCTTATCTTCCTCCTGCACATTCTTTTCCGGTCGAGTTCTCCTTTGTAGTGGCCATTTCTGACCACCGCTGCAACCGCCTTCAGGAAAGGGAGTAATGGCCAGCTGAGGAGGAGAGATGCGGCTCTCCTCAACCCTGCTGGCGGTCTCCCCCCTCTTCACCACCTCTACGGGGTGGCTTAGCCCTGAAACCAGCCGCCTCAGGGTGCTCCAGTGGCGAGCCCAGAACAGAAACCGCGCACGATCGCGGATTTCTGTCTGTCACCGAAGCCCTTCAAACCGGAAGTCCAAGCTCTGGAAGTCTTTCTGAACAGAAAGTACATCCTTCTGGGACAGATCATTTGTACCAAGATGTATAATAGCATCAACATCACAGTCCTTGCTGGCATTCTTGACTATCTTAAGAATACGCTTCTTGTCTCTGCTGGCAGTAGCACCTGGTAGACACTTGACCTCTTTCAAAACCAAAACTTTCTGAAGGTGGACAAAGTAAAAATATTCACAGGATAAGGACATAGTGACACAAAGCATTATTTGCTTACCATGCTTTCTAGACTACTGAAAAATACTAGCCTTCTATTTTGAGATAATTTGAGTATAAAGTTTGGTAGCCTTAATTATCTGTTGGCAACCTCTCCTACTAATCTCTAACCAGAAGTTATAAAGGCAGTTATAACACATCAAAACCACAGGAATTTAAAATTACAATGAGGTCTTGTTTTACGGTTGGTTCATATTAACATTTCCCTTCATACATGTTTTTATGAATGTTATTGGGCAGAATGTCAAGTGGAAAAATATGCTGTATACTGTTCCTGTTAGAGCAACCACCTAACTGGCTGGATGAATGGAACTGTCTGTACAGACCATAAAAGATCAATAAAAAAGGAGTCCTTGTTGACTGAGCTAAAAGATACCTTTGGGAGAAGGATAATCTATTTCTGTAGACAACATTAAAAAAATAGAACAAATGCCAATGAACCAACATTCTCTTTTCCAACCTTGCCATTTAGCACAGATGGAAATTACTATTTAAGAGAGACTTTCAAAAATATTTTTCCCTAGTATATTAATTTCCAAGCATGCCACAAATGCAGTTATAAGCATATAAACTGATCATATATTTTGTCTCATTCTGCATTACCAAAAGAATGTAGGCTTCAGTTTATGTCCTATGATAGGTACAATATCCCAGGAGTTCATTTACAATAATTTTAAGCACTGGCACTTTTCCTTATTCCAAATAATATGAAAACCAAAACATCTTCCATTTGAAAACAGGCTTATGCTGGAAAGATATGAACCATGGTAGTAGAGTATTTTTGTGGCATTTAAAAAAATGCCTTCTGAGGCATTTCCCTATTGAATTGTAAGGAAGAAGGAGTAAAACTTTCCAACAGTAAGGACTATTTCAGCAAATGTACAGATAAACAAACACCTGTTTGTGCTAACACAGGACGATTTAGTACCCATCCGGTTGAGAAAGCTGTATCTGTCAGATACTCAGCTGGTGGCTTAAAATCCCAGTATACAAAAAGTTAGGATGGGGAAGAGGAAAAAAAATGCTACAAAGCTACCCTTATCAGTTCTGCAAAGTGACACTGACTCACACTGGGCTCTTGGGCTAAAAGAAAGCCTCTTTTCACAACCAATGAAAGATTATCTGGTTGAATTTTTTTCTTCATGCCCTTCTAGCAATTGCTAGCATTACCCAGCTGGAAATGCCAAGGGTCTTTGGCAGTCCCATTTTTTTTCTCTTCCGAAAAGGAAAAGAACAAACTATAATTTGGTTACGCCAGGAAGGAGACTTTGTTTTTTAATTATCAGCACTCCCGCAGGGCTTCCAAGGTAACAGAACTCAGTATGTACAACTAAAGCCATATACTCATATTTAAAATGATACCAGTTAATAAAAATGCAGGCAATGTTTTTAATTAGTAGTTGAGGCAATGGAGTTACAGGTTCAAGTCAAAAGGTCAATCTCTGGCAGAGTTACAAGAACTGGCCAAGTTGTCAGTTGGTTTCTTGGCTGGAAGGGTTGATGGTCTTTCTTAGAATAGTCAGAGCAGCTTTCTTTGGAATACTTTATTCATGACCTTAGAGCAGCCAACTCTCTGAAAGTGTTCAACTGAGGCAGGGGAGGAGGAGGGGGAGGAAAAAATGAAAATCAGAGAAGCCACTCTCTTCCTTGCAAGGAATAACATAGAATCAGAATATCTATCCATCCTTCCCTCTCCCTTCCTTACCCTACCCTGCCTTGCCCACTGCCTTGGAAGTGCACATGCTTCCACTTGTATTTTCCATGTATTAACAGTTCTTCTCAAAACCTCTCTTCTTGTGAACTATGGAATTATTTTCTCACTCCTGTGGAAGGGGGGGGGGCACAGCCATTGCATAAATTGGGTCTTTTGATTCTTTTTCATGGAGTATTTCACAGGGGGGAAAAAAGCCCGCAAAGATCTTCATGTATCCATGGAGGAAGAGCCTTTCGGTTATCCATGCTGTTGATTTTGCTAAGAGCAAGTAATTCTTTTTCTAACACCAATTACAAAATTAGCAGTCTCTAGTGGTGTGGAAAAGAACTCAAGAGTTGCCCGGACAGTGCAAGAAAAGAGCTGAAGAAATTTCTCAGATGCAGTCAAGAGTTACACGAAAAGTTGCAACAACTCTTGATTCAGGGAACCTTGTGGCAATAGTGAGACTCCAGTTGTGCTTTTTCCCTTCTTGGTGAGTATGTAATATGAAACTTTACATCTCCAGGATACTAACAACAAAAAGAGAGAGTGCCAGCACGCATGCACACGCAGGCAGAGAAAGCAGCTGGCTGTCAGTAACAAGGATAAGAGAAACAGAGGAGGGAGATATGCGTTGAGAATCAAAAATGCAATGGGAGCTGACATGAAAGGGCAGTGACAGAAAAATACAAAGGACAGAGAAAACAGAAAGTTCTTCAACACCACTGGAGAAAAGCTCTTCTCAAACAGAATCACAGAGGAAGATTGATTTGTTCAACTTACAGTTGTATACAGAGTTCAACGTAAGTGTTTGTAAATGGAGCTTGCCAGAGGAAAGTGTGTAAAAAGGACACACCGGGGCAGGGAAGTGCAGGGTGGGGAGATAAAGGCTTTTTGCTGGGCTGGCAAAGTTGCTCTGCAGGAAAAGTGTGTTAGCAGATCAGTTTCTGCACGTTCCCTTGTATTCTTATTTCTTAGAAACTCAAAGCACTGAGAACTTAAATTGGTAAAGGAAAAAAATAGCAACTACTACTTGAACATTTTTCTTATGCATGCAAAAGTAAAAAGTAACTACTTAAATTGGTAACGGAAAAAAATAGCAACTACTACTTGAACATTTTTCTTATGCAAGAAAAAGTAACATATATTCCTTGCTACTTTGAAATTTATGCATTATCCTAAACAAATAAACTAGTACTATGAACGAGAATTTAGGAAATATTTTCAGGAATTTTCTAGTCTTGGTCTATAAGGCATTTTCAGACAATCAGCTATATAGATGTTCAAGGAATACTTTGGAACTTGCCAATCGTTATTACTGTAGAACTTTTTTCTGAAAGAGTGAAATCTTTATCTTCAGGAAGAGAGCTCTATTTCTGTTGCACAACCGCTGAAATTTGACTCACAGAATTGGACATTGTACCAAATAGAGAAAAAAAAATATCAAAATTTGTATGCTTTTATTTCACTCTCCAGCAGTGTCAGAAGGGGAATAGCTGCATAAATATCTTTTAACAAAATCAGTTATTAAGGAATTCAATGTTAATTTATGTTGATGTGTAATTTATTATTACTGTTGTGTAGACAATGTAAAGGAAAAAGCTTCAGCTGCTCTAAGAGCCGCATTACATTTAGTAATATTCTTTAAAACAGTGACATCTTTGTTTTAGGTTTGGACTGCTCTAAGAAATAGCAGAGACCCTGTGCTTGTTTGAGGACGGAAACACTTCTTTCAAATATCTTTTGAAGCATGCAAAGCCTAAGCAGAGTATAATTTCAGAACAGATTGGTATTTTATGGAAAATTGAGCTTTTTTTTTATTAAGAAGCACTGACTAGATTAGTGTGGTGTTTGAATAATGCAGGTATTTTTTAAAAAGCAACTGGATCAATTAGTGACATGGTCACAATGGGCTACATAAGGTCGCTACAATAAGGAGCAAATTCACTTCCAAAATGAACTGTAATGTTACTGTTTTGCCTATCTGCATATTCAAAAGCATGGCATATCTGCTGATACTCATCCACCAATATGCCAATGCTCCTGTTGCTAACCTGTCTGGATTGGCAAATTTCTGTGTAAGAAAAAAAAATGAAGCATTAAAAGGGCAACTCCCAGAAACCTGTAGGATGACATTCCAAACATTGTGGATAATATATAGATTCCTCCAAAAATCTTCAAAAGAAGACCAGCCTAAAGCTCGGATAAATTCCACAGTAAATTTGACCTAAAGAAATCTTGGCACGGGCTTCTGTACAATAAAAATATGGTTGTTCTCTCATTTACCCTGTGCTAACAAATGAACATGAGTACTCACTTAACATTAATCAAATATTCATTTTACTGTTCATTAAGAAAGATCTGTATTTGGAGGTGGTCAAACATGCATTGATTGGCTTGATCTAATATTATAATTTGGTTTTTTTCTTATTCCTATTTTTAGGGTTATACATATTTATACTTTTTCATGTAAAAGATTTTTGAAGCTGATTTTGTATTTTGTTTGTAACAAGTGCTGTTAGTATATGTTATTACTGCATCCTGTAAGTTGGCCAAAGGCATCAATCTAGTTGGCAGCATATACATTTTCTAAATATATACATAGATAACTCTAACCTACAAAAGCATAAGTTGCAATACATATGTTATCCTTCAAGATATAATAACATACATAATTATTTTAACTGTAACAGGCTATCATCTTTAAAAGATTTAAAGAGAGCTTTGAATCTGAAGAGTTTTTGTCCAAGAAATTGGGGAGACTTGTGGAAAGAAAAGAAAAATGTTTTTGTAAAGGAACATTGAGGTACAATTTGATATTTTCTGTCAGTTTCTATCCAAGCCTGCCATCACCACATTATATTATCAGCCTCCAGCTAATACCAACAACTAGTAGAAGTTATTGTCTAAAAAAATTAATAATCAGTTGTGGCAGAGGGCTAACTATACATAATCTGAATATACTGTATAAACTATACATAATCTGAATTTTAGTTTAAGGACTTCCAAAACTGCTTTTCAAAATGTAAAAACTAATTGAGAATTTTCTCCAAGATCTAAACAGTTATAGGGAGATTAATTTAAAAAAATGAGAGGCCCAAGCAGCTAAGCTGCAGAAATAAAACAACAACAGGCTTCTTAGGAATTTGGCATCAACTGGGGCTTGAAGATAGTTTGTAACAGCAGTCCCAAACAAAACAAACAGATCCAGAACTGTATAAAAACAGAGGCAACAGTCGCCAGACTACATTTAATTAGCAAAGGGACACTTCATATCAAAATACACAACAGAACAAAAAACAACATTGAGATGTGCAAGGTTCAACTAGATGTTATTTATACTATATCTCATCCTTCCATTTAAAGAGTTAATGATAGATATAATAAAGGCAAAGTTAAAACACGGTAAAATTGGAACAAGTGAAAACGTAAATATCTGAGTTTATTAAGCCTACAAAAAGACTTTGTTTGTTTGTTTGTTTGTTTGCATTAATGTAAAACATTTCAGTGGTAAGCTCCCATAGGAAGAAAGGACCATATTTGTAGTTAATATTCCTTTCACTTCCAAAGGGATAGAGATCGATGGAAAAATCTTTGAGGAATATCTTAATCTTTAGACAGATTTGTGTGAGTAAATTTTGTCTTTAGAAATCCTTTTCTGTCAGCTAAATTGCAATGGATTGTTGTTGTGGGGAAAATATGAGGAAGAAGGTATGCTGGATATGATCACTGTCTTGAATTATTTGCAAATCTATTAAAGCTGGGTACAAAATAAAATAAATAAATAATTCCATTTGCATAGGTCAGTCATTTAAATTTCTTTCCATTATTGCCTCTACATTTTCTGGATAAATTTTACATTTGTTAATGGTTCTTTCATAACAATCTTGGGTTCTAGGACTAAAAACTGAAGTTTTTCTCATTTTGTGTGTTGGCAATATAGGCTTCTAAACTATCTGTTGTATCAGCTTTTTTCTAAATATGCAGCAACATAAGAGAATAAATCGGAGGTTTAAAAACTCTATGTTACCCTTGATCCTGGTTTAGATAACTGTGTAATATGGGATAACTCATAGTCTCAAGCCTTCTGACTCGTAAGGTATGTGACAACATAAGAAATAACTGAATAATACTGTTACAGAACTCAAGACATCGTGGAGATGCTCATTTTAATCATATAAGGTCTCTGTGCTTAAAAATAAGACAATTTGCTCAAACTCACCAGAAAACAGGTTTGCTTCAGTAAGGATCTGCCTTACTGAAATACTTTAGTCACTTTTTGTTGGTGGAGATAAAAATTAACCAAATTTCTTTTTCTTTGTATATGAAGCTAATTAGATCAAACTACTAATATAATGGTCTGGGTGACAATACAGCATAAAGTTTCAAATAAGTCTATAGTCTTGATGGAAAGAAAAGCCTCAAGCTAAATTATCCACAATAGGACCTTTTCCAGAGTTCCCTAATTGTCTTAAACTTTTGATACAAATTCAGGTTCAATGTGGATCCAGCTGATCTTAGGGTTTTGTGTCTTTTTGCTAAACTGTTATGCTACTGTTTAGAAGATTCAGTAAGGAGGGGGTATAATTAAATTACTATTAAATTATTAATTAAGTAGGAGAACTACTATTGTCTTTCTCTAGCTAGAACTCTTGCTGCTATTAGCTGAAAACAAAGAATGGAAGGAAGGCTAAATAAAAAAGAAGATTCCAGAGAAGGCTAAAAGACAGGGAGGAAAAACAGTCCAATTTTCTGTGGCCAAAAGAAAAGAAAAGCATCCAACATTTGGCCAGAAATGTATGCAGCAGCTAAAAGGAAACATGCAATTTAAAACACATGTCTTGACATAAGAATCCTTACTTGCATTGCCAGCTGTCATGTAATAAAGAGGCCTCTTGGTCTTCTAAAGTGGTGTTTTTCAGCCTCAGCAACTTTTAAGGTGTGGACTTCAACTCCCAGAATTCTCTGCCAATAAGCTGGAGTCCACAACTACCAAATAGCTTTTAGCAGGGCTAGGCACAACAACAGGCTGGCATAGTGCCGTTCACTTTACGAAAACTTTGAACAATATCTAGATGAAACATTAACACAAAAACTAATTTTCTTTTATTTCTATAAGTATCTGGACTTCATCCCTTTTGTGAAAATAACATTGGCCGCTTCTGAATATCTGTATCATTATACTCACTTGAAGAGACCACTTGAAGAGACAGCACTTTAAAACAGTGGGGTAAAGCACTTTCAGGCCATTGTAGAAACAAACACCCCAGTAAAGTTCTGAATGTATGCACATGACCGTAACCTGCTGATTTGTTATCCTGTGCTGCTTCTTGAGGAATCAAAAAGCAAAAATAATAAACCCCTAATTCAGGTTAATGGGGCAGGACAGACAAGTCTAGAATACGTGCATACAAAAACAGGTGAAAAAACATCTGTACAAATTTTTGCTAATTAAAAGAGTTTTCCTTATTTTCCCAAAGGAGGCCCATTTTCAAACCACTTCCTACAACAGACAAGCTTTGTTCCAAGGGGTACACTTAAGAAAGGCTCTTTTAAGCTAGCTAGCCAGACCGTGTTGGGCTCTTGCACATAAGGCGAGGAAATGAACAATGCGATCCCTGCATCCAACTGTTCAGTATAAGCAACTGGCAGTTTTAATAAAATAATTTCACTCTTAGATTCCATCAGGAACAACTAATTCTATGGCTTAGAGGAACAGTGGGCTGTGTGATCCTCTGTAATGTTTCCTCTCTCTTTAGATTTTTGGAAGCATAGAAAGGGGACCTGCATATGCATGAATGAAAAACTTGCCTTATTTTTTTTTTGTGTGTGTAATAAATTCATAATAATAGAAAAGAAGCGATGCTTCATCACACGTGCAAGCTACTCAGTCCAGTCAGAGGGGATTGCAGTTCTCAGAGAGCTCAGCTAACAATCTGCATGTCCTTGTGTAAGTTAAAAGAAAATGCAGAGTGAAAGAGAATTTGAGAAAAGGGGCGTTGGTCCTATCTGAATGCTTCTTCTCGGGGAGCCGAAGGGAGAATCCAGGATGGGTAGTCTCTAGTCTCATAGCTCTGCAGACCGAGTTGAAAAACTGATGACACGCCCCCTGGTGACAGTCCCCAGTTCTGAACAACGTCGAAGCGAATCCAGCTGCTCCTCATCCTCTAACAGATAGCCTATTTGATACTGCAAGAAAAAAACATTTCCTCCCTACTCCAACCAGACAGAATACAGGGTGGGACTGGATTCTCCCTTCGGCTCCCCGAGAAGAAGCGTTCAGGTAGGACCAACGCCCATTCTCCACTGAGCCGAAGGGAGAATCCAGGATGGGACATACCAAAGCTGGCTGATGGCTGTCCTATGGGAGGGAACTGGATTGGTCAGAGGTCCCCACTTCTACATGAACACCCTGCAGGACTCGTCTTCCAAAGGACACCTCTGCTGAGGCAAAGGAGTCAATTTTATAATGTCTTATGAATGGGGTCACAGATGACCAAATCGCAGCTCTACAAAAGTCCAGAACCGAAGCCTGCATTGCCCAGGCTGCAGTGGTCGCTGCAGTGGTCGCTGCACTCCTGGTTGAGTGCGCAGTGATTCTCCTGGGCACAGGAAGAGACAGTAACTCATAGGCCTTCGCAATACAGGCTCTAAGCCAGCGACCCACGGTAGATGGTGTCACCCTGCGACCCAAAGTTGACGGCTGAAAGGAAACGAACAGGGCTTCAGTCCTCCTAAAAGAGGAGGTTCTTTTGATGTATATACAGAGGGCCCTTCTAAGGTCCAAGGTGTCCCATTTTCTCTCCAGTGCATGGGTAGGCCCTGGACAGAAGTCAGGCAAAATCAACTCCTGTGAGCGATGGAATAAGGAGTTCACCCTGAGCAGAAAGGTAGGGTCCAACCGCAGAACCACCCTGTCTGCATGGAATACACACAGATCCTTCCTGATGGATAAGGCCGTCAACTCCGAGATACGCCTGGCTGAAATAACGGCCACTAAGAATGACACCTTGCACGTGAGTAGGCAAAGACTGACTTCACGCAAGAGTTCCAATGGGGGAGAAGTCAGTGCCTGCAGGACCCTAGGCAAATCCCAGGTGGGGAAACAGTGGACCACTGGTGGCTTCAAATTAGTGGCTCCCCTAAGGAAGGCTTACACCCTGGGGAGTTGGGCCAGAGTGGTTGAGTCCTTGACAGAAAAAAACCGAGGCCAAGGCAGCCACCTGTCTCTTCAAGGTACTGGGGGCAAGACCTCTGTCCAACCCGTCCTGCAGGAACTCTAACACATTTGCCACAGACGTAGCAGTAGGTTCCAATAGGTGACTGGCACACCAGCCACAGAAAATCCTCCACGATGCGTCGTATATCCTGGTCGTGGAAGGTCTTCTGGCCGCCTGGATGGTCTGAATGACCTTTCTGGAAAACTACTCCTGTTTCAGGAGCACCCGCTCAAGCGCCAGTCAACCGAAACCAGGCTGGATCCGGGTGCTCAATTGGGCCCTGGCTGAGGGAGATCCTGTGCAGGGGAATTTTCCAGGGTCTGGCAACCGACTGGCCCACCAGATAGGTGAACCATGGGCGCATGGGCCAGTAAGGGGCTACCAACAGAACCTCCGCCCTCTCTGTCAGTACCTTTCTGATTGTTCCCGGAATCAGGGGAAGGGGAGAAGGCATAGAATAGCCCTTGGGGCCATCTGCACTGGAGAGCATTGACCCCTTCTGCTCCCGGTGCTGGGAACCGTGCAAAGAACCTCGGGAGCTGCGAGTTCTCTGGAGATGCAAAGAAATCCAAAATCGGATGGCTGAACCGTTCCGTCATCTCCTGGAACAGACTGGGATGCAGTTGCCATTCCAACTGGTCGACTGTGGGCCTGCTCAACCAGTCTGCTTGCACATTGGAAACTCCTGAGATGTTTTCTGCTCGCAGGGACAACAGGTGTCTCTCCGCCCACCTGCACAACCGAGTCGCCTCCTGCATTAGAGATCTGGAGCGAGTGCCCTCTGCCGGTTTATGTGGGCCTTGGTGGCCAGATTGTCTGTAAGGAGAAAAACCTGTCTCCCCATCACCTGCTGCCTTAGATCCTTGAGAGTTAAGCGGGCAGCCCTGAGCTCTAGCCAATTTATGTTGTGGGCGAGCTCCTCCCGTGACCACCTAACCTGGACTCCCAGGTGGGCCCCCCAACCATACAGACTGGCTTCGGTGGTGATGGTAATCCTCTGGGACTCCCTGTTCAAGCAACCCTGATCCATGGCTCGGGAGTGCCACCAATGGAGAGAATAAAGAACCAGCAAGGGGACGTGAACCCTCCTTGGTGAGTCACCCCTGCCCGCCTTCTGGTAGGGGAGCAGGAACCACTGCAGGGGCCAGGCAGGAAGCGGGGCCTGGGATGATCCCAGTGCATGATATCATCTTGCCGAGAAGTTGAGACAGCAAGACAGAGACAGGCACCTCTCTGTCAGACAGGATCTGTGATGTGATGTCCCTTATACTGTCTCAACGCTCCTGTGAGAGAAAGACCTGGACAGTTAAGGTGTCTATGATAGTCCCCAAATGCAAGAGATGGTTCGATGGTACTAGGTGGCATTTGTCCAGGTTTATCGAGAACCCATGCTCTCGAAGAATCCTGATTGTCGACATCATATCCTTCTCTGCCTGGGGTCTGGAAGAGGATGCTATCAGGATGTCGTCTAAATAGCATAGGATCCTTATGGGTAAGGATCTGAGGTATGCCACTACGGCTGCCAGGAGCTTGGTAAAAGTCCGTGGGGCTGATGACAGGTCGAACGGGAGAGCCCTGTATTGAAAATGGTGGCTGCCATAGCAAAACCTCAGGAACTGACGGTGGTTGGGGTCTATGGGCACATGGGATGTAGGCCTCTGTCGGGTCTACCGAAGCCTACAGGCCCTGTAGGATAGAGTGGAGGGAGTGCAATTACAATTAGTTCAAAATATAGTGACTCACATAACTTCTGGCCTCCTGGAGGTGAAAATATACAACATTTGGTTTTTCAGACCTTGACTTGGTTGCCTATTGGTTTTCGAGTTTTCAACCTATAAAGCCCTTTATGACTTGGCATCTGGACACCTGCAGGACTGCCCACTCAAAACCAGTAGTGTGTGCTTCTATGAAACAAAGGTGAAGCAGACGCTGACATTAAATTGGTGAAGGGGCTCTGCACAACACATAGCGTATTTCACTTAGTGGAGTCTTAGGATCAATATGCTGCTACCAAGGACAGTGAACTTCCGAATATTCCTTGGAAGAATGTCTAAGAAATTCCTTCTACAGAGCATATTCTGGAGAAAGAAGTCTGCTCCATCATCAGGGTTTGGAGAAACAACCTAAAGGTTGAGGATACCTACATAACTATCTGCAATTTATTACCACCTGACAGGAAAGCACACAGGAAAAACAAGTTTAAAATCATTACTATAGCATACCTAAAGGTGGTTTTTCAAGAGGCAACTGGACTTTCTGGTTTTTCTTTGAAGAAGTTTCACTTCTCATCCAAGAAGCTTCTTCAGCTCTGGCTGGATGGTGAGGAATGGAAGGATTTATACTTCTTGCAGACAGCTAGTCATTTGCATTCTAGAGTAGAGTTCTTTCGTCTTCAAAACCAGAAAGTCCAGTTACCTCTTGAAAAACCAAATTTGGAACAATGACCTGGATGATTGAGAATCTCCACAGACATTTACTATACCATACTATTATATAAACAAAATATCAATATTGCTTCACGCTGTAATGAATGTTTGTATGAGCTGAACTGCAATTGCATTTCAATGGAGAAAGTGGCATTCAAAAAGAAGAAAGCTAGCTTAAGAACAGTTCATTTTTAAAGTGGCTGGATTTTTCTATTGGAGAATTGTTTATTAATGGAATGGTATACAATAGTGCATTGCTTATTATGTATTTTGCTTAGAATAAGCAAATAACTCCATAATTTTGACTTTAAAAGCTGCATCCGAATGGAGAATGAGAGGAATTCTCCAAATCCCCAACCATAATTTATAAAAGGAAAAGCTAATGCAGAATGTTACCAAATTATCCATTTTCGGAATATGCTTTATATTCAGTTCACTATTTTAGGCTGGTATTTTTTCATTGTTTTATAGGTACTGCAATGGAAATCTACATCTAAAATAGGCTTTGCAAAGGAAATCTACATTTAAAAATATCAATTTAGGAAAAAATTAGTCTTCTTTACCTGCAATCCCACAAGCCACCATTAATTATTATCATATGCTCCAAATTTTTTCTAAGTCTTGCAATGACACACTTTTTACTTTCTCACATTAAATCCTATAAACTTAATTAGATTTTTGCCAATTCAAATCCTTCAGTTTGCAAAAGTATTTATACATGATAGAAGAATGGCTTAGAATTCCAAGATTTTGTATGAACACAGTTAATTACTGTTTTCAAATTTTTACCCATGTTAATATAAATGCTGAAGAATCAACAGTAAACCCATAATTCATTGGACTTAGGCGGAAGATGCCTATTAAATATGACTTTTAAAGTCTAAAACACACAGTACTCCTTTACATAAAAATATTGTAAAGAGACTGAAATGATACTATAGCAGTATACTATCTTAATGGCTTCGCAGAACCAGTCATGAAAAATGCATATTTTTTCAGTCTTGGATTAGATCAGGGGTGTCAAACTCAAGACCCGGGGACCGGATCCAGCCTGCAGGGTGCTTAGATCTGACCCACGGGGCTGCCCTGAAAACAGTGAAGAACTGGCCCGCAGTGCCTCTGCCAGCGAAAATGGAGCGCAGCCCACCTGGGCTCCGTTTTCAGCTTCAACAACGTCCTGCAGCCTTCTGCCAGAGAAAACAAGAGGCCTGGGGAGGCCGAGTGCTCCATTATCGCTGGCAGAGGGCTGCAGGAGGCTGTCACAGTCAAAAATGGAGCCTTGAGTGACATCGAGCTGGCCACGCCCACCCTGTCTACACACACACACACCGACTACTACCCCAGCCCCCCAAGATCAAACACAACCCTAATATGGCCCTCAATGAAATTGAGTTTGACAACCCTGGATTGGATTATTTGCTAACTATGAGTAGTTTTAATCCATGTGATTAATCAGCATTTACACCAATGAATATCAGAACTCTTTGCCTTGCTAAGTGTTTTTCCAGTGAGACCGATCTATCAGGGCAACCTGGTCTACCCAAATATGGGATGGAGCATACTGCTGCCATTTTTGCCTTTTAGCCCCAATCCAGGAGCCTTCACAGGTAAGCAAAGGGGGTTCGAATCCCAGAAGGGTATGGCTAGCTGATGAGAGCTAAAAAGCTTGAAATAGCTATACTAATCTCCCTTTATTTTTTTGTCGGTAAATTTAACTCTTCTTGCTTTTGGCCTAAAATTGATATTTCACATTTGAAGATCAGAGTATACTTGGAAAGTGAATGCTAGAAAGCATTCTTCGACTTACAATCATTTGTTTAATGACTGTTTGAAAAATTACTTCTGACCAGTTTTCACATAACGATTATAGTATCCCTGTGGTCATGTGATCAAAATTTGGGCACTAGGCAACTGGCATGTATTTATCACAGTTGCACTGTCATGCACTGTTATATGTGTTCACCAATTGTAACCTTCCCAGCCAGCTTCTGACCAAGCAAAGTCAATGGAGGAAGCCAGATTTTGCTTAATGACTGCATGATTCACTTACCAATTGCAGTGATTCATTTAACAACTGTGCAAAAAGGTTGTAAAATGGGATGTGACTCATTTAATAACTGTCTTGCTTAGCAACTGAAATTTTGTGCTCAATTGTGATTGTAAGTTGAGGATTACCTGCAATCACTCTTGCTAGCCTAAAAATAGTAAAAGTATGGTACCTTCATAATCAATGATATTTTTAAAAAATCATCAATAGTTTTTCTGCTTATAGGCATTAAAAAATTTTCTTGCCTTTTACAAAATGATTCCTTGCCTTTTACTAAATTGCAACAGTCATTCCAACATTAGCTCTGAAACTTATTTTCACATAGTTTGCTTCTGTAAAAGCTTCAGAACTTAATTCCACTGAACATGCATTAATATCACATGTTGATTATACATATTTTTCCTGTGACATTTTTATATCTTTTCATGCCCTAGCTACGGTTTTCTTATTGCAACATCTACACAGTGCATTCATAAAAATATTAAACTTTTGTTTAATACTTCATAAATATCTGGTAGTTTCTTTAGACATTACTCATTACAAATGTATGGAACTAATACCCGAATTCTAATTTTTAACCAATTCTTTTTTTCCCCCACCTCACTTTAAGCATGATTGATTAAATATCTCTGAAAAAGTGTAGGGCTTATCTTGGAAAGCCTTGAGAAGAGGAAGAGGCCAATTAAATGTTCAGGCA
This sequence comes from Notechis scutatus, assembly GCF_049901735.1. Lineage (NCBI taxonomy): Eukaryota > Metazoa > Chordata > Lepidosauria > Squamata > Elapidae > Notechis > Notechis scutatus. The sequence goes on along the minus strand of NC_142010.1, from coordinate 111,175,664 downwards.
GGAGAAACAGCAGCTCAATTGTGAGAAAGTAGAAAGTGCGCAGTGAAAAATAGCTCTGTTTTGATTTTGTTTAAGATTAATATGTGGAACAGAGAAACTCTTAAGAGGCTTTCAAGACTCTGCCACTATGTCCTATGACAATAAAGAGCATTTCTAGGTTTCCTGCTATCCCATTTCTACTTGAACACCAATCCTTGTGACAATTAACAGAAATACAAACTGATATTTTATGCATTGAGAGAACTCCCAGAAACAATGCAGCTTTAGTAACATTAACATCAGTAATGTCCAGAATGAAAAAAAATATTCTGTACATCTGCAGAAAGAAAGAAAAACTGTGCAGAGTGCAACAATTAATACTTATTTTTGAGGAAAATCTGAGCAATTTGTTATCTGGATTGATCTATCTAACAACAGCCAGGTTTTTACAAATCCCTTGGAAGCAGCATGGAAGCAATCTTCACCATGAGAAACAGGCTTTACCAAAGGAGGGCGCCCCACACAGAGAACACTTGCTATCATGTCCCTCATGGTATCTCTTGAGAGAATATGAATATAAAATATAAGATTAAAGTGATAAAACCAAAATACTATATTTCATTCTCATTCCTTCTTCTTGATTTCAGTCAAAAAACAGCATAGAAAACAGATATCACCAAACAATAGCACCATATAGAAAATATCTATTTTCCTCATGTTTTATATATGGGTTATTAATATTCTAAGATGCTATAAGTGTGTATAAATTCTTTTGCCCAGTAAAGAATTATATTGTATCAGGGAATTGTGCAGTAGGTGTCTAAATGAAGTCAGAGATGCTGACACGAACTTGTAGTTTTACGTAAATAAGTATATTTAACACCTATATTTCCAGCAAAATAAGATAATCGGGCACATCACTACACCATGAGGTAAATCATCAGGTAAATCACAGAACATGTAGAGCACACAGAAAAGACGGGAAAAAGGGAAATGTTCTCTTTACACCCAGCAATCAATCATGCATAGATTATCTCATTCAGGAGCCCGCATTCTCCAACCAATCAACTATCACTGTGAATTCTAGCCCATTATCCACTTTACTGTTCCAGCTATTAAATATCTTAACACCCCCTCCAATATAAAGCTGGACAGTATTTAAACCAAGTTGTTTCACAAGATCTTTGTGTCTGTGTATGCTCAATGGCTTTATCAGGTAGTCAGCTAAATTGTTTTCTGATGGACAATAAAATTAGGCCTATTACATTTCCTTTCACTGCTTCTCTGATATTACAATATTTTATGTCCACATGCTTGCTTCTGGTTTTTACTCTCTCACCTGTTGCTATTTGTATATATGTTGTGTTACTTCAAATATTGGTGTAGCTCCTTTCACTTCAATATCTAAGTCCTTTAACAATTGTATGTAACATGTTAACTCTGAACACAATTCTGACAATGCTATGAAGTCCGCCTCAGCTGTGTAAATGGCAACCTAAGTCTGTTTTCTAGATTTCCAACTAATAGTATATTTGCAAACACTACAACAAATCTTGTCATTGACTTTCTATCTTGTACATCATTAGCCCAATCACTGTCTACAAAACGTTTCCATTCAAATTCATTTGATAGTTGCAAATGCAATGTTTTTCTTTTAAATGTAGTATTCTTTTAATTCCGAAACAGAGTTGCTGTGTAGGCTTTGAGCAACTAACCTTGCTTTATATTGTACTTCATCGAATGAAGTTTCAAAAGTTTCTTTTTGTACACCCATCTGCATCCAACAGCCCTTTCTCCCTCTGGAAACCCCACTGGAGTGAAAACTGTTTTTGCATAGACAGCATTTATCTATAGCCTGTTTCTATTTCTTTTGTTCTGCTAGAAGTAAATTGAATATTTCCTGGTAATTTGGGGGCTCATAAAAATGTCACATACTTTTTATCTCATCAACTGTGAATCTTTCTGGAGGAACACCTTTGTTTGCTCTTTCAGACCTCCTTGGAATAAATGGTTCCTGTTTCACTGGAATCTAACTCTCCAAACATTCCCCTGAGCTATACACAAACCCTAAGCTACACTTGGATTCCTGTTTAACTTGCCTGTGTGAATGTTCATTGGAGACCTCTGACTAACAGGCATTAAAATTTCAGTACTGGCATGTACCTTTTCCCAATTCTCTGTTCTGAAAAATTTGCAGAACGTGAGATAATAACATTTACAGATGGACACAAAAAAGTCTTTGATCCTGATTGATAACCTACAGGTGAAACTCGAAAAATTAGAATATTGTGCAAAAGTTCATTTATTTCAGCAATGCAACTTAAAAGGTGAAACTAATATATGAGATAGATTCATTACATGCAAAGCAAGATAGTTCAAGCCGTGATTTGTCATAACTGAGATGATTATGGCTCATGAGAACTCCAAATCCACAATCTGTATAAGTTTCATTACCCTTGCCTTTGGCTTTCTTCCTCATTGTGTTGGGAATGTGCACCCATGCACTGTTGCCAAAGATTCTTAAATGTACCAAGGATGGTTGTCTTTTATATAACATGTAATATGGAATTTCATTAATTGCTGAACTCCATAGTCTATTGGCCAAATAATTGGCAGTTGAAATTGCCTCACCCCAATATAGCTTACTCATTCCTGCATCTGCTAGTAATGTATCTTTCATGGTTTTTAACACACCATTTCTGCATTCAGCAATTCCATTCTTTGCCAGAGTGTAGGGGTTCATTCTTCTATGGGTTACGCCTTTCTTTCTCAGCCACTGCTAAAAAATGTTAGACACGAACTCTGTTCCTCATGAACTCATACCCTTTGATTATACTCCTCTCTACAAACATTACCCATTGCTTAAATTGTTGAAAGTTGTTTTGCTTTTTAGTAAATAACAATACCCATATCTTGAGAAATAATCAACAATTACCAAAGCATTTGGCCTCTCCCATTGATGGATAGAAGGCCAATTAAATCAGCATGTACTAACTGAAAAATCCTGTTAGATTTCCTATCATTTCTTTTGCTGACAGAGTGTACCTTCGATTTGGTTTCTTTGCAAATAGCACAAGCCAATTAGTTGTCACAATCTTTTACATTCCAATCTACAGCCAAGTCAGGCATTTTATGTAATATTTTAAAGTTTGCATGATCAAGTTTTCTGTGTAATAAATGTGCAGAGCCATTATGCTTTGATTCATTAGAAATTATTGTTTGCACACTACTAGTTTTCTTGTGGTTCAAAACATATAAATTGTTCAGTTTCGCACACACCCTGATAATTCTTTATGACTTTGCATGTACCCTTTGCGAAAATTACCTCATACCCTTCATTCTTCAAGCAAGACGCACTCAACAAATTGTGATCTAAATCTGGTACACAAAACCTTATCAAACGACTTACCAATCCATGGTACATATACTTGCCCCTGTACAAAAGAATAATTACCATTTGCCAGGCGTACATATTCCTGGGCAGCTGGTCCCAGACTAGAAAAAAGTTTATTTACAATATACTCACTTGCCTCACTATCCAACAATCAAATGTCTTTAATGCCTTTGTTGTTTGCCTTCACCACAGAAATCTGTGTGTTTCCCTTCTTCAGTTGTTTTGCTGTCTCTCTCCTGTTTCTTTCTTTTAATCTTTTTAGTGGGCAATTTCTCTGGATATGTTGAGTTGATCCACAAGCAAAGCAGCATTTTTAGTACACAGAATTTCTCTCCCACCTTGTTATCTCTCTGGAATGCAGATCTTTTTTGACTGAGCTACAAATTACTATTGTTACTCTCAAGTGCAATGTTTCTCTCTAATCTTTTCTGTTCTTCTTCCAAAAGCCTCCTGGTTACATAATTCAATTAAATCACGCTTTTTCATGGGCTCAAACCTTGCTATTACTAACATGTCCCATGTATCATCAAGGGAATACAGCACCATATACTTTGTGTGCTTCTGAAAACACCATTCCTCGCTCTTCTAATTCAAGGAAGGTTTCCTCATGAAGTGGAGGTGATCTGACAGATTTTCTCCAGCTTTGCTCTATAAAGTTTTCTGGTGAGAGTTACTTTGCAGCTTGCCATCTCCCTTACATAAATTCTGGGTAATGCAAGGCAGTATTCTCTAGCAGATGTGAGCCCATGTACATGTATTACCTGACTATCCTCCCAGCACAAAATTATGCTGGCTAGCGCTTTTCCATTTAGCTTTTGCTATTCCTCATTAAGATTTGCTGGAGGATTGCTTGCAGCTTTCTACAAATCCTCCTTCCCAGAAACATCTCCATATTTACACTCCATGAGAAATAAATCATCCTAATTAGATGAGCCAAAGGAAATCCTCCTCCCATTCCTGTAACATAGCATCATGCTGTCTGTACAGGCCAATAATCCTCAACCTTTCTCACAAAAAAAAACTTTTATTTCAGAGAAATTTTCTACTGTCACTTCAGGGAGCTTTTGGGTCCCAAACCCTGTTAGGGAATTGTGCAGCAGCTGTCCAAATGGAGTCAGAGATGCTAACACGAACTTGTAATTTTATATAAATAAATATATTTAACATCTATATTTACAACAAATAAGATAGTTAGGCATATCACTACACCAGGAGGTAAATCACAGAATAGCCTACAGAGAATACAGAAGAAAAAAGTTGGGAAAAAGGGAAATTCCCCCTTTATATCCAGCAATCAATCATAATGTAGATTGCCTCATGCAGAAGCCCACATTCTCCAACCAATCAACTACCACTATGTATTCTGACCCATTATCCATTTTACTGTTCTAGCCATTAAATATCTTAAAACATTGCTTAGATAATACTTTTTAATTGATGAGTTCTACCCTATATTTGATGCACAAGAAAAAAATCAACTTTATTTTGACACAATGCTAGCAATTATTGATTCAAATGTGATCAATTTTAGGTATTTATAATTTTATTCCCGTATTTGTGCCAAGACTACATACATTTACTATTTATAATTTAAAATAAAACAATATTACAAGATGTAAAATAACAAGAACCTCCCATAAATGTAAAAGTAGGCTATGTCATGTCTATAGGCAATTTATTTTATGGACTCCTGTTTTGACATTCACCAATTTTCCCTGAATCTCATTTTAAAGCACAGGTGTCAAACATTTTCTTTATTCAAAACTACATCTCTGGACTTCCATGTAACCAACCGTTCGTTTAGAAATGCGTCCACATTTTCCCAGGTAAAAAACAGGATGTTCTGAAGAGCAGGGGAGGTAAGGAGAAGCACTGTCCTTGATTTGTAAATCAAATGTGTAAATGGACACCCTGTGAATCACCCTGCCCAAATGATAGGGTGATTTTCTCAAACTGCCTGATCCCCCCACCATCAGTAGCCAAAATCCATTTTCAAGTCCAATGCCATTAATACTATAATTGGAGCTAGTCTAATTCCTTAGGTTAAGGAGTTCCCCTGAGATTTTAATTATATTACATGCTATTACATTGTCATTTTTCAACAGCTTTAAGGCACTACTGAGCTCATAACAAATTGGTAGCTAGGTCAGAAAGAATGAACCTGTAACAGATGTTTTCTTTGTGGTTCCTTTCTTATTACTTTCTGGTATTTTATATGTATTGCACTATACATAAAGTGCTATATTTTAGAATATATCTAATTTGAGTTATACTATAAAACACTGAACAGAACATTCAGAATGAAATAGTGATGCCACTCTTAGACTAGAGGTTTTGGAATGTACCATGTAGCAGATAGAACCCCAACCACTCTGGAACAGAAACAAATACTTCTTAGTAGAGTGGAACACAGAACTTAGAACATCATTTACTATGTGAAAGGCAATATGATACAGTAACACTTCATGTTGAATTTGCCCAAAGCTTGTTTTACTTTGAGATGGAAGTAACTGGAGCACTAACAGTTTGTTTTCTCAATGGGAGATCAAGAAAAGCTAGCAAATGAATTATAAGATCCCCTTCACTGTCGATATGCTGTCAAAATAGAACAAATCATATCACCATTGGTAATGTACTATGAAGATACAACACACATACTTTAAATAAACACATATGCCCATAATTAATTGTTTGGGCTCTATACAAGGAGATGATACACTCATGCTTCAGCTCTAAATGCAAATTAGCATTTGATTGTTTTCAATATATTTTTATGTTTGGGTAACTTTGGAGAATCTTCATCTAAGCAGCTGTCTGAAAATCCTGGGGCACAGCCCGGATAAACTTGTTTTGTTAATGATCTTGCTTTTTGCTGGCTTCAAATAAAAGGCAGGTCTTTTTCCTGGCGTTCACAAGCTGAAACTAAAGCAAAACACATTGTCTTCTGCCTTTCTCTCTGTGCCCCAGTGCTGCAAGCTGTGAAAACAACAGAATGTCCTTCAAAGAATTTCAGAAGGAGCTCAGTGCTGTTGGTTACAAATTATGGCTTAAGCTCCAGAGACTACCCAAAGCTGACCCACTGGAGATTGTCTGTTTTTTTATTATTATCTTATTCATTGGTAAGTATCCAGTTTCCTGATGCTTGCAACAGATCCAGGCTCAGCTATTGTGTTTGATAGGAGCTCTAAATAGTGCTGCTTCATAAGCTTATTTTGTAATTTAAATATTTTCTGATTTGTTAAAGACTATAAAGTTCAGAAGGAACTAAATGCTTTAATTTAGAATGGGAGTTTAAAGTCTTTATGTATAGTGCAATACAGCAAAGCTTTCAATATGGTAAAATGTATACAATATTTAAATTAAGTTTCTCCAACTGGATGGGTTCAGATATGCAGGACTACAATGCCTACTATTCAAAATCAGCATGGTCAATCAATATAGTAAGAATTATGAAAATAAGGCTTTTGATTTAAAAACTGTACTAGCATATTTTTTGTTCCAGGTTATGAACACTCTCTAAGCATAGATAATGACTATTTGTTTAATGACTATTAATAGTTATAACAGTGGTGAAAAAGTAACTTTACAACCAGTTCTCACATCTATGATCTTTGCTGGGTTATAAAGAAAAAGAAAGCTGAACTAACATCATAAGAATGGTTTCCTTTAACAACCGCTTTACTTAATGACCAGGTAGCCAGTCCCAATTGTGACCACTAAACAAGGTCTCCCTGTAATTTTAAATATGCATATCTCAACATTATATTGAGGTATACATAATTATAACTGGACATTTATCAATGTAAAAAGAAGGGATACTTGAAGCATTAGAAAGCAGATTGTGTGGAGCAATGAAATGTCTGTGATTATATTTCCATGGAACATATTTACTTCTGAAATATTCTAATAACATGTGCATATTTGAACCAACTCCGAATTAGATCAGGAGGAGCAAAACAGTTCATGGAACAAATGAACATTTAATTAAGGCCTGTTAATTTTTAGGAAGATAACCATTAAATAAAAGCAGCTGAAGAATAAGTTGAAGTGTGAAAAGGAGAGGCAGGCAGACAAGCTTGAACAAATCTAAGTAAATTGTTGAGTCTATTCCTCCCCTTCTCCTGTGTGGTGAGAAGATTTATTATAGTGGCAAAGGAAAGAGGAAAACCAGGATTTGTGGGAGGTGAAACTAAATTCACTAAAATTCTCGTCTACGTAGAAGGAGAAGGGTGGGATGTGCATAAACACAACACTTTGCTTATACTTTTTCTACACCAGCTATACCTATCTCTCCCTCCACATCTCCTCACTGAGTGTGGCAGAAAGCAAAACAACAATTTTAAGCCCAAGAAGCTCAACAATTAAAAACACTAAGCCACAATTTATAATTTGAATATCAAAAGTAATAATTCTTATCAGCTATCATTTTGTTGGCATTATAAGCAATCTCAGAAATTACTTTCTAAAGCTACATCTGGACTACATCTGCTACACTCACTGCGTAGTGGGCTGGACTGGTTCTAATTTCTGATCCATTTCCAAAGCCAATATTCTTTGTCTCCTTTCACCTTTCAGCTACGATGCTTTCAATGATGATTATAGCTTGCAGCTTTTGCTGCGGCTGCTTCTACAATGGAAAACCAAAAGAGAAGGCCAAAAGGATTGAGGTTCAGCCTGCAGATGATTTATAAAACTGAATTTAAAAAAGAATACAGAAGTTGGGGAAAGACTTGGAATGACTACAACATGGCATACTAATCCATGGAACATAATGGTAAATGAGGAGATAAAGTAAGAGACAGAGAGAAAGAGAGAAGGAAAAAGGGATCGAACCTGAACATAGGACTCTATTTTATGGCATTTGACATGTTGACAATGCACCGTTTGCAATAGTTTTCTCTCCTCCACCTATCAAGACAATATAATTTTAAAAATTCCAAGTGTAAAATCTGGATAAACATGCAGAAGAAAGTTGCACCAGATTTCATGTCAACATTACAGCTGAGGAAGCCCCAGACAGATCAAGATATATGCAAGCATTCAGCAGAATGAAGTCTAACATAAGCATGGTTTCTCCTCTGATCAACCATTTAAAGCTAAGTTAACCAGAGACACGATAGCTAAGCAAGTCACGCATTTGGAAAATGATGCAGGCTTGTAGATGACAAACAAATTCAGAGACAACAAAGAAAATCAGCAACAAATTCTCTTGTCTTCCTTCCCTCCTTAATAAAAGAATAAATAACTGTCAGAGCACATATGCTGTTCTGACTGTATACCCAAGGAAAGCTGAAGGGATACGATAATGCTCACAATGGTGTATTGTTTCTTGTCTTTAAAAAATTACTGTCTTTTTTAATGTTTTGGTGTCTTCTGTTTAAACTTTGTATATGACAAATCCTTAACTCAAAGGAAAGGGAACAAAAGAATCATTTGATTTTATGTTGGGCTTAAGAATATGTCCTCTACAAATACTCTTACGAATAATTTATAGTTGCGGTGGGTTCATGTTATATTTAAGGCAATTTTAAAAAGGCAACTCTTGGATTATACTCAAGGAGGAGGCATGGTAACAGGAACTCTTCCTATCATTCAGTGAGGTTTACAGTTTAATGCCTTGCTCCCTTTATAGGGAGTCTGTGTTTTAAAGTGAATTTATACACAGAGAGATCAGACAAGAGTACAGCGAAAGCAGGTTTCATTCAAGAAATGAGTGCCACAGCTGGACAACAGTATTATGTTAAATGATACAGCAAAAACATAACTAAGAATGAACTACCCAGCTACAGCTTACAGCAGAATATAAATCCCTTTCCAAAGAGACACTTTTTGCTTCAACTGATTTCAAAGAGGGCTACATGTGCACAAAAGAGAAACAATGGCACTTGACCTGTTTAAGTGGAAATAGAAAAGTTGGTGGTAGATAACAGTATATCTGCAGTTCTTTAGAGGTGTTGGACTATATCTGTCATCACCCACAGTTAGACTGCTAAGACTCCTATTGTGGTAATAGTATCTCATTTACCCCAAAACGATTTGACTCAGAATTTAACGTGAAATAGGGCTACCTATTATCACAGTACAATCTCATAGCTACCTAGTAATATCCCGTGAATCCACATTTCTGAATTATATAGATTAATAAACCCTTATTCTGGTTCACTTTAAATATGCTAAATATATGCTGTACCTCAATTAAAACTCTGCACCTTTTCCACTCAAGCTTAGAACAATGTACCAGTTATATATTGTGTTGCAAATATTTAATTTTTCCAAATTTCTGCAGTTGCAAAACCAGATTTATCAAACATCTAACCGAGTTGTCATGCAGTGTCGCTGCATTAAGGTACAACGGAAGTTGTTTTTCTTAGTGGAGGGATGACAAACTTATGGTCCAGACATTTAGAACTATAATTGGGAAGAACCTCAGTCAACATAAGTAAAGAGGAGAGATGCAGGGTGCTGCATTTCAGAAACATCTGCCAGCAAGTTCTATTTCTATATGCTATGAAGAGTGATGAAAAGCCTCCAGTATATTTATTTTGGGTGTGCACTGTTGCAGAAGTCACTCCCTTGTGCAAATGACAGGAATAAGAAAACAGCGTCAGCAACCACAGAGACACAGAGATTAACTTGATTTCAAACATGGCTGCTTTTTTATAATTGCACAGCTGCCAGACTGTGGAGAGAACAAGGCAGCCACGCAAAATGATCCCATAGCCAAATCATTGCCCAGCATTTCCAACAATACAATGATAGTGCGCTATAGAAAAAAGATCTGTACAATATCCTGAATCTCCATTAAGACTATAATAAATTTAAACCAAGTATTACACTGGAAAAAAATGCTGGATTAAAAGAAACTGAAACCAATGGTAGACTGAAATAACTGTTTTTAAAGATTAGGGAGGAAGTCTTCCAGGAAAAAGTGTTCAACTCTTTTATAGGACATATCTGCTTTTCTCAGAAATCTGTTAAAGAGATTTTTTTTTTTTTGGGGGAAGCAAAAGTATGTGTTATATTGAGAATGGCCTTGCAAGGGAAAAAAAATAAGCACCTTTTTTGAAATACTAGTTCCACTTATCTTCAATGAAGGCATGTGAAACAATAAATACTTTGTTTCTGAAAAGTCTAGTGTGTACTTATTTGTCATCATTCACACCTTCATTTTGGGTGGATTACTGTGGCTTTAAACTTCTATAAAATATTTATTACTTTAACGTGAATTTATAAAACATATTCAGCACCAAAAGCTAAATAACTGCCTGATTCTTTATAGAATATAGACAAAATCTATACAAAGGTAAGAACAGAGTCATTCTTTTGCTTTTTTATTCTCCAAATATATTAAAATTATTACAACTAAATGGGTGTTTTATAAGGATTTGGGATTTGAAGCAACTGCTGTTGGCAAAGTTGTCATCATTTTGTAGGAAGTTCTTCTGGGATTCCAAAAAACCCTGAAGGCTCACAGATGAATTTTTAGAGAGGTTTTTTGTTGCTTCTATCTGTATTAGCTGAATGTAGTAATAAATAAAAGATCCTTTTAAAATAAAATATGTACTACTATAAGGAAGCTTCAGGTAAATGGAGTCACTAATGTGCAGATAAATGACAACATTTCAAACATTCAAAGAAAGTATGGCCCTATATTAGACAAATTATTACATTTTACTTAGCCCCTTCTCATTCCAAACCAGATTTAAGGCAAAATTTGAAAGTAAGACTAGTTAGAAGCAGGCTGAATCCAGCTATTGTGTAGTAATTTTCAGTCTTTAATCAGTTCACTTTACATTTGCTGATTCAATGCATAATTCATATGTTTTTTTCAATGAAAACAAATCAAGGAAATTACTGTAAAAGTGAAAGTGGCTTTAAAATGTTGTCTTTTAAAAAGATGGCATTTCACACTAAGTTAATTAGCCATGTCACTTTCACTTAAAAAGTGAAATGCTAATTATGGGAAATTTCTGTTTGAAAGGTAGAACATTAACATTTGTGAGACACAGGAAAAATTATGCTCAACAGTATCAGCTGACAGGTAAATGGATCCTAGTGTGGTGGACCTGGGCTTCCCAGATGTGGTGGGGTGGGAAGGTGAGAGCCTCCCAACCTGCAGCAAATTTTCATGAACTGGTAGATAATATGGTTTTCCCACCACCCGAGGCACCCCGCACTCCAGTAAACGACCCACAGAATCAATTATTGACTGCAACTGGGAGAGCCTAGAATGCGGCCATTGAGCAAAGCAGTAGCATGGGTATCTTGCCTAATGACTGCTTGGTTCAACAAACAAAATCCCCATTCCAATTGTGGTGGTAAGTCAAGAACTACCTCTTCTAGTGACTTTCTTCCTTTCTTTTCATACATTTTAATAGTTTGTTTAAGTATAAAATACAAAAAGAAATTTTAAAAAGTCATAGTAACTGGAGGGAGAGGAAAAGAGAAAATATGGAGTAAAGAGAAAAGGCACCGACTTCCAACTCTCTTTAGCACAGAAGATAACAACATTATAGCCTCAATGTTTTTTTACTTTTAAACAATATACTCACCATTTCTATAGCAACAAACCTATCTAATCAGCAAAAACACAATCAAAGTTTCATTTCCCACCCCATTGCAAGCACAAAATCCGGAAGCAATTTCCAAATAGAAACAAAATTAAATATAATCTCTTCTTGGGATAAAATAATCGATTTAACAACCTCTGCTTCTCCTTGCTGTGGGGAATGGTATCTAGAGATCTGATTCCTATAGCCATCTCTAAGCGTTTCTACAGGTTGTCCGTGACACATGACTGTAATAGAGCCTACCCATTATAGTCACAAGTTGTAATGGTTGCAAAATAGGTCAGTCCTGTGACTGACCCGATTTTACAACACTTTTTGTAGCAGTCGTTAAGTGAACAATGTGGCCATAAGTGAAAATTCTGCAGTCATTAAGCAAATCCTTTTTTTTTTTGTTTTGCCATGGCATGCTTTTGTCAAAAACTGGAAGTAAGTGCTGGGTTGGGTTTTTTTTGGCAAAACCTTTGTAAAATGCAGTAATGTGACTGCAAGAACCTGTAAATTGCTGCGTAAATGCAGCCATGTTGTCAAGCACCCAAAATTTGCTCACATAACCAGTGAGGGGCTTTGATTGCTGGAAGTTAAGAATCTGGATCATAAGTAGCCTGATTGTACCTTTGAACAATCGCTAAGCAACTGGCCATAAGTTAAGGACTACCTGTATTGTTTGATAATTACTAGCCTGGAAATAACTTTGAAGTATTTTTCAAAGCATTGTCAATTAAATAAGTGTACATATACGTTTCATTTCCTGCATTCTTCAGGGCCTGGAAACAATACCAACTGCAAAGCAAGCAGCTTTTCAATTTCTAGAAGATATGAAAATACAGATTCTGATGGATGATTGGGTTCTTGGGGGACTAGTGGTGATAGTTTCATTTCCCATTATCATTATTGTGCTCATTTTGTTTGCTGTGATTTTTGGCTGCTGTTCAACTGAAAGGAATAAACGAAGTTCTGGGTAAATCATCAGATCACTTGCCTTTACGGTATTTCAACTACAGAGTGACTGAGCAGTGTAAAGACCTGCTTCTTCTTGCTATTTTATCTTTTGAGTTTAGAAATGAATGTATCAAAGAAGAAACTGGTGCTGCTAAAGCACAAAACCAATTAGCATCTGAAGGATGACTTCAAGTGAAGTTCGCATTAAGAAACCATATTTCTGCTGGTTTTTGATGCAAGGATGGTGTCTACTTGCAATGGAAAACTGAACAATAAATGGCTGTGGTTGCAGAAATCTACGTTTAATTTTTCAAAAGTCCAGTTCTATAATTCAGATTATGTCTAATTTTTCTGAAAATTGTCTACTTAACTTTTTTCTCTAGCAAACTTTTTAAGTGTGAAAGGACCTGAAAATTGGTCTGTTTATAGCATCTGCTGTATCTGAAATCAATTTTATGAACAACAACAAAAATCAAATTGTTATTTAAAATAAAGAATAGCCTTATCCTTTATACAATCTATTCTGTTGTCCAAGTGTAACATTTTTCATACAGCATATGTACAGTCTTACATACACAAAATGGATTCTTTCATGGGTACTTGGATGCTATGTCTGAGTATTACATAGGGCCATGTGAATGTTGATTTCATAAAATTTTCACCAACAATTTGGAGGCATTATGGAGAGTTAGGATTATTTCCATAACAATGAAAACATTCTTCTCATTCTAATGGGCCTCAGTTGCCATTCATTCAATATATAGCCAAATCTATATATACGTTATCCCAACCAATATGTAACCTAGGTCCAGAGGTGGTATTCAGCAGGTTCTGACCAGTTCTGGAGAACTGGTAGTGAAAATTTTGAGTAGTTCAGAGAACCAGTAAATACCACCTCTGACTGGCCCCACCCTCATCTATTCTCTGCCTCCCTCACTTCTTTTGTTGCCCTGCACAGGAGAACAGAGCTGGAAAGCAGGTTAATGGGGTGGGGAGGAAATGGGGATTTTGCAGTATCCTTCCCCCAGCAGTGGGGTGGAAATGGAGATTTTACAGTATCCTTCCCCTGCCACGGCCACCAAGCCACGCCTACAGAACTGGTAGTAAACATTTTTGAATCCCACCACTGCCTAAGACCACTCAAGAATAGGAGAAAAAAATGACCTAAAGCAGTCATAGAGATAAGAAAAAGCATCTGTTATAAGAGTAATCTCCATTCTCACCTATATTTAGACAACTGTCATAAAAACTAGGATTGGGCAACAATTCAAAGGATATGCTGTTTGAGGCACAGATGAACATACTTGTACCAACTGCCTGAAATACTTTAAGCCAAATGTGAATTTTCCTGAGTTTGCATGCCATCTGTAGATGGCAGCTGGGTGTCCCAGGAAAAATTGCAGTTGCTTCAAAGTGTTCTTAACAGATGTGACGTATACATACAGGAAGCTGTTGATTCAGATTTGCTCTTCAATTTAAATTACTACCATAATGAAAAGTACTTAGTTAAGTCCCTGAAGGACAATTTGCTTTATGTTGTTTTTTTTCTACATATACAGTATATGAAAAATTTATTTTTGTTCAATTATCTTTTCTATATGTGTATGAAAAATCTATTCCTTTCAATCAGTGTGGCACAGTAGGCATAACACCTGACTAAAACCAGGGACATCAAGTCTATAATTGGCCACAGAATACTGAGTAATGTTGCCCAGATATTATCTTTCCTACTTTTATTGTAACTTGCCTCAAAAAAGGTAAGGTGAATACAGAAACACATTCTAACTTAAGTTATGGGAAGAAAACATACAAAATATATGAAACTCCAATAGCTTTATAAGTAAGTCCCCACTATTCCAAGATTTAGGTAGCAACTCCCCAAAAATAATTTATTTCAGAATAGATCAACTCATCTTACAAGTCTTATTCAACATGGGAATGGAAGTAAATAAAGTAAATATATGAAATGACACTGTAGTACCAATGAGCAACAATTATTCAAGAATAATGTAAACAAAATTGTGTTATCTTCTTGTAACCTTATTCTACCACAACAGTTACCATCATGTAGGTAACTTGGGCTGATCTTGAAAAAGTAAAACAGTGTAATACTTGGTCAGCATTTGGATGGAAAGCCACCAGGAAATTAGAAACTGAAGGAGTCCTTAGTGATCTTTGAATTTGGTTGTTTGCTTGCAAACATGTTATTACCTAACTATTCAAGCACTGATCATCCTACCTGCCATATTTTTCAGTCTATAAGACGCATTTCCCTCCTAAAAAAGAGGGTGGAAATGTCTGTTCATCTTATGGAGCGAATATTGTGGTGGTGGGGCAGCGGCAGAGATCCCTGCCGCCTAGAACAGCTGATCGGTGGTATTCTGGGAGGCCAATCCAACCACCAATCAGCTGCTCAGCAGTGAAAGCTCCAGCGTTCCCGGCGGAGGCAGCAATGGCAGCATTTCCGCTTGCCAGCCCACTGATCGGCAGG